>NW_022900922.1:1361432-1405539 GCF_012274545.1 Fukomys damarensis | reverse complement strand
ATATATATATATTTAATTGGCAATACAGCATTTTAAAAAATGGTATCATGGCATAGTTGAGAGTCCTCTGGACCAGAAAACAGAATGTGTGGTATTCGCCTGCAAACCACACTGAGCACAAGTGTCTTGACCTAGACAGTGAAGCGATGGCTGAGATCATCAGTAGGTGTCTCAACCTGTGTTACTCTAAAAGCCTTCAGATATTAAAATGACAGTGAAGTTAAAAAACTTTATGTGAAGGGAACACCGTATTCTGTGAAATCCCACAGCACTGAAATGCATCTACATTTATAATTGAATATAGTCAGCGCTCACAATATGCTAGTCATTATAAAAATCATTCAAATTTTCCTAATCCTGTGTGGCAAAAGCACTTTTACGTTATTTCATGGAGTTCTCTCAAATGCCCTGATGAGAAGCAGGACAAAGATTTTTATAGGGCAAGGAATGGAAGGTGATAAAAGTAAAGGACTCGGCCCAGTACATGGAAGTTCAGTTTGATTACAGAATTCGTGGACTCATGGAACTGTGTTGCTTCAGCTTCTGTGGACTGCTCTGTGGCATAGCTCCTGCTCTCCAGAAGGCAAACTCCAAAGGGCATGTATTAGCTTCACGCTACTCTAACAAAATGCCAGAGGCAATTAACTTAGAAAGAGAAAAGTTCTATCTTGGTTCATGGTTTTGGAGGTTTCAGCCTGTGACCAGGCAGCCCCACTGGTGGGTGCCTCTGATTAGCATGGCACACCATGATGAGTGTGCTTGGCAGAGCAAACCATTCGTATGTTGAGCTATGAAGAAAAACAACTGGAAAAGAAGCAAACTGGAGCCTCACAATCTCCTTCCAGGGCACATCCTCAAAGACCTAAGGACCGCCTGCCAGGACCCACTTCTCAGAGGTTCTGGCACCTCCCAGTAGCACTCACCAAGCCATTAACTCATCCAAACATCAGCACATGGTTCTAGCAATTGGCAAATAATCTCCTGTAAATGGAACAGTCTTGAATTCCCAACACTCAGGCCTAGAGAGGAAGTGTAGTTTCTTGGATTTTACTTATTCTGTAAAGCTGCTCTTTTGAACTTCCTCTTACCAGGGAAGGGAGAAAATGAATCTTAACAAGCAGGGTTTCCTTCCTTTGGTGTGACCCAGTGGTTTAAAAATGTCCTCAGCTTTAACATAACTTCTCAGGAATGTTTCCTCATCCTGTCAGCTTTATTCCTCCGACTTGGCCTTGAAATGCTCTCTAGACTTTGAAAGAAAGTAGAGGGGGAAGAGAGCCTTCACCCTACTTTGGTCTTCACTATGTGCTGGATTTTGTCTCCTAAGTTGTCAAGTAATGCTCCAGTGTGTTTGGAGGGTGTGTGTTTCTGATGCCTGCAGATGATGAACTAATAACTTGTTTTTAGATTTGGTCAGGGCTGGGGTCACTTCTCTGTAGACTGCACTCCCTTCAATTTGTATTGACCTTATAGACTCCTCTCTGTCCCAGCCATATTCTCTGTTTGGCAAGCAAAGCCAGTGAGATACTTACATCATCCAGTATCATCTAAAGCAATCACCTGACTCAGTCCATTGAAGTCCTCACTCCTAGAAGAGCATCTCTCCTGGCCACAGCCTATTACAAAGTCCCTCATCTGTGCACACCTTGTGACCAATGAGATCCTCTCTCTCTCTCAATAAATTTAAAAGAGGACATAGGCCAGTAAGCACAGGGCAAAGTGGAAAAGTGGAAAGATCTTTCATCAGTCCTGGTACCATAGCAAGTCAAAGCAGTATGCAAGCTTAGCTTATGGGCAAGTAGAGAAATATAAATAGTAATAATGATGGCTACTAGTTACTGCATATTTACCATTTCAGGTACTAGGTGAGGTGTTTTATACGTGTTATTCCACTTAATTATATAACTCTCATTCAGGTTTGTATATATACTTGGCCAAAATTATTACTGTTTGATAAATGAGGAAGATGTTTTAAAATGTGTTCAAGGTCATACAACTAAGATACAAATCAAATGAGGGAGGTCTCACAGCTATTTACTGTTTAGTCTTTAGAAACCAGTAGAGGGATAAAGATGGATGAGAGATTACATAGACAGACAAGTAACTATAAACTAATACATCATTTCCTCAGCCCCTGGGAGTTTCTTGGGACTCCATAGCTGTCTATAGTTCTCAGAAATCTGAATTCATACAACACTCCTTCTGTGTCTTATTTTCCTTTTCCATCTCCCCATTTGCTTATGTAGCTTGAGAAGAATTCTCTTCTTTGCAACCAGAAGTACTTTGGAGAAAAGAGTTTCTAGCTGATGTACTCTCTAATTTTCTGACTCTTCTCCTGATTTTCCTCTGTATCAATTTTTACTTTCAGTCAAAATGGACCATTTGCTACTCTCTAATTCTGTTCTGTGATTTCCTAAGGTGAGGCTTGGACTCCTTCTCTTCACCCTTTCCAACTGTTTCAAGATCCCTGTTAGTCCTATTTTGCTTTCTCCGTGAGGCCTTCCTCAGCTTCTGAACTTCAGAGGGTATCGCTCTTCATCCCGCTGGAGCACCTGTCCTGAGTCTGTGGTGTTACAGTTTGTAATTGTGCAGGTGTCATGTTCTTTACTGGGTTACAAAGTCCTTGCCTGAGTCAATGTCACTGTAGTCTTATGTCCACTGCAGGTTCTCAGTTCATATTTGTGGAATATCCCAAGAAGTAAAGGTGCTTTGAAGTTTTGCAAGCTGGAGAAATATGTATCTTCTTTAATTCATCAAAGCTTTTTTCTTTTTGGTTTTTTGAGATGGGGTCTCACTATGTAGTTGAGCCTGACCTGAAACTCACTATGTAGCCCAGGCTGGTCTCGAACTCACGGCTATCCTTCTGCCTCAGCCTCCCGAGCGCTGGGATTACAGGCATGCGCCACCACACCCAGCAATTCATCAAATCTCGACTGAGTACTTCCGTGAGCTAGCAGGGATGGCATTATCACAACCAGCAACAAAATATACTTTTTAGTTGCAGGGGAGACAAATACAGGCTCAATGCGCTATAATGCCACCACTGTAAAGAATCAGGGCACTGCACATGATCAGTGAGTCTTCCCCAGAAAATGGAACTGAGAGAACGTCCCATGAGAGGTCATATGTGGGCTGATTTTGGAATCAGGATCTGTGTTCTCACAGCTGATATGTGGTAGTCAGGACACAGAACAAAAATAAAGATTAAAAAATGCATAGTGTGTTTGTGAAACTACTAGAAGACTCTGTGTGTGTGTGTGTGTGTGTGTGTGTGTGTGTGTGTGTGTGTATGTACATGTAAGGCTTGGGTGTAGATATAACAGAGGATGATTAGAAATGGATCCAAAATGAAAACATACCAAGTTGTGTAAGACATATAATTAAATACTAAAAAATGTAAATTTTATTTGATAAGCAAAAGTAGCTATGTAACGACAAGTGGCTTGAATTTTAGAAAGATAATTATGTATGGTGGAACATTCAAAGAAATGAGCATTTTATCTATTGGTAAGTATCTATCAATTACCTACACCTGTATTTATGGCTCTATCCATGCACTTATGTGTCTTTTTATCCAACGGTGTACTCCAGTAGTTCTCATTTGTAGACAGTTTTATCCCCGGGCACTTTTGACAATATCTATCTGGAGACACTTTGGATTGTCACACAGTTTTGGTGGGAAGAATGTACTACTTCCATCTCGTGGGTAGAGGCCAAGGATGCTGTTAGACATCCTGCAACACACAGGAGAGCCCCCAGCAGCAAAGACTTATCCAGCCCAATGTCAATAGAGCCAAAACTGAGAGCCTTGATCTACCCACACGGGGAACCTTGCCCTTGTATAAGTTTAAACTTGAGCTAAATAAGGTAAGCACACTTTTCAAAGTGAAACCAAATCCCTTTCCTTTCCCTCTTGCCTTTAAATTCCTCAAAGCTGAAATAGCTCAAAACCAGGATAAATTGAGTTCAGTTTTGTTTTTGTTCTGTTAGTTTAAGCCAAGGGTGGCTCAGCATCTGCCTTGTTTGGCATTATATATTCCTCTTGAGGGCTCTGAATCTGTAGAGCTGGTGTTACAAATCAGTAGGCTTCTATATATATCAATAATAGCTAGCATTTAGAGAAAGTTCACTATTTCCATGTCCTCCCTTATTATAATACCCATCTTACATGTAGGAAACTGAGGCTGAGACTAATGTTCTTGGAGAGTAATTTTGCACTTGACTCGTGTCAGAGAGCTGGGCCTAAAGTGTAGGTCAATTCCACAACTGAGACTTGATTCGTAACCGTCATGCTGTGTTGGTCTTTAACATACGGTAGTAGTTTCCCTATAGTTTTTTCCTGTGGTGTTAGTCTGATGAGCCTAATCTTTTTTGACTTAAGGAAGGAAAGCATGGGTGGCTGAAGGGGAACACAGCCTGCTGTGCCAAGCAGAACCTCTTGCAAGTAAAATGAAAATGGTTTTGCAACAACCGGAGGAAAAAGAGATTATAAACAGATGAAAGTGTCTAGCTCACTCCAGTACACTGATTTATGACTAGTACTATGTTGCTTTGAGAAAGAACACTACAGGATGATTCATATTTGGCATAAAATGTGTTGCCTCTAGCTGAGGAAACTGGCGGCTTCTTACTTTCTAATATAAATATTTAAGAGTTCCTCATCGTTCTTGATTAAATATTCTGAAAATTACAGGTGTGAGCATCTTGTCCAGAATTCCAACTCCTTAGGTTGGCTTACAAACTTAGAAAAGAATGTTTTTTAGGCCATTTAAGGATTTCAGGCCCACTTCTGGGAAGCACTTCTTTTCATAGGATTGGGGCAATTGCTTGCTTCTGTTGCTTGTTTTGCTCTGTGCCACGGCCAGTATTAAGGCTGTCCCAGTGTTTGAGATGACCGTCACGGTATATATTCTATCCACCTTTTTTTTTGTTCTGTATGTGGAAATCAAGACCCATCCTCACATTTTTCCACAGACACAAAATCAAATTGAATTCTTACCAGTTCAATCGGTATCTCTTTCAGAAACATAATCCTAGATTTGGGCATCCTATAAGGGGAGAGGAAAATTTATACACAGGTAATGGCAATGTGGGGGAAGAAAGATTTCTATCCTCATCATGAGATTCATGGGTGAGGCTCCTATAAAAAAAGACAAATTAACAGAAGAAAATATAGAATTTATTTCATAAAAGTTTTTCTTGACACAGGAAATTTCAAACATGGCGATCTAAGTGAGGAGATAAATCAACAGAGTATTTTATGCTAAGATTGCTGTAGGGGCCTGGTGGAAAAGTGTGATTGTACAAAAAAGGGTATGATCTAATGGTAATAAACTGGCCGGAATTTAGCACAGCCAGTTTGTTGAAATTCTTCTCTGTGTCCCTGTTTTCAGAGATAAGGGGGTTTCTATCCTCCAGGTAGAGGGACAACTCCTCGAGAATAAGGGTCTTATGACTGATTTTAATCTAGGTTTTATGGCCTGGTTTAGGGGACAAAGGATAAGGGAAACTCTTTCTCATTTTTAAATCTGCAGTTTTCTCAGTTTTAGAGGTGCCATATTTTGGGTAGTATATTCTGTACCCCACCAGCAACCAAAGGAGAGAAACTTTTTGATGAATACAAATATATATATATTTGTGATACCGGGGATCGAACTCAGGTCCTTGCGCTTGCGAGGCAGGCCACCGAACCGCTGAGCTAAATCCCCGGGCCTTGGTGAATAATTTTAGTTGACCTGAGTTTTTCCCCTTGGGGACCATTGGAAATATTCATACTGTGATTTTGAATGAGACAGAGAGCGACTCCAGGAACTGACCCTGTGATTCTGGCCGTCGATGCAGATGGTGCTGTACCGCAGCCGTCAACGGAACCAAGGAAAGGTTAGCGCTGAAGCAAAGCTGTGAGAGTCATGGGGCGGGGAGAGAGCTAGGAGGGGCCGGTCGGATCCGGAGAAAATACCAGAGCAAGGGAGTGGCACAAACATCGAAGGCGCCATACAGATGATTGCTTATTAAAGATTTTGAAGATCAAAGAAGTGAGATTTATCAATTTCCGTTTCCCTTAAAATAATAGCAAAACTTGACCTTCCAAGGCCGGGGAGAAGGAAAAGACAACCTACCTCCTGGGGGAAGCTAGTTCAACTTACTGTCATTTCATGGAAGCAGCTTGATCCACGGGGAGAAACCAAACAGAGGCTTTTGTTAAAAACTAATGGCTAAGGTCGCCTCTTAAAAGCCTGTCATTTTACAGGAACAAAGGAGCAATTGGCTCCTGACAGCAGGGATGGGAAAATGGAAACACCTGGCATCCATGTTTTACCCAGAAATCTCCGCTCATCTACTTTCTCCGTTTTATTTCTTGACCTGTATTTTTTTTTGCGGGGGGCTATTCAATAGCGGTAAACTTTATTTTCCCACCTTGAGGCAAAGTGATGCCTTTCTATATGCAGTAGGTTAAACTGGGTTTGTAGGAACATGGCTTATGATTTCCACAAAGTAAAATTTTATCTTTTCTTTTTTCTTTTATTGAGTTTATTGGTAGATTTTAGGTATACAGTACAGTTACATTCATTTCTGGGATCTCGTACCTTTACATGACAGGTCTTGGTTCTGATTTTTTCCCCTTGTCCCTGCCCTCCCTTCACCCCCTCCTCCCCTCCCCCTTTACAAACACTTGATTTCCATTTTCTCATATTTTTTTCTTTTCCCTTATTCCCCTTCCCCTACCCTTCCCACTTCCCCTACACCTTTAGCCCCTTTCTTCCTATTTCACATGGTCAATTATCTCATTAGGATCTTATGTACTATTACGGTTTATTCACACCGGAGAAACTATTCGGTATTTACACATGCGTGACTTATTTATTTCAGTTAGGAGCATATCCTCGATACGTATCCATTTTCCTTTGAATGAATCTAATTTCTCACTCTTTATGGCTGAGTAGTATTCCATTTTATTTGACCTTTTTTTCAGCTTTAATTGAGTTTATTGGTACATTTTAGGGATACAGTACAGTCACATTCATTGTTGGGAATTTGTACCTCTACATGACAGGTCTTGGTTCTCATTTTTTCCCCTTGTCCCTGCCCTCCCTTCACCCCCTTTTTAATCATTTCACCTCCTTTCTGCAGAGCGTCGCCACTGTCTCTAACACAGGCAGCTACCTTAACGCCTGGTGATTTCAAGTAACCCTTTGACAGGAGGAGGTTGCTTGTAATTGTACATCCATCCTTGCAGGAATAAATCACGTGGGTTCTTCAAGTTGGAGGTAGAGTCACAGGAAGGTGGAAAAGTGGGAGAGAACATTCAGCTGGTCGTGGTCTGGAAGAGGGAGCCCCATGGTTTCCCCTGTGCTTCCTGGGTGATGCAGCTGCAGGACCCAGTCTTGGGATCTCAGAGTGCTTTGATACAAATACCCCCCTGTTAATATGTTGCAGAACAACTCCTGCTCTGCTTTTTTTTGTCAGGAACACCTTGGCTATAGACTATAGTATCACTGCAGGTGATGCCTTTGTCTTATTTCGTTTAATGGGAGAAAGGGACTTTTTGTTCCATTTGCCCCCCAAATAGTCAACCAGCAAATATCCTCTCAAACCCCAAGAAACAATCCTTTTTTTTCTAAACAATGTTCTCTTCCAGGCTAGAAATGGGTCTTATCTGGCCATGGAGACATTCAGGACCTCAGGTGCTGCTGTGAAAGCAGAGGCCTGTGGAACAAGGCAAGGCTGATTTCAACCACAAAAGATGCACGTGGACCTGCTACTCACCCCTGCACTCATTACCAGCTCATTGTAATATGTGGTCCTCAATTCCTGCCCACCAGTGTAATTGTCATCCTGGTTTGGTCTCTCAATCCAGACTGAAACTGGCCCATATAAGGATCAAAAGAAGCTGGCCCCTCATTACCTGGATGGTAAGCACCCCATCCCCAGAAAAAGTAATGAATAATCTTTCTACTCCTTAACTGAAATCCTCCCCTCCCTCCCCTTGCTTGATCCCTTTCAGTGTGGAAGGAACCCAGGGTTGTGGAGTTTATTTCAGTCCTTTTTATTTTATTTTTTTATTTCTCAGATGAGCTTTCACTGATCCTCTTGTCTCAGCCTCCCCAGTAGCTGCAATTACAGGTGTATGCCTCTGTGCCTGGCTTTTCCTTTACTTTTAAAAGGACCCTTATCCTTTGGCCTGCAAGAATTACTTCTCTTATCTTCTCTTTTTTTTCTGGCCCAAGAGTAAACTTTTTCTTCACTCCATAATCAGCTCTCAGTTTGACAACACAGTGAGACCATAACTTCCACACTGTACTCCTTTGGAGTTTCCTTACCCCAGCACAAGTCTGTGTCTCCCACAAATACCTCAGAAATTACAGCACAGAGTATCGTCTTCCTGGGGTGCAGTCTCCAAACACATAATCCTCTTTCTCTGGTTTATCCCCGCGAGTGCCCCCGCTTCCTCTCCCTCTCCCTCTTTCCCCCCTCTCCCCCAAGATGTATGTGAAGATATTTGGAGGCGATATCGTGGAACAACAGAGTGTGAACGGTGTTGCCAGACTGAAGGTGTTCATGTTGTTTCAGACCCGTGATATTACAGCAGAGAAAAGACTGGTCTCACCCATGATATAGTTTGTGGTCAAGATCCTTATAACAAACACAGATGAATAACAAAAGTCTGACCTGACATTGGAGTCTTCAGAAATGCAGACATTAAAAAGAGAAAGCTATATTTTTGCTAAATCTGATAAAGAAATGGAGAGTTAACCAGACAAAAAGGGTCTGATGTAATGGTAATAAGATGGGAGAACTTAGCAAGTCCTGTTTGTTCAGCTTCTTCGTCTCTCTGTGTGGTGTTTCTTCCCTCTGGGTCTAGGGCAGGATGCCTGTGATAAGCAATCTCTCAGGTTCTAGGCTTTTTCCAGTATTTAGCAGTATCTCGATGTGGTTTCCATTACTGTAGCAAATACCTGAGATAATCAACTTACGAAGAGGAAAGCTTTATTTTGGCTCAGTTTCAGAAGTTTGATCCATGTTTACTTGGCCCTGTTCCCTTTGCACCTGTACCTAGGCAGCTCATTATGGCCGCGCATGGCACTGGGTGGGTGGTGATCAGGCAGTAATACGAGGAAGAGGAGGGGAAAGGGGTCTGATCTCCACTTCTGTGGCAAGCCCCCAATTACCTAACTTCTCCCCATGGGTTCTACGTCTTAAAGAGTCCCTCCCTCCCACTAGGGTTACAGAGGAATCAAGCATTTGACATACAGGCCTTTGGAGAACACTTGTCCAAGCCACAGCAGGTAGCTTAAGTAAGAGATTTCTTCTTAGATTTCCCCATTACTGTTATTACGCAGAGTATAATCTTAGGTCCATTTTTATACAAATTGAGCACCTACTATAAACCTTGCACTTTCTATATTTTTATGTAAGTTGAGCCTAATGATAATTTTGCAAATGCAGCTGGTTAACCCACCTTACAAATGAGGGATGAAGTTCACAGAATACATTTCTCACATTCAAAACCAGGATCTGAATTTAGGCCCGTTTTGATTACAAAGTCAGCCCTCTTCCCACTATACCCTCCTATTTCTAGGCAAGAGATATGTTCCTTCTAACTCAACTATATACCAGCATTTAAACACATAGTTAAAACACAAAGGGATTTTGCCGTTTGAAAGATTTCCAGTGTAATCCTTCATAAAAACATTATTTTAAAAAAATTAATTTTATTGCCACATTTAAGGTACACAATATAGTGACACTCATCCTTGGAAATTTCCACCTTGGTTCTTATTTTTCCCCCTTCCCCTCCCCCTTCCCCCCCATCTACAAACACTTTGTTTCCATTTTTTCTTTTTCTCATGTTAATTCCATTCCCTTCTTTTCCCCACCCCTCCCACTTCCCCTTCCATTTTGCATCTTTTCTTCCTTTAAAAACATCTTTTAGCTATATCTAGATTTTTATATGTTGATTTTATACATGTGTAATCTATTTGTTGGTTTTTCTATTTTGATTTGCTTATAGGTGAGCCCATATTTCTTAGAGTCTTTTCTTTTTACCATTAACACAAAAATATTAAGAAATTCTGTAAAATATAATGCTTACTTATTTAAATAGCCACTGTTACTGCTTATAATTCACCTTTACCCAGAACCAAATGGGGGAAAAACAGAAAAGTATTATCCTCACTCCTATTCAAAGAGACCATAAATCACATGTAAATATGATATTAAGTTTCTTCTTGAGCAGTTTTTCAAATTATAGTTAATATTTCTGAACAATAAGATTTTGGGGACAATGTTTGATATGTATAGCTGTCTTTACATAGTGCAGGGAGATATTATTTAAGTCTTTATTATGAGACTAGGAAAGAGTGATGAATTCATTACTGCCAGATCTTTTGGCCATTCCTATATTGAAAACACTGCAGTGCAAGATGTGAATTATTAAAATGTACTAGGAATGCATTATTAATATGTACAGAAAAACTCCTTTAACAGCTGTATACCATTTTATTGTAATGATAGTCTTTCCAGTGTGACAATAATGAAATTGATGCCATAATACAGCCCTTAAATTGGTTGTTACTGGTAATGAGGGAATAATTTGAAAGTAAATAGTCTCTGGCAAAACTGAAGATGCCTATTTATTTGAGAGTTGATTAATTAATAATTATTCATTAACTAACACTAAATGCCTCGAGTGTTGTCTTTGCCTCTTGGCCAAAAGATATTGATGCTTTATTCTGGTGCCAATGCTAATTGTTAATTATCACTAGGGGACCCTGGAATTTGATGGGGTACAAAAGTTTGCTAGCAGCTTGCTTTCTTAAAGGCTTTGGAGGAAGAAAAACAAACAAACAAAAACCATGCAGACCCTTGAGTGTGGCTGTGGAGCTTCATGCAGAACATTTGGGGCCCCAAGGGTGAGGTTTGGAAAGTGATAGAAAACCGCACAAGAAAACCATTCATAGCTGAAGCTTGGGGGAATGTTTTCATGAGCTGAGTCTTAAATAAACTGAGATCGTTTTAATTGAATGCACTACTAGCCTGTATTTCACCAGGGTGTGGTTAATACCCTATTCACACTGGCTTCAATATGGTTGTTCAACATTTGGACCATTGGGAGCTCATTGCATAAGTCTTTGAGCAGCGCTAAGCAAAGAGTGGCATTTTTAACTGGTTTGAAAAAAGAAACGAATATCCATCATTTTTTTTACTATTTGTGGCCAGAAATGGAGAAGACTGAATTTCTATAGAACACACAAACCTTCCCAATTTATTGCTTGGCAGTTGATAAAATTCAAATATCTGTATGTTGGTTGCATGCTAAGATGATCCAGACCTTCAGAACTTTTATCCAAGGTGCAGTTTATTAATTTTAAATTTCTTTGCATTAGGAAGTTGCAAATTTGTAAAGCCTAAACGCGCATAACTTCTGCAATGTATGAATTTCTTTATTGTAATAAATATCATTCTTAACTAATAACATTTAGAAAAATTAACACTAAGCACTTTGTGTCCATTTCAGTAAACTTCTCTGGCAATCTTTTAATAGACTGACTGGGTAGTGAAGCTAGAATTACACATCTCTATAGCTGGAAGGAAATGTAGGGGACAAGTGTGCAATTGTTTGATCTAGAACTAGATCCAGGTACTCGAACACTGGGTTGTCTATGCTGCTCTAAAAGGTTTCTTGAATAAATGTCCCATCTCACCGTGTCTTATTAAATTCCCTCTTGCTGCATCAAAAGCTTTGCTCTCTTCCAACATTTAGAACAGCCGGGAAAGAGTCTATTTATAAAAATCTTCCACATCCTTAGAGATAGCTATGATGTTTTCCTTCAACTTTCTTTACACTAAGCTAATTAACCTAGTTCTTTTACCTTTCCAAGACTTCATGTAGCTGTTAACTAACTCTGCACCATTTTCATAGAGATTTTCAGTTCTAGTATTCAAATTATTTCAAGGATGATTCCTGGATATTTGGCCATGAGACAACTTTAAAGGGCCTCAGGGTGTACTGAGTCCCCGAGGGTCTTCTATAGCAATGGCCTTGTAAGTCCACACTCACCAGGCACTGAGAATTGCCATGTACAGTTTTGTACTGTGGGAACTGTCAAACCCTTTACCTTGTGTGGTAGATAGCTCTTCCCTTTGTGGAGTTAAACTACTGGGGCTAAGCTTGCATTCTTGAGAAGTGAAAGGCTTTCAGCCCACATTAACTCTGTCCTCACCATCAGTGTTGGTTGCTTCCCATAATGGAACTTTCTTTCAAAGCTGATTTGTCAAGAAGAGTCCACAGATTGAGGAAATCAACAAAATAATTCAAGTCAGTAGGACTGGAAGTAGGCGGTCAGGAATAACTCTGGAATAATTCCGAAAGGACTCCTCACCTGGGCTCCAGCTGCTTATCTTAAACTCCCTGTCTCCTCCATGCTACTCTGTATTTTACTTTTTAAGAACAAAAATTGTAACAATGGCCTCCAATTCCCTGCTTTTATCATTACACAGACATTACTTGTGTATTTGAAACAAATGGGAACACTCAGGTACACTGAAATGAAACAGTAAATATAGCACCACAATACAATCCTATTGGTAAAACTTTTGGTAACTTGTTGCAATTTGTAGCTTTTTAATCTGAAGATCTGCACAAAAATAAGATCATATAGCACAGTTTTAGAAGCACATTTTTAAAAAATTCAATAAGGTGGCATGAATGTGTTTCTGAATCAATAATTTCCCATCTGTTTAGTGCCAAGTATCACTGTATTAGATGAATATAGTTTATTAACCAAGTTCCTAGTTGTGAACAGTTTATTTTAATAATTTTTATAATACACAACATTTACATGAGTGGCTTCCTCATGGCTAAATTTTTGTACATTTTAATCATTTGCTTAAAGCTCCAGAATGGACAATAGGACGGGCTTTTGCCTTGTCCCCATGTCTTTTTTTTTTTTTCCATAAGATGTTCTGACCCAGAAATGCAACCGTTTGGGGTGTAGGTGTTCCTGCCCAACGTATCAAAATGTTCTGTGACTGCTTGTGCTGCACGAATGCACCTGCTCAATGTATTAAAAGTGCTTTGTTCAAACGACGGAACTGTTAGTACCTGACCTTTCCACCTAAATTTCTGCTTCTAGCTATCTCTGCCCTAAAAGGTCCCTCTGAATTCCCTTTCCCCAACTGTATATAAACGGACTGACTCTCTCTACAACTCCGCCCTCAAAATTCTTAAAGGGCGGACTCCTCTGAGCCAGCTACAGAAAGATTTTTTTTCTCCATCTTTTCCAATAACTAACTTTTGGATTCTCGAGTCTCCACATTGCTGTAGCGGTAACACTTGGCTGTAACACTGCTTTCCAGTTTGCCACACAAAAGGAATAGAAAAAGACTAGAATATATAATTATTTTAACATACTCTTGTGTGGTGCTGGGGATTGAACTCAAGGACTTTGTACTGAGCTGCATCAGAAGCCCTTTTTAAAAATTTTTTTTGTTTATTTATTTATTTAGAAACAGCATTTCTCTAAATTTCTAAATTGCTCAGGCTGGGTTCCAACGTGTGACCCTTCTGTCTCAGCTTCCCCAGAATACACACACTCTTTTTTCCCCCCAGAATATACACATTCTTAAGGCTTTAGCTAAGTATTATAGCATCCTTGCAGAAAAGATTTTCATCCATTCATTATGTTTTTTAACCAGCTGTATATCAATGAGTCTTTTTATCACATCCTCATCAGCATAGGAGTGCCTTAAATTTTGCCTGGTAGGTTGATAGTTTTCAAGTGATGGAGTTTTAAAGTGTTTTTGTTAGATCTGTTACTCAGAGCACAAGAAAATGCATTCACTTTACAGTACATATCCTGCTTCACAATTTTGACAAATGTACACATGCAATCGCATTCTGAAGAGCACGTTGAATATTTCCATCAATCTAAAGTGCCCAGTGTCCTTTTGACATTTGCCATCTCAGGCAACCATGCATTTGCTGGCTTTCACTGTAGATGCTTTTTACTTATTCTACAATTTCATAGGGAATCAGAAATTGCATACTTCTTCATAACATTTTTGAGATTCACCTCTTTTGATGAGCATGTGAGCAGTCTCTTCCTTTTACTTTTGGGGTATCATTTCATTATATAGATACACAAAATTTACTCTCTACCCACTAATGGATGTTTGCATTGTTTCAAATTTTAGGTATCATGAGTAGATTGCAATGAGCATCTATAGACAAGCCTTTTTGTAGACACATGGTTTTACTTCTCTTGGATAAATACCTAGGAGTAGAATTTCTGAGTCATGTAGTAAACAATGTTTCTCTCTATAACAAAGTTATCCTCTGGTGTGAAAAACTATAATAGTACATAAGATCCTAATGATATAATTGACCATGTGAAATAGGAAGAAAAGGGCTAAAGGTGTAGGGAAAGTGGGAAGGGTAGGAGAAAGGAAATAAAGGAAAAGAAAAAATATGAGAAAATGAAAAAAATGGAAATCAAGTGTTTGTAAATGGGGAGGGGAGGAGGGGGTGAAGGGAGGGCAGGGACAAGGGGAAAAAATGAGAACCAAGACCTGTCATGTAAAGGTACAAGATCCCAATGATGAATGTAACTGTATCAAACAGCTCTCAAAAACCGTACCATTTTATACAAGCACAAAAATGTACAAGTTGTCTCACATACTTGTCAGTACTTACAATAATCAAGTTTTTGCATTCTAACCACTCTGGTGGGCATGTAATAAATGATATCACAAGGGGGCTTAAATTTACATTTTGTGATGGCCAGTGATATTAGGTAAGTTTGCATGTGCTTATTGACCATTCACATATCTTCTTTTATGAGGCATCATTCAAATCTTTCCATTTTAAAATTGGGTTATTATTATTATTATTATTATTATTTTGCTTTTTTCATTAAATTTTTTTGGTACATTCTAGGTATACAGCACAGTTCCATTCATCATTGGGATCCTGTACCTTTGCATGACAGGTCTTGGTTCTCATTTTTCCTCATCCTCTACCCTCCCTTCACTCCCTCCACCCTTTCTTATTTACAAAGATTTCATTTCCATTTTTTCCTTTTCTTATATTTTTCTTTTCCCTTCTGGAAACAAATTCTCAGATGTACTCCCTCATAGTCTATAATTTACCTTCTAATTTTCTTCCTGGGATTAAAAACTGCAATTTTGGTACGGATTTTTTTTTCTATTTTGGTTCATCTTTTAAAAGAAAAATTAAGAGATGTTTGTCCACTGCATGCTTTTAAAGATTATTACTTATATTTCCTTTAACAAGTTTTTGCAGAATTAACAAATACATTTAGGTTTGTGATTCATTTTCAAATTCTTTTGTGAATAGTGTGAGGTACAATTTAGATTTATTTTGTTTTGTTTTTACAACATTTATTAGAAGCTATCCTTAATTGCATTTCTGTGATTTCTTAGAAAAAATTAATTATATTTTATCATACATATAATGGGAGTCCTCTGACTTTTTTCTCTCTTTAAAAAATTGTTTTAGCTATCCAGCATTTTTCAAATTTCCATACAAACTTTAGAAGTAGGTTCTACAAAGAATCTTGGGAGAACTTCATTAGGATGGCTGTGAATGTATAAACTATTTAGAGATAATTGTCGTGTCAGTGGTATTGAATCCTCTGACCTAAGAAGATAGTTTGTTTCTCCTTTAATTTCTTTCAGCAGTGTTTCATGGTTTTCAGTGTTCAGGTCTTACACATATTTTGTTAAATTACTTTAACTTTTCATGCTATCCTTATTTATTTATTTATGTGAGATGGGTCTTGCTATGAGCACAGGCTGGCCTTTGAATTTGTGATCCTCTTGCCTCAGCCTGCTGGGTGCTTGCCATTCTTAATGAAATTATTTAAAACCTGTGTCGTTCCTGTTGTTCATACTGTTACTTCTCTATAGAAATAGAATTGATTTTTGTGTATTGACTAAGCATTGTATGTACTTTTTCAATGTATTTATTATTTTTGTAGCTGTTTCACAGATTCTTTAGGATTATTCACATACATAACACAGAATTGGTAAAAAAAAAAAAAAAAGGTTATTTTTGCCTTTGCCAGCTGTATTCCATTTATTTGTTTATTTTTATCTCGCTGGGCAAGACTTGCACTCACTGTGTAATAGAAGTGGCGAGACATTCTTTCCCTGTCCCTGACCTCAGTGGTAAGGCACTCAGTCTGTCATCATGAACTGTGAAGCCAGTAGTAGGGCTTTCATACTGTCCCTTTAGATTGAGGATGTGCCCCGTTTTCCAAGTTTGAGGCAAGGATATATCATACTTGGGTGTTAGTATTTTATCATTTTTTACATATCTTGGACAATTTTTTAATCTCTCTCAAACTCAATTCCATAAAAATAGTAAATATAAGCGAGAACAAAATGTGGGAAATGCGCATATAATCTTGTAAGAGTCACATATTTTAATGATATGATATTATTGGAGAAGCTACAATTAAGAACGCATAGTGTAATTTATAGAATAACCACTTAAGCAAAACAAAACAAGCAAAACAAGTAATATAGCTAAGGATACACTGGTGGAGATAAAAGGAAATTAAAAAAAAAACAGTCTATACAAAGAAAAACAAAAAGAAGAAAAAAACTCCAAAGAACAGATAAGTCTATTAAAAAATAAAAGATGATAGGCTTAAACACAGTACTTATAACTCTGTTAAATGTAAATGTCCTCAGCACTCCAATTAAAATACAAGAATTTTCAAACTAGGTGAAATAGCAAGATCCAAAAATGAGAAATATAATGTAAATATACAGATCCATAGTTTAAAAGTATGGAAAAGATATACCATTCAGACAGTAATCACAAGAAAGATAAAATTGCTGTCAGAATCAGACAATATACAATTTTTTTTTATTGAGGTTATTGGTACAATCTAGGTATACAATACAATTACATTCATCATTGGGATTCTGTACCTTTACATAATAGGTCTTGATTCTCATTTTTCCCCTTGTACCTGCCCTCCCTTCACCCCCTCCTCCCCTCCCCATTTACAAACACTTTATTTCCAATTTTTCAGTTTCTCATATTTTTTCCTCTCCCTTATTACCTTTCCCCCACCCTTCCCACTTTCCCTACACCTTTAGCCCTTTACTTCCTATTTCACAGTATTAATTATCTCATTAGGATCCTGTGTACTATTGTAGTTTTTCACACCAAAGAAACTATTCGGTATTTCCGTTAAAGAAATCTCTGTATGAACATTAAAAATAGGGAATCCTAAAATAAAACTAAAAAGGAAAGTAAAAGAGAAAAGGCAATGATGTAACATCAAAATAATCCTTAATTCTGGAGATGAAGATGGTCCCTGAACATATTTAAATTGCTTCTCACTCTAGACTGATGTATCCAGCAAAACTCTCTTTCAAAATGGAGGGGGAAATAAGACACTTCCATGACAAAGAACACCTGAGAAACTACATGAATACCAAACCAGCACTACAAGCAATTCTAAACAAGATCCTAGAAAAAGACAATGAAGGCAACAACACCATGAGGCCCAACAGAGCAAATCAAATAGGCAAGGCAAGAAATTAAAAGGAGAAGGTGAAAAAGTAAAAAGAATCAACAAAAGGCCAATAACATGTCAATAATAAGTCAGTACATATCAGTTATAACCAGCAATGTCAATGGCCTCAACTCACCAATCAAGAGAAATAGACTGGCAAAATGGAATAAGAAGCAAAATCCAATAATATGTTGTATACAAGAAACACACCTAGTGCAAAAAGAAGCCCATAGACTGAAAGTGAAAAGATAGAAAACAATTCTCCATGTGACAGGAGCCCAGAAAAAAACAGGGGTAGCAATCTTATTTGCAGACAAAGTAAATTTCAAACCAAAACTGAATCTAGTATTATTGATGTAGGACAGTACTGTATCATACCTCTATGAATGTAAAATATCTAGTACCTGCTTTATGATACATAGTAGGGACCGTGCTTTATCAGAGCTACATTTAATGATGTTACTCTAGAATGTTCTCTTTCCAGATGATGATTACGAGGCTAATAGAAAAAATGGTGCCAGGTAGCACAACAGCAACAGAACTTTGCTGTTGTCTGTATATTATTCTTTTCTTTGTTTTTTTTTAATGGAATGTGGTGAATGTCAGACAATATAGACCTAAAGACAATATCACCATGATTTAAGAAGCATATTTTATAATGATATCAGTCAATCATGAAGATATAAACATCTAAATTTTTTTTTTTTTTTGGTACCAGGGATCGAACTTAGGACCTTGCATTTATGAGGCAGGTGGCAGAACCACTGAGCTAAATCCCCAGCCCTAAACATCTAAAATTTGCATACACCTAATAACAAAGCCTTCAAATAAATAAAGTAAATGCTGGTGTAACTGAAAGTAAAAATAGATTAATTTTTTTACATTTTCAACCTAATGTGTAAGAGTTTTACTTACAATTTTGAGGAAACCAGGACCCCTTTGTCTATCATGTGCATCTAAATATTTCTGGTTTATTACATGTCATTTCCTTTTGTATAAGTGTTATATAGTCATTACTAATTTTATCCTTCGTGGTTCTTGGATTCAGTACCACACTCCAAACATACTGTTTTTACCTGGATGTCTTATAATAATTACAATTACAGTTTCATTTTTCTCAATGGTTTTTTATTTCATTTCATTTTCCTCTTAATTTGGGGGAATTGAACTACTTTTAAATTGTTTACATTTAAATTGTTTACATTTAAATTAAATTGTTTATATTTTGAAATCTTTTCCTTCACAATGTAGGATAGGATAATCATCAAGCTGCTTTTTTTTAATCATTAATTTCTGTAACATTGTTGGAAATCTTTTTTTTTTTCACTGCTTTCTTTTTCACAGTTTGTATTTAATGACTCTTCTGTCTATTTTCTCTGTTGAATATCTACTGAGCAACTATTATACATCAGGAATTGGGAATTAAAAATAAGGTACTAAGAAGCCCAGTGTTTCCCTGGTGTGAATATTCTGCAACAATGCATAAGATTCTAATAAGATTACTGACATTTAGAAATTTGAAGAAAGGAGCTAAAGGTGTAGGGAAGGTGTGATGCGTAGGGGAAGAGTAAAAAGGGAAAAGAAAAAAATGTGAGAGAATGAAAAGATGATAATAAAGTGTTTATAGATGGGGAGGGGAGGAGGGGGTGAAGGGAGGGCAGAGGTAAGGGGAAAAAAATGAGAATCAAGACTTGCCATGTAGAGGTACATGATCCCAACAATGAATGTAACTGTACTGTATCCCTAAAATGTACCAATAAACTCAACAAAATTAAAAAAAAAAAAAAAAGAAGCCCAGTGCACTGTTTTGGACCTCATGTCATTTAAGAAGTAGAGGGACAAATACTAATTGTATGAAAGAAATGCTACACTACCAAAGACTAGAATGTGACTGGCTCTGCCTAGGAGCAGTCGCGAGTGATATTTGATTTGCTTATCAAGAAGGGTAGGGAAAGCTCAGCCTGGTCACACTGACAGTTCAAGACCTAGAGAAAGTCAGTGAAGGTGACGGACCCAGAGGGCCAAATCCAGCCACCACTCATCCCAGTAATGTACTCCGGCACAGGTGCAACCTGCTGGAGAAAGCAGCCTTGTTCTGATTTGCATAGAAGCTAAGTGTGCCATCCACAGCCTTAGAAGGGGCTCCGTGAACTGCACAATGTGGGAAGAACTGATGCTTAAGCACACAGAGACGGTCTCAGAGTCTCTTGGGCACAGAAGAGATTCAGGACTTTATCCTGTGGGGTCAACTTTTCGCATTAGAAAATTATGACTATATTTGCATCACCAAAATTGCATTGGTGGAACACTTGCCTGTGGTGTGCAAGGCCCTCAATCAGCAACAAGTAAACAAAAAAGGCAAGAGAAGGGAGGAATTCAAATATCTATACAGTGAGAAAGGCCAGGTTTTGAGGGAATGCTGAGGCTGCGTAGAATGCCGGAATCCACACAATGGTGAGGTCTACAAGCAGTAAAACATTTCCCCTTTACCCAGTCTCTAGGGCTCACTTTAGTTTGAGGTGCAGCTATGATCAGTTTTAACTGTTTGGGGATTAAAGGTCCTGATCCTCCATAAGTTTCATTGCTACTAAAGAATTCCAAGGTCTCTTCACCCTGTGAGTGTCACCAGACCCACAGCTGTATTTTTAGGACTTCACACTCTTGTGAAAGAGTTTAAAAAAAGAGCTTGCATTATTTTAGTAATATTTTGTAACCAGAATAACCCATTCTGGCAGTGCGGATTCCTCTCAGCGGTACTCTTACCTCTCACAGGACTGATTTCAATGTCATCTGAAAACACTTTTCTCTTGTACCCTCAGCTTTCCTTTCCCCTACCTTGTGCGCTGGCCTCCTGACCGAAGCCTTTAATTTATTCACTCCACAATGTCTTTGCTCTGCTGCCATCTGCGATGTATGCCTTACATACTCTGCTGCCTGGAATTATTTAATTGTGCTTTAAAAAAAAACGACAAGAGTTTTGTGAGCCAGTTGGTAGAAATTACCCCTTTAAAGTATTGTTATGCATAACGACGTTTAGAAAAAAATTCCCAGCGGTGAATTTCGGTTTTGTAAGATGATGCTCTTCTTAGCCCTACCTAGTTGGTGGTTACAGTTATCATTAATATTACGAAATAAAGAACCCCAGGGAAAGCATAACCTCCCAAGTGAATGCTAGTATTTCTCATCCACATATGAATACTCCATCCAGGCAAACAAAAGAAGCAAGTGAAGGGAGCCGGGGTAGGACCCAGAGCAGGATCTCAAGTGCTAAAATAAACGCGCATCACCAGGCAACGATGACCTCTTTTCTTGATATCATTTTTTTTCTGGGAGAGCACAGGCTGGCAATTAAAATATTGAGTGTCCAAAAAAAGTGCCGATAAATGTTATTTTTATACGTTTCCCCTTTGAGAATGTTGTTACCAGCAGTCTGATTTTAATATCCTCGTGCCAGTGCTTTATGTTTTTGTTTGTTTTGGGCTACTATGAAATAGAGCAGGAGGTTCCAGATATCATCTCACTGAGCACCAAGATGAATTCCTGTCCTTCTGGATACACTTCCTGTTCCTCACCAAGAGAAAGCGAGTGAAATGCTGTTTCCAGGTGATACCCATAAAACTTGCCACATTTTGATATTCTCTGCTCTTTTTCCTTGCACTGTCTTGACACAACCACAGAAACCTTGGAATTGTTTGCTGAAGATAATGGAGGCTAAAGATTGAAGGTGTTTGTGTCTCTGAATGAGTGCTGGGAGGAGAAACACTGCTGTAGATCAGATTGTGTCTCCCCCACATCCCTATGAGAAACTCCCAGCCCCCAGTATCTGACAACAGGAACTCATTTGGTGAGAGGGCTCCTACGGGGCCAGTGACTTCAACAAAGTCATCCAAGTCAGCTCCAGGCCACATCACTGATGTCCTTACACAAAGGTGATATTGGCTCTAGTTACAGAAACAGGGAGAACACCGTTGTGAAGAGACCTAAGAAGACTATCATCTGTTAGACAAAAAGACATAAAACAGGTCCTTCCCTCAGAAGGACATAGCCCTGCAGACACTTAATCTCGGCCTTTCAGCCCCCAGAAATGAGAGCAGCATGAAAATAAACTAGAATTAACCCTGTGGTATCCACTAGATGTGACAGCACTGTTACAAACGTATGGATTTCAACACATTGTATGTAGATAGCTGTGGAGATAAATGTGGATATCAATAAGCATTTGTGGGCATAACGATCCCTCCTACCACCAAGATTTGGTTTCTTTTTTCTTTGGTACCAGGGATCGAACTCTGGTCCTTGTGCTTGCAAGGCAAGTGGCGGAACCACTGAGCTAAATCTCCTGCAAGATTTGGTTTCTGAATAACACTATCTACTATATCATCATCTAGGGTTCTAATTTGGGCCAGCAAAGCACATGCATATATTTTCACACCAAAAAGTAATGAAGGATTTCTACATTGTGGGGACATGTCAAAAGGAGACAGCAATTACCTGGAAGGGGCTCCCGTGGGCCAAATCAGAGACGGCTAGCTAGAAGGCTAAAAAGGTGATTAGAAAGAATTATATCCATTAGTAAAATAAGAAACCATGTATTCATATTGATATAAATAAATTTTTTAAAAGTTTGTTAAGTAACAGGGTACACAAGTAGTCTCCAAATATTTTTCACAAAATATCCAAGGACTCACAGGGAAAATGTCACCGGAGTGCAGAGTCAGGGAGAAGCCACCTTACTGTGTGACTCATACGAACAGCCTCAGTAACCGGGAAGGCAGAAGCACACCCCACTTGTGTTATTTTGCTGCCAAATGAAACATCAGTAAAGTCCAAACAGGGCTAGTCTATAGAATAACATCTATGATTGTCGAAGGAATTAGATCATTAAAAGCCAAGAGAAAATTTAAGCACAATTCCAAACAGAAGGAAACATTTGATGTGACTTTAAAATGACATCACAACGGAAAGCAACACACCATTCAGAGAGAACTTTTGCTAAAAAGAGCATCAATGAAAGAAGGAGTGAAACATGCACGTGTTAATGTCACTTTCCTGACTTTGGTGGTTAAGCTGTGGATTTTGTCCTTGCTGGTAGGAAATAATCACTATGTGCGGGATGATGGAATCCCATACCAGGAGCAATTTGGAAACATTTGCTCAAATTGAAAGGAAACTGGAGTTACAGTGTTCTGTAAGTTTGCAATTGCCTCAAAACAAGAACATAACTTTAAGCTATCAGACTCATATAACAGAACAAGGCAAGTCTTGAAATGCTTAAATTACCAACCCCGGGTGTGATGCAGCCAGGGCAAGTTTTTTTCCCCCATGAAGTTTGTTGATACATCTTAGATACACAGTACACTTACATTCACCTTTGGGATCTTGTACCTTTATGTGATGTATCTTGGTTCTTATTTTTCCCCACTCCCCTGCCCTCCCTTCACCCCTTCCACCCTCCCCTATTTACAAAGACTTTGTTCCCATTTTTTTCTCATATTTTTCTTTTCCCTACTTTCCTTCCCCTACCCCTCCCACTTCCCCTACTCCTTTAGACCTTTCCTTCCTTTTACACAATATCAATTACACATTTCAATCCTTATTTACACTTTTAGTTTTTAATACCAGAGAAACTCTTCAGTATTTACACGTATGTCCTATTAATTTCATCTGGGTATGGCCTCAATGCACATCCATTTAGCTATACATGTCTCTAGTTTCCCATTATTTATGGCTGAGTAGTACTCCATTTTATTAAAACACACACACACACACACACACACACATCTTCTTTATCCAATCTCCAGTTGATGGGCAAGTGGGCTGTTACCAAGTTTTAGCTATTACAAACTGGCCCTCTGTAAACATAGGTGTGCATACATCACTGTGGTATGATTATTTTTTTCTTTTCTTTTTTTGGGGGGTACTGGGATTGAACTCAGGACCTTGTGCTTGCCAGGCAGGTGATGGAACCACTGAGCTAAATCTCCAGCTTGAATTTTTTTTTTTTTTGGTACCGAGGATTGAACTCGGGTCCTTGTGCTTGCAAGGCAGGCCACCGAACCACTGAGCTAAATTCCCAGCCCCTTGATTTTTTAATTAATTAATTTTATTGGTACATTTAAGGCATATGATGTAATGACAATCATCATGGGAAATTTGAACCTTTACATAATCCATGTTGGTTCTTATTTTTTCCCCACTCCCCTACCCTCCCTTCAACCCCTCTACCCCACCCTTATCTACAAAGACTTTGTTTCTAATTTTTCTTTTTCTCATATTAATTTCATTCCCTTCTTTCTATTCCCCTACCTCTCCCACTTTCCCTTCCCCTTTGCATCTTTTCTTCCTATTTCACATTAGCTATTACACCTTTTAGTCCTTATTTACACTTGCAGTTTCTCACATTAGAGAAACTATTTGGTATTTACATGTGTGTATCCTATTTATTACTTAAGAGTATCACCTCGATGTTCATCCATTGAGCTAAAAATGTCTCTAGTTTCTCATTCTTTATGGCTGTGTAGTATGCCATTTTATTTTAAAAAAAAAAGCAAAGAAAGAAATACATTTTCTTCATCCAGTCTACTGTTGATAGGCAATTGGGCTGCTTCCAAATTTTAGCTATCACGAGTTGTGCTGCTATGAACATGGGTGTACATATATCACTGTGGTATGATTCTTTTAATTCTTTTGGAAAGATACCAAGATAGATAGGTCAAATGGGACCCCTAATCCTAATTGTTTGAGGTATCTCCATATTGATTTCCACAGTGATTGCACCAGTCTGTACTCCCACCAATGGAGAAGGGTTCCTTTCTCCCCACAACCCCACCAACGTTTGTTATTGGTTGATTTCTTGATAGCAGCCATTCTTTCTGGGGTGAGGTGGAATCTTGGTGTTGTTTTCATCTGCATCTCTCAAATATCCAGTGATGTTGAATATTTTATATGTTTGTTTGCTGCTGTTCCTTCTTTGTCTGAGAAATGTCTGCTCATTTCAGAAGCTCACTTTTGAATTACATCTTTATATCTGAGGGCGTCTGGTTTTTTAGTTCTTTATACATTTTAGATAGTAGTCCTTTGTATGCAGAACAGCAGGTAAGAAGGATTTCCCACATTGTAGGTTGTCCCTTAGCTCTGTTGGTGGTTTATCTTGCAGTGCAGAAGCTTTTTTTAAAAAATGAGATCCCAGTTGTTGATTGTTTGTGCTAGTTCCCATGCTACTGAGGATTTGTTCATAAAGTCTTTTCTTATGCCAATGTCTTCAAGAGTTCTGTCTAACTTATCTTCCAGCAAGTTTAGTGTTTCTGTTTTGATATTTATATATTTAATCCACTTGGATTCTAGTTTAGTGCAGGGTGAAATATAAGGTTCTAGTTTTAATTTTGGCAAGTTGAAATCCAGCTTTTCCAACACCATTTATTAAAGAGGCTATCTATTCTCCAGTGAGGACACATAGATCCTTTGTCAAAGATGAGGTGGCTGAGTATATCTGGAGTTGTTTCTGTATCTTCTAATATAGTCCACTGATCCTTGGGTCTGTTTCTTTGCTGTTTTTTATCACAGCGGCTTTGTAGTGTAGTTTCAGGTTGGGGATTGTGAATCACCTGCTGTGTCTCTGTTGCCTAGAACTGCTTTTGCTATTCTGTGTCTCTTATGGTACCAAATGAATTTTTGCATTGTTTTCTCTAGTTCTGTGAAACATGCTGTTGGGATTTCAATCAGGATTGCACTGAATCTGTATATCAGGTTTGGGAGTATGGACATTTTCACTATATTGGTTCTTCCCACCCAGGAGCAAGGGATGTCTTTGCATTGTCTTATATCCTCCTCGCTCTCTTTTTTTCAGAGTGTTGTAGTTCTCAATGTAAGGTCTATTTTTCCCTTCGTTAGATTGATTCCTAGATATTTCATTTTTTGGATGCTATTGTTAAAGGGATTATTTCCCTATTTTCTTTCTTAGTGGGACTATTATTTGTGTACAAGAAGGCTATTGATTTTGGGGTGTTTATCTTGCATCCAGCTACTCTACTGACTGTGTCAATTAAGTCTGGAAGTCTTTTGGTGGAATTTTTTGGGTCTTCTATGTAGAGTATCATAGCATCAGCAAATAATGACAATTTAACTTCTTTATTGCTTTTATTTCTTTCCCTTGTCTAATTACTGTGGCTAATGTTTCTGGAAGTATTTTGCACAGAAGTGGTGATCGTGGACACCTTTGTCTTGTTCCTGATTTTAGCATGAAGGTTTTCAGTTTTTGACCATTTAATATATGTTCATTGTTGGTTTTTCATAGATAGCCTTTATCAAGTTGAGTTAAAGACCATCTATTCCAATTTTCTGCAAAGCTTTTATCATGAATGGATGTTAAATTTTGTTGCATGTTTTTTTCTGCATCTATTGAGACGATCATTTGGTTTTTGTCCTTGATTCTGTTAATATAGTGTATTACGATTATTGATATATGTATGCTGAACCATCCTTTAATCACTGGGATAAATCCCACTTGGTCAGGGTGTATGATCTTGATGTCCCTCTGTATTCTGTTTGCCAGTATCTTATTGAGGATTTTTGTATCTATCTTCGTTAGGGAGATTGTCCTGTAGTTCTCTTTTTTGGCTGGGTCTTTCCCTGGTTTTGGAGTTAAAGTAACACTTGATTCCAAGCATGAATTTGGAAGTATTGCTTCCCTTTCAATTTTGTGGCAAAGTTGAAAGAGTAGTGGCATTAGTTCTTCACTAAATATATTGTAGAATTCAGCAGTGAAGCCATCAGGACCTGGGCTTTTCTTTGTTGGTAAATATTAATTGTGTTTTCAGTTTCACTGTTTGTAATTGGGGTATTCTGAATTTTTATATCTTCTTCATTTAACTTTGGTAATTCATATGTACTTAGAAATCTTTCCATTTCTTCTGTGTTCTTCTTATTAGAGTACAGATTCTCAAAGTAGGTACTGATAGTCCTCTGGATTTCTACTGAATCTGTTGTAACTTCACCTTTTACATTCCTGATTACATGAATTTGAGCCTTTTCTTTCCTTTTTTAGATAAGATTGCCTAAGGGTTTATTGAAATTATTTATTCTTTTGAAAAACCAACTCTTTGATGCCTTGATTTTTAAAAATCATTCTCTTAGTCCCCACTGCATTGATTTCTGCTCTGATCTTTATAATTTCCTCCCTTCTATGAGCTTTGGGTTTGCCTTGCTCTTCTTTTTCTAGGAGCTTAAGATTCACCATAAGGTTATTTATTTGAACTCGCTCTGTTTTGTTACTATAGGTATTCACTGCTATGAATTTCTCTCATAGAACTTCTTTCATTATGTCTCACAGATTCCTGTAAGTTGTGCTGGCATTATCATGTATCTGTAAAATTTGTTCTTTAATTTCCTCTGTGACCCATTGATTGTTCAGGAAAGTGTTATTCAATTTCCATGTCTTTGTGAAGTTCTTGCGGTTTCTTATGATATTGATCTTCAGTTTCATTGCACTATGGTCTGAAACTATACATGGGATAACTTCAATTCCTTTGCATTTATTTAAACATATTCTATGAACTAGCATGTGATCTATTTTGGAGAATAACTCATGTGCAGCTGAAAATAATGTATATTCTGGGGTGAAACACTATAGGCATCTATTAAATCCATTGTTCAAAAGCTTGGTTCATTTCTAGTATTTTATTGTTGATTTTTTGTCTAGATGATCTGTCTGTGACAGTGGGGTGTTGAGGTTCCCCCTACAATTGTATTGGTGCTTGTTTGTGTTTTTATGTCCCTTAATATTTGTTTTGTATAGTTGGGGGCATTAGTATTTGGTGCATATATAATTGTCATCTTTTCCTCTTGGATTGTTCACTTTACAAGGATGCAGTGAACTTCTTTGTCTCTCTTAATTAGCTATGGTTTGAAATTTACTTTGTTTGCAAATAAGATAGCTACCCCTGCTTTTTTCCGATTTCCTGTAGCATGGAGAACTATTCTCCACCCTTTTATTTTCAGTCTATGAATTTCTTTTTTGAACTAGGTGTATTTCTTATATACAACATATGGTTGGATTTTGCTTCTTAATCCATTCTACTAGTCTGTTTCTTTTTATTGGTGCATTGAGATCATTCAGATTGATGGCTATAACTGATATGTGTTGATTTATAATTTTCATGTTATTTTTCTGTTTGGCTCTTTTTAATTTTTCCCCCTCTCCTTTTAATTTCTTTCCTTGCCTGATGAAATATTTTGGATTTGCTCCACTATACCTCATGAAGTTGTGACCTCCACTGTCATTTTCTAGGATCATTTTGAAAAACTGGAAGTGTTGGTTTGGTATTCATGAAGTTTCTCAGGTGTTCTTTGTCATGGAAGCATCTTATTTCCCCATCAATGTTGGAAGATAGTTTTGCAGGATACATCAGTCTAAGTTGGAGGTTGTTTTCTTTGGGGCTAGAAGTACCTCACTCTAGGCTCTTCTTGATGTAAGAGTTTGCATTGAAAAATCTGCTGTGATTTTTATGGGCTTTCCTTTGCATGTGATTTATTTATTTTCTCTAACTGTCTCACAGCTACAAGCAGACAGGTGAGGAGTGGAGCTGGGTGTGCACCTGCAGCACCACCCCAGACCCCCTTGAACCCCACCTCTGGCTTCCTCATTTTGCCAATACCTGGATCCATGCTGCAAAGGCATAGAGGATCATAAAGGCCACTGTTCTGAGCTCCAGAAGATAGAGCAGAAGTGGAAAATCAGAAAGTTTTTCTAAGTACTAAGTTCCCACCCTGAAGAATAAAGTTGCTATATTGAAGACTTTATTCACTATAAACATATTTTGGGCTAGTCCTTATTTTGATTTAATTCACACTGTTTAAGGTGATAAATTAATAATTACCACAAATTGTCATTTTCTAAACTGTGTTTGATTCTATTGTTGTTGCTGTTTGTATCACTTGAGCTAAGGTGTGGTGATTGATCTAATCAGTTATCTTTCCTGACATAATGAAAATGATATTTCCCCAGTCATTAGACACTCAAAACCTAAAAGCCAACTATATCTGGAAGATGCCTCTGAGAAACAGTCGTTCCATGAGGATTCTAAATACAAGCAACAGAGATACTTACAATGAGCAATATTGAAGTCTCAACCCAGGAATTAAACCAAGGACTGTACCAACAACAAAATGGAGATGAGAAGACATTTAAGCAAGGCACAAACCCCATCTGCCAGCTTACCAAAGGCAAATTCTAGGGAAAACAGTGGAAAAGTCTGATAATCAACCACTTGGACGCCCTGAACTGATAACACAGGAAGTAACAAACAGATGAATGAGGTGCCAGAAAAGTTCAAAACAGAAATAATTTCCCAGATAACTTCAGAGTCTGTGAACAGAATAAAAGACACAATAAGAAACTCTAAAACAGACAGATAAAACAAATAGATGAGTTCAGGACCATAATGGAAGCCATGAATGCTCAGCATAGGAAAGAAATGGAAACCATGAATGCCCAAAATAGGACAGAAATAGAATCTATGAAACAGATATCCAGGAGATTAAAAACTCTATTGAACGTATGCACAGAATACTGAGCCAATCTGAATACAGAATATCAGATATAGAAGACAGGATGGCTGTCGGTGACCATGAGTAGAGAGATCTCTTAAAAATAGTAAAAGACCATGAAAAAATCAATCCAACAGCTCCTAGATGACACAAAGAAGAATGATATAAGAGTGATAAGAGTCCACAAAAAACATGAGAAAGTACAAATGATATAAAATACTATTCACAGAATTAATGATAGAAAACTTCCCAAACAGAGCAAAGTAATTTGACATACAGATAAGTGAGGCATATAGGACTCCAACTAGTCATGATAAAAAAAAAAAATCTACACCTAGACATATAATAGTCAAGATCCCAGAATCCCAACAGGCCAAAATTCTTCCTTCATTGATTTTCATTACACAACATTGTCACAGTATTAGAAGGGTTTAAAATGAAAATAAAGAATTTAATCAGGAGCTAAATAGGCTACATTTCTGTTTTACAGCTGAATGGCCTTCTACAGTACTGAATTAATCTAAGTTTCATAGCATTCATCCGTAATTACCTAAAGAAATACTCTGCTTTAGTCAAGTTCACATCCGTGGAACAAATCACTAGACACCTGCAACCTAAAGGAGGGGAGGTTTATGTTGGCTCAAGATTTCAGAGTGTTCAGTCCATGGTTGGCTATTTCCAAGGAGGAAATAGAATGGTATAGAAGGACCTGGTAGAGAAAACCTGCTAAATCAACAGCAGCCAGGAGGCAGAGAGTGATGAAAAAAGGAAAGAGCCTGAGGCAGTAATACACCCTCTACATAAAACTCTTAGTGACCTACCTCCACCCAGACTCCACTTCAAACAGCGCATATAGCTGTAAGCTCACCATTGGATTAATCCACTGATCAATACGGCACCCTCATGATCCAAGCTCCAGGTCTGAACACATGAGACTCTGGGGGGACATTTTAGATCTAAACCATAACACAATCCGTGTTAATGTTATATAATCCTACCTTGGAAAAATCAAGGGATACCAACCAATAATTTTAGCATGGAAGACTTGGGAACATTTTCGCTTTCTTTCCAATTTTAGTATGTGTGCTGCCAAAGCGAGCACACATTTTTGCTTTCTTGTTACATTTCTGCCAGGTTCATAAAATAGACAAGCTGCTATGTTACACAGTGGTGTATATCCTTATGTTGAAAGTTAAGAGTGATCTGAGGATGGGAGTTGGGTCAAATTATTCATCATGACAGAAATAATTATCTTCATACATGAGCTCGAAGCCCAAATGCCTCTTAGGAAGGCAACTTGAGAAATATTCCCCAGTGATAAAGAAAGTAATAAGAAGTGTCCCAGGCCCTAGTCATGAGCTTTGATTTTTTCAACACTTGCCAAAGGTGCCCTGTGCTGACAAATGTCTGATTAACAAAATTAAGAAGAGATTTGACTGCACACTCAATCCCTCTCCTGAGCCTTTAGTTTCTGGATTTCTAGGTTGATTATCTTTTCAGGTCAGCCATTTCTTCCTCCGTCTCATTCTTTATCCTTTTTAGCTGAACCAGTGTGACAGAATTTGGCCATGACAGAGTTAGGGTAGAACAACTATCTCCTTTAGAAGAGGTTCTCCCACACTAACAATTGAAATCCCATTATGTTTCAAAGACATGGTTGATGTCTTGTCATTTTGCCTTTCAGAGGCTCACAATTTGCTTCAGGACAGAAATACAAACAATGATATTTTTTAAAATGTGGCAAGAATGTTTGAATTCAAATATAAATATGGCTTGTCTAGTCCTTTGGTTCTTTTTATTGCTATTTTGGTGCAAGCTTTGGCATTTGGGGCAAGGAAAGTAGACAAAGGTATCACAGGGACTGATCGATCCACAAGGCAGTAATAATTCTAAAACCCTGAGAGAGGGAGAGAGGTATGACCATTATTGTGGTCTATGCTATTTCATAGTAGAAGAAATTGGGACTCTGAATTCCTAAATGACTTTTCCTCAGTCAGAGAGCTAGTAAGTAACAAAGTTAAGGCTTAAACTTGGGTATTTGGATTCCAAGATGTCAACTACTCATTTGAAAAAATTTTAAGAGTTCAATTAATTCATTATGTGTAAATATTGTGTTAAAAGTTCTTGTTCCAACTGAGCAGTTTACTACCTGAAAGCTTTCCTTCTTATGTTGTCTTTGTGATGTTGGCACTATATCCCTAGCTCATCTGAGAGCTTATAACTAAGGGCTAGAGTTCAAGCTCAAACTCAAGGTCAAGGAAAATTCCTTCAGCTAATAAAAGTATAGTTGAAAGGTTGCAAAGGAAACATAAAGTACTGGCTACTGTAGTAATTTAAGGAAAAGTGGTATGATTAAGCATCAAAAGACTTACTTTAGTCATTGAAAATTAATTAGTTTTCCTTAAACAATCCACATTCTCCATAAATCCTTATCTAAGTACCTTGATTTAGGTGTAAAAATAAAAATCACAACATTAATATCATCTAACATTTATTGAGCTCTAAATATATGCAAAGATATGTGAGGAGCTACACTGAAATATTTATCTTGTGGAGGCCTGACAAAATACTGGTAGTTATATTTTTTGCCTGTTTTGCAGATAAATACAGAACTGGAATCATTTGCTTCAACCAACACAGACAATAGATAAGTGATAGAGCCAAGATTTGATCAAGGTTCTATTAGATCCAAAGCCATGTGCTTTTTTCTTCCTTTCCAGTCCCTCATAGACCATTTAGAAAGTTTCATAACTGCATCAGGATCTTCAGTGGCAGCCAGAGACTGTGTAGCATTTTCAATGAACTGAGACTTTACCAAAAACTAAGGGCTAGGAAAAGGCAAGTTAGGAAAAAATATGTACATGAAGAAACAACTGTAATAAATTATCCTTGTAGCTCAGATATCAACCAAAGTTGGAATATCAAGATCATTATGAACAAAAAGAAAAACACAGATGCCCAAGACTCATCTTAAAACAAATGGAGTTCTATTTTTATTTATTTATTTGGGGGCTATTTTCAGGTATGTCCACACTATTTGTTGAAAATCTATTTTTTCCCATTTAATTTTCGCCACAACTTCATCAAAAATCAATTGACCTGAGTTATGGTAGTGGCTCATGCTTGTGATCTCAACCCTCTGCGAGGCTTAGCCAGAAGGATCACAAGTTTGAACCCAGCTTGGGTAATTTAGTGACTGAACAAGAGTCTGTCTCAAAATAAAGAAAGGTCTGGTAATGTAGCTCAGTGCAAAGGCCCTGGGTTCAATCCTCAGTTACTCAAAAGAAAAGAAAAATCAACCGAGCATAAGTGTAAGGGATTGTTCCTTGGATCTCAGTTCTATTTAATTGATCTATCATCTGTGTGTCCTTATGCAATACTAATTACTGTAGTTTGTTGTAAGTTTTGACACTATGGACTCTGAATCATCTTAGGCCTGTGCAATTTTGAAAACTTCCACTAGAAATTCTTATGTGAGGTAAAGAATCGGAGGCCACTGGCCTCAGAAGACCTAAACTCACTCTTGGAATTCACTCTGGACTCATGGAGAGAACCTGGCTCTCCAGCAGGTCTTCAGTGCTGTTGCTCCTGTCACCAGGAGTGGCTCCAAAGGGAAGTGTTCTTGGGGCAATGTTCCTTAATTTGTTACTGTTAATGTCCAAGCTCCAGGTAAACATAAAGCTCTTCAATATCCAGATCACACAATTTTAACTTGGATTTAGAATGTCTAAAAATCTGTGGACGTTGCAAATGGTAATTCTCATGTATGTGCAGTTTTGTGGGAAGAGGTCTAACATTTTTATCAACTTCTCAAAGGGATCCATAATCCCAAACAAGAAGTTCTTTGTTCTTTCCACCCAATTGGGAGAATTCAAATTCTAAATCAGGAAATGGTAAACTTTCGCCAAGTGACTTGCTGATAGTTTCTTTTGCTTCTTCAGAAAGGAGAAGTTATGATTCTTGGCGAATTGAACCAAGTGAGTTGAACATTCACTGACAACTACCTCAAGAAACTGTGCTGTGTGTGTATCTGTGTGCAGTTCTCCAGGGGAGCAGATGGAACTCAGGAAATGCGTACTCAGTTCTCGGCTCTATGTCTAACAATGGCCCTGACAATTTTCAAGAAACTGAATGATGTGAGCAACTCCGAAGGTGAACTAACCACTGTCCTATGTGCCTCCAGATTCCCTCGTTCATGAAGCCTGCTTAACCTTGTACAACTATACAATCCTGATAGTAAATCATAAACTGAATAAGATCAAGTCAAAAGGTCCTATGATGATAATCACCTATGCTTGTTTTTCTTTTTTGCTGCTATGGATGGAACACAGGATTTCCTGCATGCTGAGCAAGTTCTCTGCCACTGAATTACACCCCAGCTCTCACTTAGATGTTTGGAACTTTTACATAATTTGGACTCAATCTTTTGCCCCAGATTTTCTATCTCATCAGGAGGCAAGATTTTTCTCTTAACAATTTCTGTGCTCTCATGAATATTAAGAAACATGATTGGGTTTGCTATGCAAAAGGAAAGAAAAATATTTCAATACTCTACAGAGGTGCCAAGAGATGGAATTATAGGTTATCAGGGCTGGGGTTATCACAGCTTACTTATAGAAATAAAAAATAAAGTCTCTGATGGTAGGTGATATTAAATGGAAAGAAAGATCAGGTGATATTTTTCAAAGGATTGTATATTATCAACTTTATCCTTTGGATGGTTGAGAAAGCAGGCATATAGAGAAATCATAGAAGCAGTTCCACTGTAAGGAAATAAAAAGGAATACAGAACTACTGTACTTCTGTGTTACCACACTGTATAAAATCTGCATTTACTTTTGCTTTGTCCGGATGCCACCCAAGTGGCTCTTTCAAAGCAGGCACTCTTGAAAGGCAACCAGGTTTCATGAGCCAGCTGGAGGTAGGAGTAGCCACTCCATCCTTATACCTCCCAATGAGGGGCACATCTTTGACTTCATACCATCTAGGATTTGATTGAGCTCCTACGACACTGACTCAGACATCCTGGTTCACAAAAATATGAAACCCTTTAACGAAACACACAGAATTAAGTTAATGTGATTTGTGTCACCCATCACCCAGTGGGCTGATACTTTGTAGTGATCTTGATTAAAGGAAGATTATGAAACAGAGGCAGCCCTTCCTCATTTGCATTTAGTTCAAAGGAAATGGCCCAAACGAAACTAAATAGGCATTTAAGTACAAGAAAAAGATTTTTTTTTCTTTTCATTAAGCATGAACATGAAACAACTTGCCAATAATTTGCACAACATTATTTTAGGACTAGAAAGCGAATTTGGCATGAAAAAAATTCCAAACTGATCATGTTAATTATGATCCCTCTGAGCAAGGAAATTTAATAATCTCCATCTCCAGTGCATCCATCTCAAATTTTAAATTGTTCTCAAACTTTAAATTGTTCCTGTTTCAGAGTGTTGAGAGGTACATATTTTAAACACATGTGAGGGTTTTTTTTCCCCTTGAAAATAAAAAGAAGAAACTATCATGTATTGTCCTATGATATTTGTTTTACTAGTATCATCATTTTACAGGTAAAGAATCGAGCAATTCACAACTGAGACTGGAATTGTCTGATACAGGGTCCCTAGAGCTGTGTGTCTTGTCTGGCACAAAGCAGGTGCTTGTTGACTATTAGTTACAAGAAGAGAAGAGAGGTGACAAAGCCTAGCATTGTAGGCTGTGATTTTAGACAAAAAGAGAGCAAGACAGCCACACTCCACCCTCAGTATCTATTTATATGGCATGAGCTTTGCACGATGAAGCTTCTGCAAACTTTCAGAGGGCTATGTGCTGCAGAGACCAGGGGAGGCCAGGAGGATGGACTGCAGTGCACATACTGATTCCGGCATGGAAGATGACCCTCAGTGCCCATGTAGCACCCACCCATACACAAGAGGTTCCACCAGGACAGGGTGCTTGTCATCTCACCTTTGTCTGCTGAAATTGCAAATGGCTTCGTATGAAATTATACCTGTGTAGTAATCGCTGGAAAAATGATAATGAGATATGTCAACACTATTTATGGCTTACTAATATAATCAAATTAAGGATCTTTTATATTCCATAAAGACTATCTAATAATGCAATATCAGACATCCCAAATAAAAGGCTTTTTATGGAGAGTTTTTTTAAACAATTTTATAACAACCTCAAATGGTTCCCGAAATTTCATTACTAAATTGACAAGAGCCTTTCATTTTATGGATATTGGCAGGCACACATTAATTGATAAATATTGTGTTCTCTGAACATGATGTTAAAGTACAATGACACATCCCCAAGTGTTTCAATAAGTAGGAAGTGTGCTCAGTTGTTTGACAATGGCTCTGCAGCCTCGGAGCAGAAGGTCTTTCTTTGCTCTCTCGCCCATCTTCGCATGGAGACCATTAGCTCCTTGGGGCTTGGCAAAGCTGCCTGTGCTATGGTTTTCCTATGGTGAGAATGCAGAGCCACATGAAGCTCAAGTGTTTTCCTACGGCTCCAAGAAACAGGAGGACAATGTTTTATCCCTCAGCTCCCAAATGTTTGTGGTCATCTGGGAACCATTGTCTTTTCATATTTTATAAGAGGAGGGGGATGAGGTTTCTGTGCGGGCCCGGTGAAGGGATGGCGGCCAGAAGGCAGCAGAATGGAACTGGCGGGAGAATAAAGGCCGTTTAAGTTTCGGGTTTCTTCTTTACCTAGCCGTGGGGCTCTCGGAAAATCCAACGCAGATTGCATGCCCCGCAGTAACTAATGATTGGCATTTCCTACTCAGCGATAAGCTGGAGCGGTTTGTTCATGAGCAGGCTGAGGGGGTGGGGGTGCTCTCGCTGGCTCGTGCAGGAGAAGGACACACCGGGAAGAGAGAGATGTGGTTGAGTGTGTGTTGGTTGGGCAGGGGGGAGCTGGGAAGAGGAAGGAGAGATGGGTACGTCCCAGAAGAGTCACGCCGGCATCGCTGTGCACACAGGATGGGGGATGGCGGGGCGGTCGCAAGGTGTGATGAAGGAAATGCGTGCTGCTTGATAAATTCCTTCAGCTTTGTGGATCTACCTGGGCTGGCTGTGTCTTCTCTCTTCATTCTAATTAGCTATATATCCACAGTAAAGGCATTTCAGTGCCTTGTCTTCATACGCTCTCGGTGACTCAAAGAGAGGGTCAGATGTGTTCCTTGTATGCAACATATTATGGGAGTGTAGACTGGTGCAATCACTACGGAAATCAGTGTGGAGATTCCTCAAAAAATGTAAACCAGAGTTGCGTTTGAGCTATTCCTCTTCTTGGTGTCTTCCCAAAAGAATTAAAAGCATCATATCACAGCAACCCATGCACACCCCATGCTTACAGCAGTACAGTTTGTAATAGCTAAATATTGGAAACAGCCCAAATGTCCATCAACTAATTAGTGGATAAAGAAGATGTGGGTTTTTTATACCATGGAGTACTATTCAGCCTTAAAGGAGGATAAACTAGAGACATTTCTAGGTAAATGAATGCATTTTGAGACCATACTTTTAAGTGAAATAAAGCACTTATAAATATCACATTGAATGTCTGGTGTGAGAAACTGAAAGTATAAATGAGGACCAAAATGTATAATAGATAATGTGAAATAGGGAGAAAATGTTCAAATGGGAAGGTGAACTGGGTGGGGAAGGAAGAAAAAGAAAAGAAAAAATGAGAGAAGAAGGAAAAATGGAGACAGAGTTTTTGTAAAAGGGGAAAATGAGTTGAAGGGGGGAGTGGGAAAAAAAACCAAAATGCATTGTGTATGGGTGCAAATTCCCTGATGAGTGTGATCATTTTGTGTACTCAAAATGCACCAATAAACTTCATTAATTATATAAAAGTTGAGTCTTTATTCTACGCTAAGGGAAGAGGGAGTCCTCCCAAATGTCTTTAAGTTATACTCCTCCCTTATTTTAGGGCACAAAGAGAAATAGGGAAACCCTAGTATTTATCCCAAATATTGCCCTGGGTTTGTTCAGCGTGTAGGTCTGGGCTGGCCGCAGGACACTGGGCATGGCAGGAGCTTCTGTGATCAGAAGATCAGTCAAAATCACCCCTTTCTGCAGGGAACATGAGGTAGCAAGAAAACTTTCAGTGGGGCTCAGCACTTCCATGGAACAGAAGGGATCGCTCTTGGACGAAAACTAACAAACTCCACAAAGCACACAGTGTCTAAGGCTTTCCGTGCGGTCAAATGCTACTCTGCAAGCCACGCGTGCCCTTTAGATGCACGAGGGCAAAGAGCTCTGGTGTGGGGCCAGGCCCCGAGCCCTCTTCCTGACTCCCGGTGGGTGGATTTCCTCCCCATAGGTAAGACATTGGCCCAGTTACTTCCCCTCCGTAAGCTTCATTCATTAAAACGATGAGTTGTGTTCTCAAGCTCTCTCCTGCTCCTAGGTGCCACTGTCCGTGCCGTAGCAAGAGCACAGTTAGTCCAGAACATCAAGTTTGCTGAGTCGGGAAGCATCGGTTGTCTGCGTATTTCAGATGATCTCACGGCTGGCGGGGGAAGGGGAGGCTAAGCCAACTTTCCATGTGAGGCTTACTCCTTTCGTTGGTAATAACCTCGAGTGAGTCCCACAAAAGCTACTTCTGATGAACGGGTTACTTCACCCATACGAGTGGGTAGAAAAGTGTTCATGGGACTGGATACTCAGGAGCTCATCAGCGTAGAGAAAAGCCCCCATACCTCAGACGCCTGCTGTGGCTCACGGCTCTCCCTTGCCACAGCCCTTCCCGCCCCACGGAAGAAGGAAGAAGCCAGGGGAGCCTGGGGGGTCCCAGCTCGCACAGAATCCAAATGGGATTGATACAGACTCTCCGAGGAAACTGACAAAAGGCTCTGTAGGGGGATGGACTCTAAAGAAATGACTTGTCTTCCCCTCTGGTACCTTGGGAGAGAGGGTTGAATTACTTTTCTGACTTGATTCACTGCTCCGGAGAAGCTGGGTAAAGGACTCTGTCTAAATGTTTGTTTGATGTCTCCATAGCCACGGAAGGACTGTAAGGTATGACCTAGAGCTAGACATTCCTTCTCTTCTCCCTGAAGTGCACATTTGTCATTAAAGACAATACGACATGGGGTCTATTTGTAGGTGGAAGTGCCCTGTCCAGCCTGTAAAAGCCTACAGCACTCTCTGTAGCCAGCTCAGGGGGTTTTATACATCATAGCTGGATGCCCTTTTCTCGTTTTGTTGTTTAAGAAAAGCTCACCCATCTGACCCTAACACTGAGGGATGCTGCTCTTCTCTGAAAAGCGCAGTGCTCACAGCCCCGTCCTCTAATGCATCATAAGCCAGGTCCGTATCACTGGTCACAGTGTGGGAGACAAATTGTCAGTGTTTCGTAAACGATCTGTGGCTGTGCCCTGCGGTTATCAGAGGAGAAATCCAAGCCCCTTGTAGACAGACTGAACACAGAAGTCTGGGACCGGAGTCAGGAGATCTGGCTTCGAGCCCTAACTCTTCAGTAAGGAAAGACTGCCCCTTTCTCTCTTTCAGCCTTGATTTCCATAAGGTGCTGTTATTATAGATATGACATTTTCTAGAAAGACAAAGAAAGCAACTTATAATGCAAAAAAAAATTATAAACTAAAAAATCCGGTTAAAACTTTTTATTGTTCACCTATTCATATAGTCTTTATTTTATACTCTGATGGTACTGGACTAATCATGATCTTTAATTTTCTTTTCTGGGCTTATGGAGCTTTGCTCTCTTGGAGCCTTGTGGAAAGAGAATGCACCATGACTTTCAGGGTTAGCTGATTCTCAGAGACAGTAAGATTTGCCTGCTGGTCCACCTTGGCATGCAAAGTGGCCTCTAGCCTGAATCGTAGGGCCCTTTGGAGGAAGGGGGTCACAGCAGTAGGTGTGGTGTTTATTTAAATCAACCCCCACCCCAAGAGTTTCATGCTCTGCAAAGATTGAGACCTATTACCGTGGGTCCCCTGTGAAGTTTTCTCTTGCTCTAAAATACTATGGTAAATAAATCCTGGGGGCCCGTCTTATCTGTGTGTCTGTCGGTGGGGGCGAGGGGGATTTTGAGAAAGACAAATTCGATTTGGAAAGCTCCAGAACATCAGATCCTGTAGATCACTCCCCGTCAGTGTACTACGCTTTTAGAAGCCGGGGGCGGAGCTCATCTCCTAGAGTCAGAGCTGATTAGAAAGCTGTTGCGCCCACTAAGTAAGGATGGTGATATGCAGTAATGTGGCCCTTTGGTTTTGCATTTGGACCCTGAGCCGTTTGATGGAGGACTCGGCTTCAGTCACATATAATTCAGCATCTTGTATCTGGCCCTGGAGGCTGCTAGGGCGCTTTATGTCATGATTGTACTCATGAGGGAAAAATTAATTGCGTCTTCCTCAGCAGTTGCCAAGCGCTACAGCTTCATTGGAAAAAGCCAGAATTCCCCTTAGGAGACCCAATTTCCAAGTTAATATACAGTAATGCTGTACATGGCTTTATTAATCTGGAGGCAGGGTGGAGATGAGGAAGTAGGAACCGGCAGGCCTGAGAGCTGGCTCTCGTCCGTCCAGTCTATGACCTGCTACGTGATACAGGTGATGTCTTTCACTCCTCTGTTCCTGCTCTCCCCGAGATACGGAGCTGCACTCACCATTACCCCTCTTGGGCACACATAATGCAATCGAGTGAGAGATTGTAGTTCCTTGGAAAGAACGGCCATAACACACACAGAAACACACACTCTGTACACACGCAATCAGTCTAACAAAGGGGGAAGGTGTAGCTCAGAAATGTGTAATTCTACTCCATCCATTATTCTGAGGATCAAAGCCACCTTTCCTCAGACAGAGCTGCTGTGAAAGTTACTATTAATGTTCCTGACAGCTTGCGATTGGCAAAGGACCCTGTGTTTCCTGTAGCGAGTACACAAGAACCCCATATGTTCCATGGGAATGACCCCATGTGGGGCTCAGTGAAGCCCTCATACACGCTTTCAAATGGACTTTGCGAAATCCCTGTTGTGTATTCTTTTCCCTCCTAATCGTCGTGGTGTTTAATTGTTAAAGCCATGTGTGTTTCAAGGAAAATTGAACCCATATGTTTCTGAATCATTTGCACTGAGCTCATCAAATTGTTGTTTTATAAGAGCTGTTTGCTGTCCAGAAAGAATCCCCCAGTGCCTCTTCATACACCGTTCCATACTTTTCAGCATCTTTAACACAGGAAGCTGTGCTCGGCCAACAAAAGCCACTACCCATGTCACAACCATCACCTCCTCCTCCACTATACCCTTTTGCAGTTATGAGAATTGGCCTTCCTGAGTGGGAGCCAGACAAGAAAATACCTTTTGGAAGGTCTTCCCCAGTACCTGAGCATGTATTAAGATTAGAAACTCTGGTGCCTGTCTGCAGTTCTTGTTTTAGGATATATTTTGGAGAGGGAGAAATAAAAGCTATTTAAGGTCAGGTTTTGATAACTGCTGCAAAGAAAGTAGGGCAGAGTATCAGTGGGTGGAATAAGGGCTTAGCTTTGTTTTCAGCCAGCAGAGTAACGTTCAAGAAGAGAAAACCAAGTGAGAAGGAGAAACAAAACTCTCTGAAAAGGGGAATGAGGATGACATCATATTGGTAGATTTGTTTTTGTAACATGACAGGTACAAATAGCTCAATACTTCAAAAACTACCATGCTAGGTGACAGAAAAATGGGAAAGTACTTTGGGTAGATTCAGCCCCAAGTGTGGAAGGGACAATTTAAGATAAGCCAACAGCAAATAAAATATTTTACATCTATTAAAAAAAAGATACACCAACAGAACGCATGATCGGAGAGGATGAGGTGAGTTGCCAGCTGGCAGAAATAAACAGGGCTTTATTCTTTTGGTGACTCTTTGTTATGGTTTTATTGATTTCTGATATGGAAATAAAGACAATGTTACTAGGATCTATGTAAGTGTGTAGATATACATAGTATGAATTATAGAGGATACATTTTTTTTTTTTTTGTACTGGGAATCAAACTCAGGATTACAAGGCAGGCAGCAGAACCACTGAGCTGAATCCCCAGCCCCAAGAACATCATTATATAGTTCCAGGCTGGCCTCAGATTTTTGCCTGAGCATCTGAAGTGCTGTGATTACTGGCTTAGAGGACATCTTTTTTGTTTGCTCGTTTGCTTTCCTGTACACAATCATTCTCAACCAGGAACTGCTGCTTCTCCACTATATGGCATTGTTGTGTCTCTAGATATCTAGGCAGTCCAGGGTCCACTGTTTCCCAGATGCCAGTGACTGGTTCTAAGGATGGCAAGGCAGGTACAAGTTGGACCAATCAGAGGGGCTCAGAAAGCTGTTTTTTTTTCTCCTTTGGCTAAAGGCAAGGACCAAGTGTCCAAAAGTGATTGATGTCAATCTTTATAAGAACCATGGGATACTTTAACCCCTGAATCCAGTCTTGCTTAAATCCAATGCTACTGCTGGACTTTTTAGTTATCACTGCCAAAAAATTATCTTGACACATCAACCATAAAAGCCCTAACAAAGTATTATTTAATCAGATCACTGTGTGCATATGATGCATTTCACAGGATAGGCTAATTCTGTTTTCTGTTTATTTATGTAGTTCCAGGTGGAGCATTCCCTGGTAGTGTAAAAGTTACTTACCTGAAATGAGGGGGAGCTAGGAGCTCAGCCTGGGGAGATCTGGAAAGGAGCAGCACTTCCAGAATCTGCCCTGAATACAGTCTTCCCCTGTTTGAGAATCTGCTATCTCACTAATCTTCAATTATACAGGAGTGGGTATCTCATGTCCTGAAAAGATTACAATGTTCACCTTTCATGGTTATGTTTTCTATATTTTTTGTTACTGCATATTTATGATACATAATGAATAGATTGATGAGTACGTGCATTGCCTTGTAATTCTTTTTAAACTCCCCTTCCCCTCTCCCTCCTTTCCTAGATCCCGTCTTCATCTGCATAAGGTCTACCTTCCATGTCTTGTCATCTATGTTTTATTTTTGTTTTTAAATTATTTATACAGTGGGTTTTTCATAGAAGAGAGACCATATGATATTTGATCTTCTGTGTCTGATTTATTTCACTTAGCATTTTAGTTTCTAAATATATCTATTTTCCTACAAATGATTCAAATTTATCCTTTTCATGGTTGAGTAGTACTCCACAGTGCATAAATATCATATTTTCTCAATCCATTCACCTGTTGATGGACAAATAGGCCACTTCCAAGATTTAGCTATTTAGCTACTATAAACATGGGTATGCATGTATCACTATAATATCACATCTTTAACTCTTCTGGAAAGATGCACAGAAAGAGTATAGCTGGGTCAAATGGAATTCCTGTCTTTTTGAGGACTCTACTGTTTTCCATACTTGTTTTACTAGTTTACATTCTCAGCAACAACATAGAAAGTTTTCCTTTTCCCCACAACCTCACCAACATTTGTTTTGTTTTGTTTGTGTGTGTGTGTTTTGTTTTGTTTTGTTTTGTTTTTTACTTCTTGATGATGGCCATTCTTCTTTCTGGAGTAAGATGAACTCTCAGTGTTGTTTTGATTTGATTTCTGTAATGGCCAAAAATGTGGAACGTATTTCTCATACCTATTGGCCACTTCTGAAAAGTGTCTATTCCTTTCAATTCCTCATTTTTATTGGAGGGGCATTTCTGAGTTCTTTATTTGAAGATATTAGTCATTTGTCTGAGGAGTAGCTGGTGCGATCATTTTGACTTTGGGGAGAGCCAGAATTTGCTCAGGGTCAGTTCTGATGAATAAGGAAGACAAGGACCTATTGTAATATTTTTACAAGTCTGTCTTTCTTTTGGCTGGCACTGAGCAACATCATTCAGTGGATTTTTTTAAATCACACTTTGTAAAAATACTCAGCACAGAGAACTTTTGGAATTGTTTCAGAAAATAGCAAGAGCAATGGGATAAGTTCTTTCAAATTCCCCTGGCATTGAACATTTCAACTGGAGAAACGGCAGTGCATATTTTACTGGAATAAATTTTTAAATTTAAACATGCACCATATGTTTTGAGCACTCTTTATATGTATCCCAATATTAATGAAATAATGCATAGATGAATTAACTATTTAACTACCTGTGTACAGAATCCTCACTATGCTAAAACATAGCAGTACTTTCTACTGATGATTAAAAGAGAGACTGTTTGAAATCAGATCTCACTATATGACTATATCACTGGCCTCAAACTCACAAGCCTCCTGTGTCAGCCTCCAGAATGCAGAATTCCAGGTGTAGATCATCTGTACTTGCATCTTGAAAATGATATAGCACTCATCCAAATGTTTAACCGTGATGAAAAGGACTCAGTCTGTTTGGATTCACCACTTAATACACATGGTGATACACAGTAGCAACTCAGTAAATATTTGTTGACCAATGAATGAATGGTTGAATAAATGAACAGATCATCAATCATGTATTTGAGTTAATCATTGACTAAGTTTCCAAATCGTAGCAGTAAACCTTAGGAAAAGGATCCCTGTCAAACACTGGCTGTTTTTCTGCACAGATTTCAGATTTTTTTCCCCTACCTACTGAAAATAAAAGTCATCTTTCCATCTAATAATCACAGCTACCTTGTCAGTATTGAGTACCCCAAGTGAACCCACTGGAATACTAGTTTTTGTCAGTTCAGGGAAAAAACAACATATGTGATCTTTATGTTGAAATTCTTATAGTCTTAAACAATCAGAGGAGCTTCCCAGGTAAAAGTTAACTTTGCAGGATGTAGATCAAAAGAGAAAGTCACTAGCTGGGAGTGGTGGCATACGCCTGTAATCTCAGCACTTGGGAGGCTGAAGCAGGAGGATTGCTGTGAGTTCGAGACCAACCTGGGCTACATAGTGAGTTCCAGTTCAGTTCAGTCTCAACTACATAGTGAGACCCTGTCTCAAAAAACCAAAAAAAAAAAAAAAAAAAAAAAAAAAAAAAAAAAAAAAAAAAAAAAAAAAAAAAGGACAAAAA
>NW_022900922.1:1338154-1361205 GCF_012274545.1 Fukomys damarensis | reverse complement strand
AAAAAAAAAAAAAAAAAAAAAAAACAAAATAGAAAAAGAAAGAAATAAAAAAGAAGAGAGAGATAGAGATAGAGAGAGAGAGAGAGAGAGAGAGATTGAGAGAGAGAGAGAGAGAAAGTCACCAATAAACTTCATTGTTCAGATAATTGGTCAATAAGCAGTTTCAAGCATTGCACTAAGTGCCTAGGACACAAAGCTAAAAATACAAAAAGTCCATCAGGAAGCTCACAATCTCAAGAGAAAAAGAGCCTGTCAGCCCTTACAGAGTAATGTATTATGACTTCTGTCCCACAAGTCTGCCCCGTGTCAGCATGGCCTCAGAAGGTACCTTACTACGGTGCAGGACAGCTTAATGAAGGGAAGGACTGACGTGCGTTTGGGAGTAAACATGTTTAGGTTTGACGTCTTCACACTCTTGACTTGTAGAGTTCAGTGGTGTTAAGCATGTTCACATTATTGTACGGCCATCTCTGTCCATCTTCGTAACTGTTTTCATCTTGCAAAGCTGAAATTCTGAATCCATTAAGTCATTCCGCATTTTCTCTCCTCTCCCCAACTCCTGCTAACCACCATCCTACTGTGTCTCTGTGCATTTTTTACTACTCTAGTACCTCATATAAAAGGGCTATCATTTTAACGTTCTTACAAAACCCATGTTAAATGTAGCCCTCATTGTATGGTATTACCAAGTAGGACCCAGTCACGAGGGGCTTGCTGTCAGTGGACCAGTGGATTCACAAGTTACCAAGGGAGTGGCTTTGCTATAAAAGGAGCTTTTTCTAATTACTACCTTGTTCCATATGATGCTCATCATAGAATATCCTGTGCCAACATGAAACTCTGCAGAGTCCCTATAGCGAGAAAATTCTCACCAGATGTAGCACATTGATCTTGAGCCCCCCAGTCTCCAAAACCTTTATTTTTTAATAAAATTACCTAATGTTTGGTATTCAGTTATAGCAACAGGAAATATAGTAACCCAAGGGAGAAATCATGCAACATTTGTCCTCTTGTGGCTGGCTTATTTCACGTGGCATGGTAACCTCTGAGTTCATGCACATGGTAGTATTTGTCAGAATCTCCTTTCTTGATAAGGCTGAATGATATCCTATCGTATGCAAATACCACATTTTACTCATTCCTTCATCCGCCTGTTGGCACTTGGATAGCTTCCAGTTTTTGACTATTATATCTAATGCTGCTATGAACATGGGCTGAAGTTTTAATTGAATATCAAAGAGCAAAGAGACTCACAGAGAGCAAAGTAAAGAGGGCACCATGGTCAGTTATAGTACATTTCAGGAACTTCAGGTGGTCTGCTCTGCTTGGGGCATTCTGAGCTTGTGGAGAAAAGACAGGGGATGAAGCTAAAGACATAAGCATGTATTAGATCATAAGTTGAGCTCTGAATTTTATTCAACAAACAACCCAGGAAGGAAATGAGGACAAATTTAGGAAGAATTCATATTTCGCCTTATAACAAGTCTTAGGACCAAGCAACTGAAAACAACTGATGGAGAAGCAAAGTGGCCATTTGTTAACATGTTATGGTAGCTAGTCTTCAAGAAAATCCCTACTGATCTATTTACTAACACTTTTCCTACCTCTGACTTAGGCAACCAAGTATCAACCACATTGGTATCATGAAAACGTCAATGTAAACTTGTAATTTTAAGTCATAAAAGGTGTGATTTTAATTCTTGCTCTCTGATGGGCCACTTACTTTAGGAGAATTTAGCTGCCCTGTGTCAAAGGAACTCAAGCTGCTCTCTGGAGTGGTCTACATGGTAAAGACCGGGAAGATCAAGATCTTGAAGAAGGTATGTGCTAATTCCAGGCAGGTGATGCCTAACGTAAAAAAAAAAAAAAAAAAAAAAGGTAATCAGTATTGGTCAACATGCCACCATTTCCTTGATTTGTGGCCCACTCAATGAATATTAGCAAGCTAATGCTCAACTCTTACTGCAGCCTGTTAATTTATGTCTGTGGCCGAAGTAAAGAGCCCAGAGACCCTTTTTCTCCAAACTTAGTTGCTTGGCAGGACATCTTTCAGTGGATATGGCTGCTGCTGGATAAGGAGCAGCAACAAATGCAGCTTCAGGCAGACTTGCTGGAAGGGAGAGGCATGGTGACTGGAAAGGGTCTGATAGCCTTGGGCGGAGAAAGACCAGTACAGCAGCGCCTGGGTATGGCTGTGACTTCGACACTTCGTAGACTTTTGTCCCTCCTCTGTTAGCAAATGCAGGGTATCTTCTAGACCATTGATCCGCGTGTCCAAGTTTACTTCGTTATAGATTCGGATCATTTCTAATTGTTTAATTTCCTCATGGTGCACAATTCCTAATGGCTTCAACGACTTTAATTCAAGAACTCACAAATCTGAAATAGCCTGACAAGTGAAATAGCCTTACATGCTAAGAAGCACAAACATCTTACGCACAGTGACAAAGCCACATATGCGACCATGTAAGCTTAATCCTCAGTGTGACAAGAGAGGGCAGTCACGACAAAACTCTGAATCCCGGAATTTTCATCCTCTTTTCCAACTGAGTATATTCTACCTTGTATACTTTGTGTTTTTATTATATGTTTACTTACTATAATTTTGGGGCTTCTTAAAAATGGAGACGTCATAATCCTATGGGATCTTCATGCTATTTCAGCGTCTCTGTTTCTGGATTGCAAAGCACTGATTAACATTTACAGAACCTTTTTTTTTTCTTGTTCTATGCATTAGTCTAGTCCAGCTATGGCAAAGCTTTTAGAAACCAAGTGCCCAAATGGCAGCCTGAAGCCCACTTGCTTATCACTCTTGCCAATACTGTGATCAAACCTGGAAACTGAGTTTTAAGTCTAGACAAAACCATGCACATATTAGCATCTTTGGTCTTTGAAAAAGCACAACGAGAGAGCTTTCAGTGATACAAATAGCCTTTTATCGAAAGGTGAAAGCTTACATTTAGTGTGGTTTTACACACTTAATGTGATCTTTGCTGTTGTGTGCATACTCGTAATTTGTCAAACCTTGGCTCACACTTTGTTAGTTTGAGAGCAACACACGCCATACTCAGGTCATCTGTTAGTCTGTTTTTGTATCAGATTTGATGGAATTCAGAGCAGAAAACAGCTGCTCACAAGTACAAGATGAGCCAAGCAAAGTAAGAAAAGCAATCCCAAATGCGTTCACTGACTTAAAATTTTTTGGCAGAGAATTTCACATTTTAAGGATTTCATTTTCAAAACTACTAACCCTACTGTCCTTTGTCCTCCCACCATGCTCTGTCTTCTCAAATGCTGCATGTAGGTCATAGAATTTACTTTTCCAGATAGAGCTTTCTTGAAATTCCAATAGCTCCATTTCCACTTCCGATTTCCAAAATCTAACCAGGGTAAGCAGGAATGATCAAGTTCTTCAAATTTGACTTTATCCAGAGAAGTGAAAAATCACAAGGCTGTCTCTGTCTTATGGGACCATAAAAATCAGTTACTAAAATTCTCCTTTATACCTGCTAAAATGGTAGAAAATTCCTTGTAGATTTCCTGATGGCTTGTATGACTGTCTTCAAATGTAGAATTTTCTAAATGCATTTTTAGATTAGTAAAATATTTCAGCCACCCAGTTTCAAAGACTCTTAAAAACCTGCACTTTTGTCTCAAATATTTTGATATCACAAAACATAGTTTATGCTGTTTTTCCTCCACCTTGTAGTTTTTTGTTGTTGTTTGGTACTTCGAAGTATATGTAAAATCTGTAAAAAATCACAGGGTTGTTAAGCCAGGCCATATCAGTGAGCTGTGGACATTCTTGCTCTTTTTCATTCATCACTTAATTTCATCTAAGCAGGCCTCAAACCTCTCCAGGACTTGTCCTCTGCTCAGTCACTGGACATTATTGTACATAAGTAAAGCATTAATTATACTGTGCCAGAACCCCATCAAGAAGTACTTCAAACTATCAGAAATTAAGGGGATGAAATTTACCTGTCATGAAGAAATTCACCATTTTTGTGACATCTGTGAGGATATCTACTGCTTTGCTGCTTTCCCTGACACAAAGAGCGTCTTGATATGTAACAATGAAACTGAGTGACTGGATGTTTTGCTTCTTTAACAGAGAACTGTGTGAAAGCAGGTGTTGCCCTCATCATGAAGGTGGCCCAGCACTAGCGATTGAAACTGCTTGTTTTGGTCTTGTCTTGTGACAAAAAAAGCCTCTATCACAGCATTGTAGAAATTCATTCTTTGTGTTCTTCCAGGCAAAGAGACCAGTTTCACCAGCTCTTCTCTCATGATATCTGCAGCAGCATAACACAAAATTACTGCCAGCCTTGCATGATGGTTTGTGTCTGTGCTTTCATGCCAGCCCATGGAGTAACTGGCTGCCTTTTTAAGTCAGTGGTGAGCTGCTGACTCACATCACTTGCCATGCACAGGACTGAATCTTTAACAGTATTTCCACTAGGTAGCATCTCAGAAATGTATTATATAATTTTATCCGTGTTTGGAAAATCATGAAAAAAGGAATGCTTCCCAGACAGCATGACCATTTTGACAAAATTCCCATCAGAGAGGGGCTTACTGTGTTTTATGATGCACAGTGAAATTTGAAACCTGGAGCTGTCAGATGATTTGTTTTGGAAATATAGTTGCAAAACTTAAGACACTGAAGATGATAATTTCACAATTTCCCTTCAAGAAGCTCTTTTCATTCAGTTTTACCAAGTTTGGCAACATTTTTGCGGTTGGCGCTAAAGTGCCATCTGACACTTGATGTGGAATACACAACGCTTCCCCGTCACGTTCACTCACTCCAAATGCCTCTGTCAGGCCTCTTTGAGTCATCTCCCACTACCTGGTCTCCATTTTGCTTTTTTTGCTGTAGTCATTTCTTGGTGTTCATGACTTGGAGTCTACAGGAACACAAAATCTAAAAAAAATGAAGCACTCAATACAAATTTATCCTTGTACCAAAAATGGCTAATACTGTTGTTAGTGAACACTAAAGAACACTGGATCAATAGCCTGTGTCATTGATTCCAAGCTGGGGTCCCTCTTGAATGTGCTGACCACCAGTGCAAGGGTGCAATGTTCTGTTGACAGAGCTTTTGGCCTGCTCTCATAGGGCATCTGAGTGCATTTCCTACCTGTGGGGGCTTCTGCTAAAATCACAGCCAGTCGAAGAAAAAAAAACATATAGATATATATCCTTGCCCTTGTTTTCATCGTCTTCATAAACAACTAAATATGATGTAGATTCAAGTAGTCCAGAGGGACAGCACACCATCAAAAAAATCTGTCTCTTAATTAAAACTTCTCTTTGCTAAATCTCAGATATTAAATCTCAATTTTTCATAAGAAGACTTAAACTAAAATCTTGTGTTAATAAAAACAAATGCAAACTTCACATTCCAAGCAAATATCCGTATCCTTGGCAGCATGTCGATCAATCCTGCGAAATCTTGCAAGAATCATGGCTAATGCGGTGTGGCTGGTGACGTCATTGCTTGGCGCAGTACTCCTTTCTGAGCATGCGCCTGCCTCCATGTGCTCTATTACCTGACGCTCAGCTGCCGCTGAGCATACAGTGGCTTGAATGTGGACAGAGAGGAATCTGTGCGCCCTCTGGCGTGTGTGCGATGAGGTCATCACCACTGGTCTAGTCATTTGCAGGCATGTCTTGTGGGTTACTTCCTGGGGGCTTTGCCCTTGTTTTTTTGAATGGAGAGGAATTGTCTTGGGCCACATATAAAATATAATATATAAACATACTTATATAATCATAACATATAATTATACATTATATAACATATATAATGTACTATATAAATAAAACTGTATAATCAATATTATTACTTATGATATATAAAATAGATTGGTTTTACATATAATTATAAATAAAAATATAATTATGAATAATAATTATATTAAATCTCAATGACATTTCTATATTATATAATATATTAATTATTAATTATAATATATAAATAACAATTGTTACTATAACAACAACCAAAATAAAAGAGGGCAAAGAGCCAGGGATTTAGCTCAGTGGTGCCGCCACGTGCCTCACAAACACAAGGACCCGAGTTCGATCTCTGGTACCAAAAAAGAAGAGAGAGCAAAAAGTTAGTGTGCAGGTCAATACGGCCACGTGTTACTAACACATGGAACACTACAGAGAGATGCAAGTATCACCCCTGGGTCACAGAGAAGAAAGAGGAAGACTGGGCAGATGGTAGATGCTCCTTGCTGCACCCATCAAAATTGGCAGAGTCAATGTGAACCCCAATATTTTTGTTCTTCAGTTTGTACTCTAAGATACCTGATAATAATGCCTTCCTCGTAAGTTTTCCTTCAAAGAAATTTTTTTTGAGTACTTGTTACTGAGTAGACTAAATTGTCATAAATGGAAGAAAAGCTTATTACATAGCAGCCTATAATTAAACTATGAGGAGAGTGACCTGGTTCATATCGGCAGACCTTTGAACATGCCCTTCCTACTTTGTTATTTGTGCTAGTGAGACAGCAGGACACTGTCCCCAGGCTTTCAGGCTTTCGTGTGTATGCTACTTACTTTAAGATAAATGTGACATTTCCTCTGAACCAGGTATCAGACTTCAGGGTGATTATTTTTTTGCCTATCTTGCCTCAGTTTATTTCATTCGTAAATATATTTATTCTCACTCAAAGGAGATAAAAGAGTTAAAGAAATCTCAGACAACAGTCACTAGGTGATAAAAGAGCTACTGCATCTAGTGAAAACTACTCCACACTGAGCCTTAATAATTGATTTAATAACAAGCAGTTAGAGGCATGGAAACAAAGAGTTTGACTATATTTTGTTGGTTTTCCACTCTTTCTAATGCTCCGCGTGATAGCTGGTATGACAAATTACACAGAAGCAATAATGGTCGATGGGGAAAGAAATTCCACTTTGACAACACTATTACCAAATTCTGTGATGTCGGGACTTTCACTAGTAATATAATCTCACAAAACAGAAATTTTCTTTGTTCACTGTTTGAACTCCAGGCTCTTACATCATCATTCCACATGCTTAGTCGAGCCAAAGGAGGAGCCACTTGCAATTCTGATAGTCACAGCACATTGAGTCAAGCCCCTGAGCCCAGAGGGAGCCCAGCCTCCTACATCTCTCAGTATTGACAGGGAGTGACCTATCATCTTTTGTCTTGCCAGGAGCTTAGTCAGAACAACCCAGTTCATAGTTTGTCTGACATAGTATCCACACATCTAAAAGGAAAGCAATAGACCAGAAAGCCGTGGTCCAGGAAAAACGAGAAGGCCAGCAATAAGTTTAGGCACCTACTTAACTAGCAAATGGGTGAGTCACATGTCCACTCTCAAGGAGGCCATAAGCTCTCCACTTACCAGAGCTGGAGCTTCTGGTTTAAATAGGTTTAACATTTCTAATTCAAATACTTAAAAGAATCATACTACAGTGATATATGCTCACAAACTTGGAAACAGCCCAATTGTCCATCAACTGGAGACTGGATAAAGAAGATGTGTCTTTTTTTTTTTTTTTTTAATAAAATAGAGTACAACTCAGCAAGAAAGAATGAGAAACTATAGTCATTTATAGTTAAGTGGATGCATATTGAGGCTGTACTCAAGTGAAATTAATATGAAACACATATATAAATACTGAATAGTTTCTCTGGTGTAAAAAAAGTGTAAATAAGCATCAAAATGTATAATTGATATTGTGTAATAGGAAAGAAAGGTCTAAAGGAGTAGGGGAAGTAAGAGGGATAGGGGAAAAGTAAGAAGAGAAAAGAAAAAATATGAGAACAGGAAAAAATGGAAACAAAGTCTTTGTAAATAGTGGAGGAGGTGAAGGGAGGGCATGGGAATGGGGAGAAATGAGAACCAAGATATATCATGTAAAGGTACAAGATCCCAACCATGAACGTAACTGCACTGTGTACCTAAAATGTACCAATAAACTTAATGGGGAAAACAAGAAAATGAGATTTTAAAAACACCCCAAATTAATAAAATATGTCATTTTATAGATGTATATCTGTGTTTCAAAAGGCTTCATTACAAAAATAAATCTCAGGGCATAGCTGCTTTTCCATAACTGATGGAATTATTTTAAAATTTGATTCATAGTGTCTAATTTATTAATTAGATTAAAAAATACACAGGAGGGCCAGGGATTTAGCTCACTGGTGCTGATGCCTGCCTCTCAGGCACAAGGTCCTGAGTTCAATCCCTGGTACCAAACAAACAAAAAATACACAGGAATCAAACAGTAGATAAGAAATACACTTTGAATATGTCTTGTAAGTAGGCCTGAGTTTTCCTTTCCTTAATAAATTATAATTTCTATTTCTACATTTTTCTCCAGGTAAATTTCTGTAAAAAAATTGACCTGGTGTCAGAGTTTTAGTGACATTTCAGAAAGCAGGGCACTTAGTTGCCTAGACATTAACAGAGCCCTTTTAAAATTTTAATATATTATGTATAGCACTAAAGTCTACATGATAGATTTATCTGAACAATAAAACAGTAAGTGATTATAATTAACAGTGAGCAATAGTTGCCATTAATAATTATAGTTATTATTTAATTCATTTTGTCACTCAATGTGCCCTCCTCACATTTATGCTTAATTGTAAAGTACAGGGTTGGATTTGTAGAGGCAAAGTCATAGTGATAATAACATAAAACACTGTCTTGAAGGATCTTATTATACCATAGAGCAGATATCCTGCTGCTCCGATAGTAGCTAACACATGCGTATTAACATATAGATCCTATTTTATCTAACTTAGTCTAATATAAAGGTGCTAGCTCTGTCTCTCACTAAAACATTTCTACTTTTGTTTTCTGTTTTCATGCAATACTTAAAATATCACGTTGAGGACCTGGTATATAGGTATAGAGTCAAAGGAATTTACTTCAACAAAGTTTTGTGCTAGCCTTCCCCACCCCCAGGAAAAAAAGGAACAAAGGAAGGGAGGAGGAAGAGGGAAAGGAGGGAGAGAGGGAAGGAGGGAGTAGAGGAAGCCAAATGTTCAACAGGCAGGTTACAAGCTGAATAAATGACCGTATGTTTGCACTTTACACTACAGCCTACCCATGAAATAGAATGAGTTTTAAAGTATTAAGTTAGACCTGAGTGTTGGTAACCTACTAAAACCAAAATGGTTTTAATACTGCTGTATTCTTTTTTTTCTTTTACTGCTGTATTCTTCATGAATCATGATTATCAAACTTTTGGCTTCATAAGTAAAGCAAAGTCATCAGTTGATTGGTTGACAACTATTTACTGTTCTTGATGTAGTTATAATTGATATTTCTGGGGTTGAGATACAATACTGATGGATTGCTCTGGCTGTTTGTAGCCCAGTTTTTTAAATTATGGTGGACTCTTTGGGGAAAAACAAAAATATTTTATGTAGGAAAATGGCAATAGAATGGTTTCTGATAGAATAGAAAATACATAATTCCAATTCTATTTTGGAAAAAGAGGGGAAATGCTATGTAACATATATATATGTATGTATGTATATATAATATGACTGGTGTTCTTGCCTCATCTTTGCAAACACTGAAATAGGTATTCAACTAAAAATTGTTACAATGTTCATTTTGTTTCAGGTGAAAGAAAAACAGGTGGAATCCAGGGTGCCAGGCGGTGAGAGGTGATGAAATGAGATTCTGGCAGAAATCCATGGTTATAATTTCTTACTATATGCTTTTTTCACTGAAACGCAAAGCTTTATGTTGGTTTTGTTCATTGCTTTGTTCCCAGTGCCTAGTACAGAGCCTGATCCCAAACAGCCACCCGTCAACATTACTGAAGTAATGGGATGACAGCATTCTCTGGCTGGAAAGACTTCCCATTCACCTAGTCTGAACTGTCTATATGACAGGTAGAATACTGAGCTCTAGAAAGGTGATTATAAATAGTAATTCAAACAGACATTGCTAAGGATCCCTGGTACTTCAATCCCATTATCTTCTTTGCTTTTTCAGTTATAGGTATCTGTCAAATAACAGTAAGTGAAAATTGCCTACTTGTGGAAATAAAAAAATCTTTTGGTGTCTCCTTTTACTCCCCTCAAAAGTTTAAATCAGGGGTCCCCACCTTTGAAGGCCATGGGCCAATCTGTGGCCTGCTAGGAGCCAGCAAGAGGCAGATATCAGGCTAACAAATAAAGCTTCACCTGCATTTCCATTTCTTGCATTACTACCTGAGCACTGTCTCTGATCAGATCAGTGATGGCATTAGATTTTCACAGGAGCTTGAACCCTACTGTAAACCATGCATAAAAGGAACCTAGATCACATGCTCATTATGTGAACCTGACACCTGATGGTCTGAGGTAGAGCTGAGGCAGTAATGCGAGCACTGGGGAGTAGCTGCAAATACAAATTAGTAGTAGCAGAGAGGCTTGCCTGCAGAGAGACTATAACTGATAAATTGCTGATAGATTATTCCAAAACCCTATCGGTAACTGGCAAGCTGCATTTGGTGACAGGCTTTTCAGTTAGAATCCACCACTTATTTTAATCCATGCATGACTCACCCATTATTTTATTTACCAATTCTATTCATGCCTCTTTCCCACACTGTGCACTTCTCAGTTATAGTTTTGATGAATCCACAAGCTAACCCTAGCAAAAGTGAGTACAAACAAATGTCACTGGAGAGCTTCTTTGAAAAAGGGGAAGGACCCAATGATGAGACAACAGAAAACTCTAAGACTGACAGTGAATATAAGCTTCACTTAAAAGAAAATACAGAGTTCTATTTAAATTATGGGCTCACTGCAACAGGTGATTCCTGTTCTCCAAGCCTGCTTTATGTAACATGTGGCAACTGGACATCAAAACCTTAAAAGCTGCTTTGGCCAAGCAACCTGGATCAAAAGACAAGACTTTGGAATTTTTCAAAAGAAAAAAATAAACAACATGAACCCAAAGAGCAGAAGCAATGGTTGAAGGCCACTACTACATCAGATGTGTCTGCACTGACAGCATCATTCTGAGTGTTTAACTTCATTGATAAATCTGAGAAGCCCTTTGCTACTGAAGAAGAGATGATCCTGCCTCGTGCTGGGGACATTTGTCATCAACTTTAATGAGAGCATGCAGTTTAAAAGGTTGGATATGTTCCTCTTTTTCCTAGCACTATAGCTAGACAAACTGGTGAAACGGCAGGTGATATTAAGGCACAATTATTAGAGAGGATTAATGGCTCATCATGGTGTACACTCCAGGTTGACAAGTCTTCTAGTGTTGATGGCAGGCAACAATGCTTGTGTTTGTTTGTTTGTTTGGTACAGGGGATTGAACTCAGGTCCTTGTGCTTACAAGGCAGGCAGCAGAACCGCTGAGCTAAATACCAGGGAACAATGCTTGGTTGTTTCATATGTTTTTCAGGAGAATGTTTATGAGGCTACATTATGTGTTCTTTTGTTGCCAACTGACTGCTGTTCGAGTCTTCAATGATTATGAGTGAGGAAAACTGATTGGTCCTTTTCTGTCAGAATACGCAAAGGCAGTGTGGCCATTGTGACCGGATGGCTCAGTAGATTCATCTCTTAGGCCAAAGATTTTTATGCTGAGTGTGACTCTGCACACGGTGTCATCCATAGAGAAATGCTGGCTTGCCGAAACATGCACTGGAATTTAACGGCATTTTGTGATGTGATTAAAACTATCAACCATATTAAAGTATCTGCCCTCAGCTCATGGCTGTTCATGCAGCTCTGTGAGGAAATAGATATAGAGCACTATTACTTCTCTTAAGCCCAGAAGTAAGATGGGTTTCTAAGGCCCATCGCTGGCTAGCGGTTTTGAGTTATGAGAACCACTTCAGAGACTTCTTTTAGAAAACTGTCAGCACTGGTAACACATTTCAGCGACACAGAATAAGTCACAAACATTTCTTACTCATGTGACACATTCAACCTGCTCAACAAACTCAACCTGTCATTTCAGGAAATGATGACAACTGTTTCATGTCAGCTGATAAAACGGTTGCATTCAAAACCACACTGTAATTACAGGGGCAACAATTTACAGGGGCAACAATTTAAAGTGGGGGTTTCTTTTATAAGTTTTAAACATTAGCAGAGATTTTGAAAAAGACTGAGCCATGTGTCTTTTTCTTTTCTCCTGCCTTGTGTACCATCACCTATCCCAGCATTCGAAAGAGTTTTAACATTACTTTCCAATCATAAAAAAAAAAACCCAAACTGGGAAGAAACAGATCTCTGACCCATTTGTGAATTAGCTAGGTAAATTGACTTCATCCATGCTGGAAGAAGATCAGTTGGTTGAGATTACAAATAATGATGGTCTTAAAGAATATATTGAGAAGACTTCAAATTTCCAAATATTTGGAATTAAAATCAAAACAAAATATCCTGAGATTTCCACAAAAGTACTGAAAAGCCTACTTCAAAAACACTGAAAAGTCTAGAATAAATCAAAGCACCTCTCAGCTAATGAACCTGCTATAAAAGCAGAGATTTTCTGAGTCTCCGGGGCAAATGATGTCCAATATACACTATATTCAGACTTTCACAAGCATCGCGAAATAAAAGGAAAGCTCCCTCCTTCAAGCTGTTTATTTTCTAATGGGATCTAGATGAAGCTAAGAACAGGCTCAAAAATGACCACAGTTTAGGGTTACCTAATATAACAGTAGTATTAATAAACCCACTACATAATTGTGGGCGAGTGACTTTTTAGAAAGATTGCATCTTGTAGGGCCAACAATATTAAAAAATGCTTAAGGGAAAAGAATTAGGGCATTCACAGGGAGCCAACATGAGAAAGCTTTCCATTGTCAACACAGAAACAATTTGAGCAACAAAATAAATAAGGTAAGGTTGGATTATAACTCAATGCAAAATAGAATCCATGGATCCATAATGGTTCAAATATATCACTGAATAAACAAAAAGAAGAGAAGAGACACATCCTCCTGCCAGAAGAACTCCAAATGTAAGGTGAAACTGAATCTGTCTTTTCATACTTGAGCAATGTTCTAAGGGAATTTGTTTCCGAAGAATAGAGGATGGGGCAGGAGAATTACTTTACAGTGGAGAACTCTGCCAAATACTACCTTGGCCAAGTGATCAAAGTCAGCTTCATCAAGGAGACATTTTAGTGGCACATACCCTTGCCATGTTTACCATGGAGAAAGCACTTAATTCAAGGTATTCTTCCCCCAAACCCAGAGGCCCCTTCTCTCTGGGAGAAAAATCAGACAGATCCAAACTAAGAGATATGTACGAAACACTGGATAAGAACTTTTCAAAATCATAAGGTCATCAGAAGCAAGGAAAGTCTGAGAATCTGCTATTGGGTAGGGGAGATGGGATGACTAAATGTAATGCTGTGTCCTGAATGGAACTCTGAAATAGGACTTTGGAGAAAAATAAGGAATTCAGATGAATTGCAGAGCTTAGGTAATAACAATATAACAGTCAATTCTGGTTTCTGAGTTTTGACAAGTGTACCATAATAATGTAAGATGTTAACCACAGAGGAAACTGGGTATGGCGTATACGGGAACTCTCTGTGCTATCATTGAAATGTTTCTGTAAATCTAAACCGATTCTAAAATGTTTAAAGTCTATTCAAAGATGAAAAGCATTAAGGATATCAATGATTAGTCATGCAATAAATTTTCTGGTTTAAAAAGAGAACAAGAAGGAGGATATTAGCAGTAAAAATGTAATCTACTTTAATTTCTTTCATAAAAGAAAAATGAGACCCATAAAGTTTAAAGCCTTGGCCATAGCAACAGTTTCATGATTTCATAACTGTGCATAAACTTCAGCTCTACCCAAGGCAGCTACTGCCCCAAACTTTCTACCACATAAAATAAATAAAACATATTAAAGAGTTTTCAGATTTGGGATTAGCTCATTAATTATTATTAGTTTAGAACACTTCAAGAAAGACTGATGTGCAAAATGGTAATAAAGATTGTCCAGGAAATTAGCTTGTTAAATGCTTTTTCATTTGTTTTATAAGAAGATTGACCCACAGTTCTCAAATAATAAGCTACTGTATTGAAATAGTGAATTATTTACTTTTCCAGAAGCAGCTATTTTTACAAGTAATTTATGCCCAGAGCATTGCTCTTTTAACAGGCTATTTCTAGATTTAGACTTTTAGCCCTATCTCCTTTTGCAAACATTTGCTATTTAAAGTAAGCAAGTTATTTGAAATGTTTTAAAATATATTAAAACTTCAAACAAATGGACATTCTTATTGTGGAAAGGCTTTTATTTTTAATGACTGAGCATTTCTTTTATACATACAAAAATACCTATACTAGTCCAGGAAGGATTTCCATTCTTTAGTGAAATGTTCTATGTTAATTCTGCTCCTTAGGCCATAGGATTTACCAAACAAGGAATCATGGCAGGAACACTAAAAATTTATGCCTTTTAAGTATATAAATTGGTAAGAAGGCAGGATCTGAATTCACTTGAAAAATAGCAAATTTAAATGGATTCTCTGGTGAAAAAAATAATGACTTACTAGTCAGAGGTCATTTCATATCAACATTCTTGCTGATACCACTGTTAAATCACTCTTTCCTTCCTCTGGTCACACCGTTAACATTTCGGTCATTATGCAATTCCAATTGACTTCAGTGTTTGGAGCAAAGGGGATCCAGGGAGGGGTCTGTGAGAAGGCTCCTGAGCAGTTATTTCCTTATTTTTAGCAGCTATTTCTTCCTGGGGTTTCTTCCATTAAAAAGCATAATCTGGTCACTGCTCACAGCAGTCCTGAATGTTCACAGAACTTTCAAAGTGCATACTGTATTTTCTGAGGCTTTAAGAATTAGGTCACACACAAGAATCTGTCACCTCAAATATTCAGACAGGAGCCACTCATTTTTGTTAAAGAAAATTCTTCCCTGCATTTAAACACAATCTCTTTCTTTGGGGACTTTGCATCCTAATGGTCTAGCTCTTTCTCCTCACCCGACCAAGGCAAGGAAGACATTATTATACTGGCCTCACAGGAGGTGAGACACCTCAGGGAGGTCACTGATCTGGTAACGGATAGATCTAGAATCCCAAACTTTCTAATAGCCAAACTCTTGATCACAGACGCTACGGCCTTCTGGATTAAGGTCCCGGAATCTCAGCTCTGACTACAGACTTCTTCTTCCCATAAGCAGGAGCTGAATGTAGTTTCCTGTGGGGGAGGAGTTCTTCTGCCCCAAACTAGTATGCTAACCGTGAAATATTGTCATTTTAAGGAATATTTACCTATACCGTTTCCGGTGTCCTTTGACTCTACTTTCCAAGATCTTCCCATGCGAAAGGCTGAGGCTGCCTTGTCAGAGCTGTGCCCGCCTTTCCAGGGTCTCTCCATTCCCCCAAGTGTGATCCAAGTCGCTTCCGTCTTAGCTGCCCCGCCAGTAAATCTTCTCACACAGGGCAGTCTAGAAAACTCCACGACTTACATTCAGCCTTATTTCCCTTGTTATTTTATAAACTCGGACGTTTTTCTTTTCTTCTGTGAAATTCATTTGACCCTGCCGACTTTAAAATCGGCGCCGCCCCTCGCTCTTCCATCTCTCGTTCGGCCCCGCCTCACCTGTCAGTGTGAGGAGCTTCCTCTGCCACCTCCGTGTCCGGACTTTCCAGGCCAGCAGGTCGGGATGTATGCGAGTAGAGTGGCTACAGTTTGCTGTTTGGAGCCCATTGCGAATAACCAAAAGGGCTTCCCTTCCACGTGGAAGGGAAAAGCTGTGGAAGTGGGAGACACTGACCTGCGGCAAGGGCAGAAACTGAAGTTACCTGGTGAAACATGATTTTGCTTATTTTCCCTGGTTCAAATTATTTCTTTGTGTGTACATTTTTACACTTAACGAAATCCAGTCAATGCTGTAGTTTGTAGACACTTCAAGCCCGCGTATATTTTTCTGTCACTCTGTCAGTCTCTTCTTTTCTGGTTAATACTGGACTTTATTCTCTGCGTTTTCACCAGGGGAGAAATAAAAGGGATATTACATGTTTACCTTGCAATCAGTCTACTTATTTGCAACACCCCTTCTTCAAAACAGGTGTTAGTAAGTGCTTTTTGTTAAAAAGAAAAATATTTCATTTATATTCTATATGCAACGTAAAGATAAAAAAGATTAGAAAGAGGGAACCACAGAGGTAGTACTTAAGGAAGAACATTATTATAAAATTTAATAAAGTATAACATTTTCCGTATTGCTTGTCACCAAGTAAAATAGAAAAATAAGGTTATTCTCCACAGTTTAGTTTGATAAAAGAAACCATAGAAGAGAGACTATCAGAAGAGACTATTTTTCCCACCGTCATATTTTATTAAGAAATCATATGGGCTGTTATACTAAGAACATGACATAACAGAAACAATGTCAGTACCATTTTATTAGGGGGAAAATGAACTTTGCAAATTATATTTGTTATCATGTTTAAAATTCTAAAATAATTTCAGAGAATAATGACTGAAAATTCAATCATGTTGTTTGAGAAGCAAGACTATCTGAAAAATGTCTTCTTTTTACTTATCCCCATTTTCCAATTTGTCTACAATGAGTATGAATTAATTTCTATAAGAAAAAAAGCGTGTCAGGATATTAGATAAATGCATTTTATCAAGTTTTTAAAAGTAGCGCAGCCTGCCTCGCAAATGCAAGGTCCCAAGTTCAATCCCCAGTACCGAAAAAATAGAAATAAAAATAAATAATAATAGTAATGTTTGTTGAGAGCTGAGAGTGTGGCCGTGAGTTTTAGTTCAAAGACAGCATTTCTCGAAGGGCCTAACTATTATGAAGCAGCCGATGCTCACTGGAGTCTGCCAGGCAGTAGGTCAGATGGGCTCAGGTTCTTGCTAGCAACTCCTCTCACACACACTTTCCCGTCTGTTTCTGACCTGGGTCTAAGCAGCAGTTGGTCTGAGGTCTAACTCTTACGTCGTTACCAAAGTGCTGAGAGTCTTGCGGAAAGAGTGACCAACACACTGTACGCTACGCCTTAGGTGAGAGACTGTGTTGCAAGACGCCATAAACTCTGGGCGCTGCTGCTTTGATTCACCTCCCAAACGGGGCTGCTCCAGACAGTGGCAGTGTGGATGGAGGAAGTTCACTTCAGAGCCAAACTTATTTCAGAATTTTAAAAAGGCTTTGAATTAGTGCCAGAGCCTGGAAGAATATTCAGTTGTGTCTGTAGTTGCATACCAAGGAGCTGGTGAAAGACTTTTGTTCTGGACATCTTAAAGGACAAACATACACTTTAAATCAAGCATTTAACTACTCACTAACAATACTAGTAAAAATGCAGTACCTTTGTCTCAAGAAAATGAAACCGGTTGGTTACCTATGAGTTGCAATAACCCTCCTCTGTTACGAGAGACCAACTGTGGCTCACACTGTCATTATGTTTATAGAAAAGCCTTTAACAGTGAACGGTGCTATGACATTACTTCTATATTTAATGTATGTTTAGAAACTTTCTCCATATAATAACTTAGATCGTAAGGAGATTATGCAGAGTCAAAAACCAATCTCAAAAGGTCACGCATTGTATGATTCCATTTATACAGGCTTCTCATAAAGGACAAAATTATACACATGGAGTACAGCTTGGTGGTTGCCAGAGTTTAGGAATGTTAGGAAGGAGGGGGGCTTTGTGGTGCTAGAACAATTTTTTTGTCTTGACTGTAATGATGGTTACAAGAATTCATTTATTTGACAAAATTGCAAATAACCACACACACTCACTCCCATGCACACATGAAAACATGTAATCCCGATGATATGGGAAGATGGTTAGTTGACTGTACCGTTTCATGGTTCCAACATTTTGCTGTAGTTATCTAAAATGTTTTCACTAGGGGAAACAGGGAAGGAAATCTGGGATCTCTCTGCACTATTTTACAACTTCCTGGAAATTCAGAATCACTTTGAAATAAAATATTAAGAAGGCAAATCTCTACTGGAAGTGCAGAAAGGATCAGTATAGTTTATATTTTAGCATTACCTTTCATAGAGAATCTTTCTAGTCACTGAATATCTTAACCTCTAGGAACACAGGTTGTTTAGGACACCTGGTTTGCTTTTCACACCTCAAAGTTGAATGTTTATTGAGCACCTGGGGAATTACAGACATATGTCAAGGAAGTAATGTGTTTTTCCCTTCTAGCTGACCTTTCCTCTCTGGCTCCCTATAGTTCTGTCCTATGCTATGAAAATACACTACTTTTTCTTTGCTGAAATGAATGCAGCTCTTCTAAAGACCCAGCTGACTTCCAGGTAAAAGGGTCTCCATGGTAGATATTGGGAGGTTTTTTACTTAATGGAGAATTAACCGAGCTCTCCCATGTCCACTGTAATTATATCTCTCAGCTGGGAGATTATTACAGCTCTCATGCTCTCTGGGGTCAACATCTCCTCTGTTTTGCTTGCCGCTGTATTCTCGGTAGGCTCTGCACATAAGAGCATCATTAAACACTGCCATGGAAATAATGACCGAACGGGTTACTTGTATTTACGTAATTGCCATGCACGTGTTTATGGAAGTGACAGGGACAAGCTTCAGTAACGTGTCCGTCTGAGAGCATCCCCTTCTCTGTTCCCGAAGAGAATTCTGCTTCCTTCTCCAGGAGGAAGAGATCTGGTTTTCTCCTCTCCAGCTTGGAGATTCTTTTGTGAATAGTGAGAGAGGAAGAAGAGAAGGAAAGAGACAAAGGGAGGGAGATAAGAAGAGAGGAGAGGAGACAGGAGGGGCAAGAAAGGAAAGACCAATTATTTGGAGCAAGAAGAGTGATACAGGTTTCTAGGTGTAAGAAGCCAGAAAGAGGTCAGAAGGGAAGGAGAACAGCAAATAGCTATACGGCTGTCTCTTGTTCAAGAGAGCTTGGGGAGGAGCAAGTGGTGGGCCCTGAATTCAAGTTTCACAGCTGTCTCCTACTTGCAGGAAGGTTCTACACAGCCGCACTGTAACGTGGTTGCAGCGTTTTTCCTTGTTTCGTCTCTTCTCTCCCTTTGTATGTTTGAGTGCCAAAAAAAAAAAAAATGCAGCTTGTTTTCTGTATGATTGATAGAATTTTATGTTTTTAGTCTACTCTTTACTACTTTCAGAGCAGCTTTTAATTTAAAAAAATTCTGCTTTTCATCTAAAAGTATTTCTTCAAAAACCTCTAAATTTTTATCTAAAATTTAAACATTTTAATTTCCTTCTCTTATTGCATCTTTTTTTTAGGGTTATATTTTTTTCTATTTTGGTCACAAATATAAGCTTTCTAAAATGTATTTTTCTTCCTACAAGAATGTTCATATACGTGATATATATTTACAAGTCTGTAAAATGATTAAAAGGATTTAGAAAAAAGTTTTGATTTGGGAGCAGGGGAGTAAAAAGAGGAGTTTCATGTATTGATCTCCAAAAAGATCTCTTCTTTCCATATTGATATCTTCTTTGTTGCTTGAGTCTTTCCGGTGATAATTTTTATATGTACTTATCACACTGAATAAAATAACAAAGGCAATAATAATAAAAGGTAACATATTCTAGATAAGGAAAAAGGCTCAGTGCATTATCTCAGCTTTCAGTCTTCCATAATATAATTTTAGATTTTATAAGATTATTCTCATATGTAACCTAATATTTACCATTTTTGGCTTAGCTTGCTTAACTTAATTGACAAGAGTGACTTTTATGCCACATTATTTCTGTTCTCTAAATTTTACCTCATCTCATGGTTGAAACATATCTCACGTTACTTATTTTTCCTACACGAGAGTATATATGTCATTTCCCAAGTCCTTGTGTGTTTGAAAAGACTGTCTACTGCAGTCATTCATAAAAGTCCATAGATCTCGTCATTAAATTCTTGAGCCACAGGTTTTTACCTGAAAATTTTTGTGTGTGTTGATTCATTAAAGCCTGACACTGAGATATTGAATGTCATCAGTGGAAAACCTTGTCTCCTTGTTTTTTTTTTTTTTTTTTTTTGTGTGTGTGTGTGTTTTTTTTTGTTGTTGTTAAAAATGCTAAATCCTTCTGCAGCATAAGTCCGAGAAAGGATAGTATTTACTTATGCATTTATTTTCTTGAGCAAGATGAGCTTTTACAATCTACACACCCAAGTCTTTAGTTTTGGAAAGCTTTTACTCACTATATTTTTAGTGTATATTTTTGCTCTATTTTCCTTTCTGATACAGTAATTAGAGCTGTTGAGGACATATATCCAAAGTAAGGTCCTGTGGTGCCTGGTATCCTTTGTACTTTGCACTAAAAGGCATCAGATTGAAAGGGTCTCAGATGCAAACTCTCCAACTTTCTGTCCTCCTGTCTCACGTCCTTCATTTTCTGCAGAAGCAAGTCATAGAAACCAGAATTCCTCTTCCTGTAAGAAATAATCACTCTTTCCCCTGACTCACTCAGTAGTATATGCTAGGTTGCTGTGAGCTGTCGTTTATGTCTCTCAGCTTTCTAGGATCTGTAGTTTCTGTCTGGATAGAGCATGATGGTAGGGAAATGGTGGAGGAGGATAGCACCCTGCCTTTGGCAGCCCAAACCACTACTCAGTTTTAATGTCCCTATGGGGTTCTGCATCTTCTAGTTCGGAGGACACGGGGAAGGGGCAGCTGTGGAGTAGGTCAAATGCTCGTGTACTTTTTTCAGGTAGTCACTGGCTTGTGGGCTGGACAAACTTCTTCGTGTCCATCTTTCTACATTTTATAATTCATGTCAACCAAAGATTTGGGCATTTTGTTGTCACAAGTATTTGTTTTTGAGGTGATAGGTGGTTTTATTTATTTATTTATTTATTCTTTTTATTGAGTTTATTGGTACATTCTAGGTATATAGTAGTTACAATCATTACTGGGATCCTGTACCTTTACATGACAAGTCTTGGTTCTCATTTTTTCCCCTTGTCCCTGCCCTCCCTTCACCCCCTCCTCCCCTCCCCATTTACAAACACTTTATTTTCATTTTCTCATATTTTTTTCTTTTCCCTTATTCCCTTTCCCCTACCCTTCCCACTTTTCCTACACCTTTAGCCCTTTTCTTCCTATTTCACATTGTTAATGATCTCATTAGGATCTTGTGTACTATTATAGTTTTTCACACCAGAGAAACTATTCGGTATTTTCACATGTGTGACTTATTTCGCTTAGGAGTATATCCTCAATATGTATCCATTTTCCTGTGAATGACTCTAATTTCTCATTCTTTATGGCTGAGTAGTATCTCATTTTACAGAAAAACCACATCTTTACCCACTTTCCAACTGATGGGCAAATGGGCTGTTTCCAAATTTCAGCTAGTACAAACTGTGCTGCTATAAACACAGGTGCACATATGTCACTGTGATACGATTTTTTTAATTCTTTTGGAAAGATACCCAGCAGAGGGATGGCTGGGTCAAATGAAACCTCTAGTCCCAGCTCTCTCTGAGTTATCTCTGTATTGATTTCCATAGTGGTTGCACCAATCTGCACTCCCACCAACAATGGAGAAGGGTTCCTTTATCCCCATAGCTACGCCAACATTTGTTATTGAGTGATTTCTTGATAGCAGCCATTCTTTGTGGGGTGAGGTAGAATATCAGTGTTGTTTACATCAGCATCTCTAGAATGACCAGTGATGTGGAACATTTTTTCATATATTTACTTGCTGCTTGTACTTTTTTGTCTGAGAAATGTCTGTTCATTTCAGATGCCCATTTTTGAATCGGGTCTTTATATTTGGGGGGGCTGTTTGTTTTGAGTTCTTTATTATTCTAGATAATAGTCCTTTGTCTGAGGAGCAGCTGGTAAAAATTTTTTTCCACATTGTAGATTGTCTCTTACATCTGTTGATGTTTTCTTTTGCAGTGCAGAGGCTTTTTAATAAGATGGAATCCCAGTTGTTGATCCATTCTGCTAGTTCCCATGCTACTGAGGATTTGTTCATAAAGTCTTTTCCTATGCCAGTGTCTTCCAGAGTTCTGCCTAATTTATCTTCCAGCAAGTTTAGTGTTTCTGTTTGAATATTTAGATAAATCAGATTTTTTGTATCATCGGAAGTATTATAAAGAATTAGGCTGCATTAGAAACTAAACCTAAGAGCTAATTTCAACTGGAACTAACATGCATTTGTTTATTCACTCTGCTAGAAGTGGTTGACAGAGAACTGTAATTCCCAGAACAGAATGGGTAGGGCAATTTGTCCTCTCTCTATTTTTATATAGTCTTGATTTAACATACCAGCATGCATTGTGGCAATATTAATATAATAGATATTTATTTTGGTCTACAAGTTCAGGTATGCAATTGATAACAATTCTTACAAAAAGATTCACACCACCATTTCCGCCCACACACAGAGAGTAAGATGGTCATTGGCAGAGTCTTATGGAGCCCTAAGGCCTCTCGGAATTATTTATTATCTTTGCAAGGTGTTCCCCACGGTATCAGAGGATGAGTATTTACTTGGCTCGGGGATACAAAAGGGGAAAGTGTAGTAGTAAAAAATTAAAATCTCAAAATAATATCTCATGGCATGAAAAACTATGCTCTTGAAGATTCACAAAGTGATGGATCAAAGAGGGCAGGGAATTAGGAAGAGTTTCTAGTGAGTTTTATAGGTCATATGTCTGGATTAGGGCAGAGTTAAGAGTTTGTAGACTTTTCTAGCCTCCTTGTGTCTGGCACTGATTGTACCAGACATCAAGTATCCATTCACAGTGTGACTTGACAGTTGATTTCTTTCCTCAGATTTGGTCACCTGCACCACGGTTAGTGATACTGCCCTCAAAGGATTAGCAAACTATTTATTTCATAGTTTCTGGTGCTTTTTAAACATTGAGAGACTATGATTTGCTCTATCTTCATAAGATACCTGGGAAGATTAATCAGGGCCACTAATTATTTATCCTCACACTCACTTTCTCCTAAAAGTAGACTATTTAAAATTTTTGTCTGTCAGGAGTTAGAAATTTTTTCTATACCCCCAAGAGCATTACTTAGCCACTTATGAGGCTTTGGATATAATAGGAGATATATATATATATAT
>NW_022900922.1:1302966-1338078 GCF_012274545.1 Fukomys damarensis | reverse complement strand
TGTATATATATGTATATATTAGGTAATAGACTCCTTTTTGTTTCTGTGACCAAAAACCTGAGCAGAACAACTTAGAAAAGCACATACTACTTGTGGTTCGCTGTTTCAGAAGGTTTAGCCCATGGCTGGCTGGTTCCACGGGAGGACACCATGGCAGACAGGTGTGACAGAGGAAGCTGCTCAACTCGTGGCAGCCAGGAAGCGGAGCACAGGGGATGAGCAGAAAGGCAGGGGCCCGGGACAAGGTGTAGCTCCCAAGGTCATTCCCCATGTGACCTTTCCAGACACATCCACAGGTGTATTTCACTAATCTCCTGGGCATCTCTCCAGCCAATCAAGTAGACAGTCCAGATTAATTATCACACGCCATCAAATTGGCCAGAGAACATACTGAATAGATTCCAGTGAATCAAATACATACAGGTCATTGCCTATAATTTGTTCACTTAACTATGGTGATCATAGAGTAAGTCGAGAGAGATCACTTATTCTAGTGCTTTTTGAACTCTGGTCTAAGTATATTTAGTAACATTACGTTTTTTAATTTTTATTTTATTTTTTATTTTTTTCCTCATTGAGTTTATTGGTACATTTCAGGTATACAGTATTATTCATTACATTCATTCATTATTGGGATCTTGTACCTTTACATGACAGGTCATGGTTCTCATTTTTTCCCCTTGTCCCTGTCCTCCCTTCACCCCCTCCTCCCTTCCACATTCACAAACACTTTATTTCCATTTTTTCATTTTCTCATATTTTTTTCTTTTCCCTTATTTCCTTTCCCCTGCCCTTCCAAATTTCCCTACACCTTTAGCCCTTTTTTTCCTATTTCACATTGTCAGTTATCTCATTAGGATCTTATGTACTATTATAGTTTTTCACACCAGAGAAACCATTTGGTATTTACACATGTGTGACTTATTTATTTCTCTTAGGAGTTTATCCTCAATATGTAGATATTCATAGGAAAATGGATACACACTCTGATTGTTAAAGCTAGATGTCAGTCTAAGTTTTAGAGCAAAGGAAGAATGGGAAACTAAGAGAAGGAAGACGCAATCACTCACAATGACCACAAAAAGAAAATCCAAAAGAAAGTCCATTTTTCTCACAGACATTGATTGTCTTCTCTAAATTAATAAAAATTATTTTAACATAAACTGTATTTTTAAAAAGTAGAAACTCTTCAAGTAACTAAAGGTAAAGCTCTAAGGCTATTTTCACAGCTTTTTTTTTGTTGTTTTAAATGCCATTACAGTCAAATTAACTCACATTTGACCAAATATTTCTAAAACAGTCCAGCAACACACAATGGAGTTTTCCATTCAGTATTTTAAGCACAAAAATAGGCTATGTTTACAGTAGTGAAGGAGATAGGATTTTAAACAAAAGCAATTTTTTTTTAAAAAAGGGGAAAACACCAAACGTTTTCCATACTACTCCCATAGACCTTATTTGTAAGTGCAAGGCAAGGAAACAAACATTGTGCAAAATACTTTTGCCCTGTGTGCTGGTCTTTAAAACCACACATTGGTCTGCAGCCTTTGATGCTGATACACATAGTCTACTAACACCCTTTCCCATGTCAATCAAGGCTGTCCAGTCCTTTCAGCCTGGGGCTTTCTTCAGTCCATAGAATCTTTTCATAAGTTGGGGTGGGGTGGGGAGAAAAAAAGGGGTTGCAAAAAAAAAAAAAAAGGAAAAATGACCTGTTGTTCTACCTGTGCAGTAGTTATTCTAAAAATGCTCAATTGGGTAAATGTGTACACCTAAACTTTGAGCTGGCATGAGTGTTGTGCAATTAGAAGTTTCTTATAAATGCACACTGCACATTCAAATCTTTAAGCTCTTTGTAAACATGTATATGTTCCTTATGTAGCAAAGTTATCAATTTGCAGCTTAACTTTTATTCAGCTTAACAGTTTCAACTTAAAGTCAGGGGGAAAGTCAATTTAAATTACATAAAATAAAAATAAAAACAGTGCATGTACATTCTTCATAACACCATTTTTTTCCAAATGGTGCTATATTTCTTAGAAAATTAAATAATTTTAAACTCACTCATTAAAAGTTATATGCTCTATAAATGTCTGTTGAGTCCATGCTTACAAAAGCTTGGTTCAATTCTAGTATTTCATTGTTGACTTTTGGCCTAGATGATCTGTCTATTTGTGAAAGTGGGGTATTTAGATCTCCCACTACAATTGTATTAGTGCTTATTTGGTTTTTCATGTTTCTTAATATTTCTTTTATATAGTTGGGGGCATTAATGTTTGATGCATATATGTTTATGATTGTCATCTCTTCCTCTTGAATTGTTCCCTTTACAAGGGTATAGTGGCCTTCTTTGTCTCTTTAAATCCATTTTTGTTTGAAATTTACTTTGTCTGTGAATAAGATTGCTACTCCTACTTTTTTCTGGGCTCCTGTTGCATGGAGGATTGTTTTCCACCCTTCCACTTTCAGTCTATCAGCTTCTTTTTGCACTAGGTGTGTTTCTTGTATATAACATATTGTTGGATTTTGCTTCTTAATCCAGTCTGCCAGTCTATTTCTCTTGATTGGTGAGTTGAGTCCATTGACATTGATGGTTATAATTGATATGTACTGACGTATTATTGTCATGTTATTGGCCTTTTGTTGACCCTTTTTACTTTTTCACCTTCTCCTTTTAATTTCTTGCCTTGCCTATTTGATTTGCTCTGTTGGGCCTCATGATGTTGTTGCCTTCATTGTCTTTTTCTAAGATATTGTTTAGAATTGCTTGTAGTGCTGGTTTGGTATTCATGTTGTTTCTCAGGTGTTCTTGGTCGTGGAAGTGTCTTATTTCCCCATCCATTTTGAAAGAGAGTTTTGCAGGATACATCAGTCTAGGTTGGAGGTTGTTCTCTTTTAGTACTTGAAATATCTCATTCCAGGCTCTCCTTGCCCCAAGGGTTTGTGCTGAAAAGTCTGCTGTGATTCTGATGGGCTTTCCTTTGCATGTGATTTTTTTTCTTTTCTCTTACTGTTTGTAGTATTTTGTTCTTCTGTTGGGTTTCTAGAATCTTGATTATTATATATCTAAGTGTAGATTTTTTTTGGTTGTGACTAGTTGGGATCCTATATGCCTCACTTATCTGAATGCCAAATTCTTCCCCTCTGTTTGGGAAGTTTTCTGTCATTAATTCTGCGAACAGCTTTTTAAAGTCATTTATATTTTCTCCTGCTACTTCATGGATTCCTATCAGTCTTATGTTATTCTTCTTTGCATCATCTAGGAGTTGTTGGATTGATTTCTCATGATCCCCTACTGTTTTTAAGAGATCTCTCTTTTCAAGGTCACTGACTCTAATCCTATCTTCTATTTCTGAGATTCTATCTTCACATTCTTTTATTCTGTTGCATACACTTTCAATGGAGTGTTTAATCTCCTGGATATCTGTTTAAATCTGTTTTATGGAATCCATTTCTTTCCTATGTTGGGCATTTATTGTTTCCATTTCTTTCCTATGCTGGGCCTTCATGGCTTCTATCGTGGTCCTGAGCTCATCTTTTTTTTTTTTTTTTTTCAGTTTCTGTTCTAGAGTCTCGAATCATGACTTTCATTTTGCTCACCATCTCTATGGTTATTTGGGAAATTATTTCTATTTTGAATTTTTCTAGAGCCTGATTGATCTGTTTTGTTACTTCCTGTGCTTTGAGTTCATGGTGTCCTGGTGGTTCACTATTGGCCTTTTCATCCCCCTTTGCCCTACTGTTTGCTGTTGGTGAACTGGAAGTCTGTCTTTGTGTCTTGCTTAAGTGTTTTCTCATTTTAATTTTCTTGTTGGGCAGTCCTTGGTTTAATCTCTGGGTTAACACCCAAATCTTCCTGATGTAGTTGTGCCCTAGCTTCTGTGTCTCTAATGACCCACAGACATTCTCATTTTCATAACATCAGAGAAAACAGCTCATCAAATCAACCACCATCCTTTATCCCAACTGATGCAATCAGCAACACAATATGATCAAGCACAGCTTGGAACCTGACCACTTATGGTAGTCACTAGTCTATTACCCTAAAGCCATTGAATTAAATTGAAATCAAGAAGCAGTCCAAAACATGTCTTCAGTGAACAAACTTTTCAATGTAGTATATTTACCATTTAGGATGGGGGCTCAGACAGAGCTAGGATGAGAGGAGTAGATAAATAAAGAATTGGAGAAGGTTTCAAGTGAAGCTAGAGGACATAGAATGACCACACAATATTCAAGAAACTGTTAAATTTGAAATAGACAGAGTAGAAGTACAAGGACAAGAATATATCCCCTTAACATAATAGGGGCTCACTTTCCCTTGAAATCACTGACCCCTGTGTGAGGTAGAATGACAGAATAAAAGAATATAAAGAAAAGAGAAAAAAATGATAAAAGAAGAAATCCAAGTTAGGGCAGGAGCAGAAACAGAAAGGGAGATGAGGGATAATATGGTGGAGCAAGAGACTGAGTTGGAGAAAGAGGACAGAAAAGAGAAAGAATTTACAGCATGGAATGAGGAAAAGAAAGGAAAAAAAAAAGGATTTGAAGGGCCTTTTTCAGACTATATCTCTGCTGTCACAATACACAACACGTGCAGCCATGTGTAGAACCAAGACGCCTGATCTCAGTTAGCTGATGGCTGAACCCCACAACATAGACTGACCTGGGCTGCAAGGCCAGATTGAGTTCCCCAACCTCCTGAATGGTTGACCTCCACACCGTTCTACTACAGGTTTCCCATGCCCTTTCTTTAAAGATGTTCAAAGTTGGCAACTCAGAAAAATACCCTTTATGACTACCTCTGTCTCTGCAGAGTGTGTCCAAAGACTGGCACAATCAGGAGGTCTGAGAGTGCAGGAGGGCATCTGGGGAAGTTGTGGGGGTTCAGGGGTGCCCGTGTGGCTACCTTCCTGGTGCTGTAGCGATGGCAGCTCCCGGCAGGAGAGGGTGTGGTTATCCTTCCCAGGCTCAGGGCCCAAGCAGGCCCTCCTGGTGCTGGAGTGATGGCGGTGCCTAGCAGGCAACATTACATTTTTTTAAATGAATGATTTGCATAGTTCAAACTTAAAAGTTAATTAAAATTATATAATTGTATGCATTTAAATAAATATATATATAGTTGTGTAACCATGAATACAATGAAAATAGGAATATTTCCAGCCTTCCAGAATGTCTTTCTCTTTTTTTTTTTTTTTGAGACAGGGTCTCACTATGTAGTTGAGACTGAACTGGAACTCACTATGTAGTCCATGCTGGTCTTGAAACCATAGCGATCCTCCTGCCTCAGCCTCCCTAGTGCTGGGATTACAGGCATGTGCCACCACGCCCCACCCAGAATGTCTCTTGTCCTCACTGGACTTGATCACCTCTCCCCTCTCCCAGTTCCAGTTCTTCAAAGCTACAGTTCCCTACAGTTTTGCCATTACAGAACATCACATATCTAGAAATGTGTAACAAGTGGTCTTCTAATCTGTCTTCTTTCAGTTAGCCATTTAGTGTAATACTTTTGAGATTTGTCCTTTGTAGTTATATGGGCATATGTTTCATTTATCTTGACTTTTCCACTCATGTACACAGTACAAACTCTACATTTGTATAAGTTATCTTTTCTTTGTTCTCATTAACTTTTCATAGTTTTCAGCATACAAGTTTTGTAAATATCTTGTTAGACTATTCTTAAGTCATTTTCCCTCAGTACTGAGGTAAACTCAGGGGTTTGCACATGTTAGACAAGTGTGCTACCACTGAGCTACATCCCAAGCCATTTTTATTTTATTTTGAGGTAGAGTGTTCAAGCTGGCCTCAAAATTTGAAATTCTTCTGCCTCAGCCTCCCAAGTAGCTGGGATTATAATTGTGAACCACCTTGCCAGGCTCTTTTTAAAAATATTATTTTTAAAGTAATGTTTTGAAAATTTCAGTGACTATGCATTGTGAGCATATAGAAATCCAAATAACTGTTGTATATGTCTTTATTTTTAATCTCATAGTTTACCACAAACTTTCTTAGAATATCTGAAGCACATGGCTCCCTTCCTAAATGTTCTGTCTAGATAGCCCAGAGATTTGAAATAAGAATTATTCATTCTGCCAACTGATAAGATTATTTCTATGCTTTTGGATTCCCCAGTTTTACATGGAACACACTGGTTATCTGGGTATCATCAATGACAGTCCAGTGTGTGTGTGTGTGTGTGTGTGTGTGTGTGTGTGTGTGTGTTTGTATTAACAATACATTAAGGCACTTTTAACAATTCCTTGGAAACTCAGATGCATCTTAAGCTAGAAATTGCTCTTGACTGGAGAAGTTGCTAATGGCAACAGGCTCCAAGCTTTGAGGGCTTCAAGAATTCTTCTTTGAAGAATCAGCAAAAAGTTTAATGAAGTATTTAAAATAAAGATATATAAATATACTAATATAAAATAAAGAAATGTATAATAGATAATTTGAAATAGCAAGAAAACGTCCAAAGGGGAAGGGGAAGTGGGAGGGTAGGGGAAAGGAATAAATATGAGAAAAGGAAAAAATGGAAACAAAGTTTCTGTAAATAGAGAAGGGTGAGGGGATGAAGGGAGCATAGAGATATGGAGAAAAAAATAAGAATCAAGATATATCATGTAAAGGTACAAGATCCCAGTGATGGATGTCATCATATTGTATACCTAAAATGTACCAATAAACTTAATGAATTAAAAGATAAAAAATAAAATACTATTTTTATTTGGGGATTAAGAGTTAATGATATGCCATCAAATGCATTGTGTCCTTTATTCTCTGCCTTTAAGTAGGGTAATGAATGAATGTTCACAGGTGAAGCTTTCAATTAATAAGGAATTGAAAGGATGTTCTAAATTTCGTGAACTAATTTGTCATAAGATTGCTGATAAAAACAGAAATAGATCAGAAATATAGAAATATATTTCATTTTTAGACTCAGACTCATTAGTTAAAAAGAAAATCTTTGTGCTAAGGGAGTAGCTCAGTGGTAGAGTGATTGCCTAACATGCACAAGGCCCTGTGTTTAATCTCCAGTAGGACAAAGAAAAACACTTTAAAACTGGCATCTGAGTAGCCTTTATCCTTCCAAGAAGGCCCAGTGTAGAAATTTCTATCTAAGACTCTTTTCTGAAGCTCGCCAACAAGCTTCCTTAAATACTTTAAAGGGAAGCACACTCATACCAGGGTAAGGGTATCTATCTCATTTCCAAATACCTACAATTATTACTTACTTATTATAATGTTCAAAACTGTATTTCTTATACTAATTATCTAGACTTAAGTCTCAGAGCCATAGGGAATAAGTCCTTAAAATATCTGAAGACTGTTTTCTTTGCCCATCCTTAAGACTACTTTCTTAGGCAAAGCATTTCTTGTTTGCTTTCCTACATCTCTTCTCTGAAATTCTTATATATGTCACTTGCTTTGGAGATGCAGCTTTTCTAATGAAAATTATATGCATGCATTGTTTGTTGTCATTATTGTTAAATGCTACCATAATGAATACAGCACATGATTGTATTATATCACTTTGGACTCATAGTGAACTTGCAGCTACTCTTGGCCATTATTTTTCTTTTGAATTACATGAACTTGACCTTGTGAAGCCAACGTCATTGTTAGAAGAGGAAAGGGAGGTTTCCCCTCATTAATATAATGTTGTCTGTTGGAACTTAATAGTTGCAGTTCAAGGACCAGGCATCAAGTAATGCCTAGAGCACTTCTCTGTGCTACTAAGAGGAAATAAAAATACTTCAATACCAAGTGCTTGGATATAAAATTGAAATGGTGTTTTGAATACTAGCATGTCTTTTCCAAGTAAAAATATTATCCAAAAGATGTGTATCCAAAGGAGTGCTCCCATGTTGAGACAGACAAGGTCGAATATAGTAATGGGTAACAACCGTGGATTTATTCAAGTTCAAGTAAATGCTGAGGGAAAACCCTGGAGACTGAGACCACCAAATGGGATGAGTATGTCTGAGGAAGACTTTTAAGGATGAGTGTTATTAATCATTTGCCTTCTTTATCCACTTAAAAATATTAATTAAGTACACACTACAAACTAACATACTCTAGGCACCAAGACTTAACATTGAACAAAACTGACAAAATCCCTTTATTATGAAGTTAAAATTCTAGTTGGAGTGAATTAACAGAAAAACAAATCAGTATTAGGTGGAACAAGGCACTCGAGGAAAAAGTAAAACAAATTATGGGGAAATGGTTTGCTAGGGATTGCAGGGCAGGGCCATGGCAAAACAAAAATTAAGTCACTTAAAATAATAATAAGCCCATTAGATTTTATATAACTTATTTTTGAAAAAAATACATTTAAAATAGTAAAAAAGATTTTTGCAAATCTCTTTGGTGTATGGCTTCTTGTATTGAGCTTCTCATGTCTGATTGGCATCTAATTCTCCATTAACTTTATCATGATATGCTGTTTTAGCTAAAGAATATGAAGAAAATCTAAAATCAAATAGCCCTTTCAATTAATTGTAGCTATTCCTTTTGGTAGCTAACAACAAAATTCAGAAAGTGATATTTTCTTAAAGGTTAGCTGCATATGAAATCTGGAACAATATCAATGAAATTTGCATACTTGGATTAAAACGTATTGATCTCTCTTGAATTTCAATAAAATGGACCTTTTAACTAGAAATGATTTCCTAACATGAAATGACATCGTTTGGTTTTGTACACATTTACATTTTTACTTGTACAGTATTGAAAATTCCATTTCTTAATATTACCACCCTCAGAAAAGTGGCCAAGTGTTTTGAAGCCACCAAGTTCATGGTAGGGAGTAGAAGGTTTCAAAAATTCTAGTTTTATTTGAAAGCTCAAGCTTTGCTATTGGCTGAAAATACTGTCAGTTGTCTTTCTTGATGTAATATTCCCTTCATTCATATTTTGTAAAAGTCTGATAAATGCCTGAGACTCAATAAATAACAGTTTGATAAGCATTCTTTCAGATAAAAAGGAAGTACTGTGCTATGAAGAAAGTGGCTAGTTCAGTTTGCAGCTCAGATAATTACGTAGATAATTTTCTTTAAGATAATCATTGTAGGGCCGGGGATTTAATGCTCAGCGGTTCGGTGGCTGCCTCGCAAGCGCAAGGACCCAAGTTCGATCCCCAGTACCACACACACACACAAAAAAAAGATAATCATTGTAGTTTGACAGGCAGTAGAATTGTTTCACTTTCCTCTATATCATTTAGAATACCAAGAAGGCATACCAGAGTCAAGATTTAACAAAATCAACAATTCACCGTTTTGTTATGATATTCTTAAATGACAGTGGCTTTTGTTTACCTATGGATGTATTTCCTGCTTGAGTGCATGGCAGTGGAGAATCCAATGCCTATCGTCAGACACTTTGTTGCCACTCTGTGATTTACGCTAGGGCCTGAAGTTTCAGTTACCTTTGCTTTTGCACCATTTCTGGAAATGTCAAAGCAGTGAAAACACCAAATAGTACCTGAATAATTTTAAGAAACTGATTTTACCCTTGCAAAGGCTTGGTGGTCTGTGGCTCATACATTAAGAAAAACTGCCAATAAAATAACAATAACAACACAATTTTAGACAATTTCTACATTTGTTCAAAAATTGAAATTTACTGTATTGCTACCTCAATTTTCTGATAGATTAAAGTAAGGCATGCTCTGAGTTTATAGGATGCTATACTTTCAGCAGAATGAGAGATGCAGCAATTGTCCAGGGTTAGAATTTCTTACTACTTCTTGACCTTATTTCTCTGTCAGTTTTATGATACAACATCTGTGTACTGGGAAAGCAATATCGGTAACCTCAATTCTAAAACTCTATCTGTTCTGTTTCTATATTTATCCTCCACAAAAGTCAGGCTGGTGAATTTCTGCTAAGTTGTACATCTTCTTGATATATAGTTGTTCTTCTCTACATCTTGTATTAAATTGGTTTTTTTTTTTAGAAATGGTACATTTGATGTTGCTTTATCTTAGTCATATATTATTATTGTTATTGTTGTTATTATTATTATTATTACCAACTTCTCAGTTAAACTAATGCTACCTTACCGGTCTCCTGGGATTAACTTCCTAATTTCTCTTGCTTTTTAAATCAATATTTGTTATATCTGAAAAATGTTGATCCTTTTCTCTTATGTGTTTGTATCTCTTTGACTCTTGCTGTTTATACTGATCCTCTTCTTCATCATATCTGGCCAAAATATCTTTTCCCTACCTTGTTTCAAGTCCAACTGCATTTTAACACCGTCAAGCTTGTATTCCTGGCATTATTATCTTCCCATTGCTTAGAACCTGCCCCAATATGGCTGTTACTTCAAGCTTCTGAGTAACAATTCCCTACTTTCTGCTGCCTTCATCTGGCAAAAGTGGCTTTGGCCTTGCCCTCCTATTTAAGGAAAATGGTTTGCTTCTTGGGCAACCAGCTGGCCAGATCCTTGCACCCAGAGATATAGCATCTTTGACTTTTAGTTGCTGTTACTTTGAGTTCTGGGCAATCAAGAGAAGAGGGAAAAATAGTATAAAGTAGGTATATTATTAAAAATCTATATCTACAACATGGTATAAAGTAGGTAATTTTGTATCAAACTTCCCTTCATCAGTTACAGTTTTATCACTGAGTACCTGGGTGATTTAACACTGTTTATTTAATCTCTCTTACCTTCAGTTTACTTTTCTACAAAAGATAAAAAGAGGAGTTTGCAGGTCTGAAGGTTGGTAAGACATTAAGAAATCTAGTGTTTTGCATACAGAAAGTTCTAGATATCAAAGTGTATTACTACTTTTAGTATTATCAGAGTTTTAATTTCAAAAGTTTGGATAGTTCATTTGCATAATATCCATATGATAATGACCAGGTAATGAAACGTGTATATCTATGTTGTGGCTCATATGTGTTCTCTCCTAGAAAGCTTGAAATAATAAATGTTATGTAAATGTATTCTAACATTAGCAGAAACAAAAGCAAATTCTCATACTCTCTGGGAGTGGCCTCACTGCCCTGGACTTTTCTGCCTGTGTGATGAATGAAATAGCGACTACGCCTAGGGACACCTACACATTCAGAGTGCAGATGCCACGCAGGCAAGTGCTGATCTGAGTCTGGATCACAGAGCCTGGTGAATGTAATTGATGCCTGTGGTATCATTTATCTCCTTGTCACTGAATCTTCTTCTCTGCAACCACAGTACTTCTTGTCCACCAAAGCTGGGCTCCAAGTACCAGGCGATTGATTTGTACCAAGAAAGTTAGAGTATTATCAGATATTGCACTCAGTACAGAGGAAAGGAGATTTCAATTTAATTTCGACTTAACCTCTGTCTTTGGCTGTTAACATTAGAAGAGGGCTTCTAATAAAATGGCCAAATTTGTGATCTCATTTGTTATAACCATCACTTCCTTTACAGATGTGACGCCTGATAGCCAAAAGCCCAAAGGGGAAGTCTATTGGATTAACTCCAGCCTTGTGATTGATTTGTTCTTGGTTTAGCTCCCCCTGCGAGGCAGATGTGATGGTAAGAAATAGAGAGTCTGTATCTTGGCTAACGACAAATTCAATTTCTTCCAGAGACTAAGATACTGTCAAGTCTTGGCATTATGTCTCATAATTCTAGAAATTTTAGGCTCTTTCCAAAATGTGAATATCCTGTTTTCATCTAAACTTTTAGGGCATTCATTATCACTCTGTGGCCCCAATAACCAATTCTCCAGCTGTAGGTTTTTTCTGTTTTTTCAATAAGTGTAACTTCTGGCTTTCCCACTATACCATCAGGGAATGTAAAAAAAAAAAAAAAAAAGCTAATTTGGCAATAATCCAGAGAAACCAAAATTAAGTTCTAGGAAAAAAAAAGTAACATCTGAATACATCCTCACATAAAATACAATTGACTTTTCAATTCTGCTTTTCTCTCTCTTCCCCAAACAAGATTCTGATGAAGGTTGACTGCAGCTGGTAGATTCTCAAGAACTCAAAAGTGTAGGTTTACTGACCCTGTTTTATATATTATTGCACACATCCAGGTTAGCTCTGCTGTCTGTAGCTAAGTTCTGGGTGAATGGTAAAGGAGAGCTGAGGTGACTTGTCCTGGTCAGGAGCAGAGTAAGGTCATATATTATTACTGTTATTGTTGTTGTTATTATTATTATTATTACCAACTTCTCAGTTAGACTAATGCTACCTTACTGGTCTCTTGACCTAACTTCTGTCCATTCCCCAAAGCTGCCTTCTTCAGTACTGTTTTTAATATACTACTTAGTAAACAACCTAAGGGATTTGTGCATTTAGATTTACTTTGAAATTATTGGTTCAGTGTTGATCTGATAAACTTGCTTAAATCATTAGTTAGTTCATTATTAAACTCTTAACTGGCATCAATCCAGTGCAACAAAGAGAAGAAGATGAACAAAGTGATTTGTGCATGGGCAGCTTGCCAGATGTCTGCAGAGTATTACAGACAGCTAGGCTGGAAGTCATTGCCGTGTATCTTAGTAAGTTTTTAAGTCATGATGAAAGTGATGCCAGCTCTAAAAAATTACATTTGAAGTTGAATTAAATAGAATATTAATATATTGGGGCCAGTAAGTACACTTGAGAAATGTATTTATAGGTCATGGGAAGGCAGAATTTAAGCAGTCACGTGGTAAGATTTGGAAGATTGGAGGGAACTATATTAGATGAAGAAGAAAAATTAGAAGGTAATGGAGGTGATCTGGACAAGAGAGTGTAAATCATGCTAGCAGCAGTGTGGCTAGGGGAAGGGGTAGGTATTTAAGGAACTCAGGAATCAGAGGGAGAGGCTGGTAAAATGAGATGTGGGCTGAGGACAGCAGCTTCCAGGATGGGCTCTGGTTCCCTGGCACTGAAGACTGAGTAGAGTAAGGTGGCACCCTAAGGGCAGAGACCAGAGGGAAAGGAGTTGGCAGGGTGAGGAGGCTGTGGTGCTTCATCTGACTTATATGAAGAGGTCCTTAAAATCCCTTTGTCATTTCTGTGTGTCCAGAAAGTAGTCTTTTGTAGTCTATGTGTCTGAAAATGAAAGAAAATAGATTCAGAAGTGGTCAAAATTATTTTCCTTTTTATTTTGAGACAGGGTATCATTTTTTTTTTCTCATTGAGTTTAAGGGGGGAAAATGAGACAGGGTATCATTGAGTCTCTAGGTTGCCTGGTCTAGGCTCAAACTCCTGATCCTCCTGACTCAGCCTCCCAGAATACTGGGATTATAGTATGTGCCAACACACTTGGCTGTGCTCAGAATCTTGGTGAAAATGGAAATGATCAAATTCTTTAGGGGGAGATTTTAAAAAAATTAACAGAGGGGGACTTCTAACTTGGATCTGACATGTCTGACTGAGGTAGAAGGAGAAGAGAACTTCAAGAACCTGGAAAGATTTTTTAGCGAGGCAGGAGGGGAGCCAATTGCAGCAGAGGACATTTCAGGAGAGAGGTCTGGGGACTGAATGCTAACAGTGTTTATGGAGCCATGGGGAAGTGCACACACAGGACCTGATGGCCTGGCTGGATTTCTCAGCTGGCTGATGGCAGTGAAGCAAAACATTAAATCGCCAATGTGATAAAAACCAAACAGCAAATAAAAAAATATATTTTTAAAAAATAAATCTCTCAAACTGAGGTCTATAGGCCTTAGGATACCCAAAGTTCTTTCATTCAATCATTAAATTAATATTTACAGCTCTATATTCTATTTGTTGGACCCTAGAAATTCTATTCTATACTTTTTTTTTTGGTTCTGGGTATTGAACTTGGGTCCTTGTGCTTGCAAGGCAGGCCCCAGAACCACTGAGCTACATCTCTGGACTTATAATAATTCTAAATGGAGCCCAAACAAGTATGAAACAGACAAGCTATATGCAAAGTAGTAGCTAGTGCTGTGAAGGAAATAGACAGAATAATGTGGGTGAGAAGTGGAGCCATTATGAAAAAACCTGAATCATTTGCAGAAAGGAAACTTCAGTGACTTGAAGATGTCAACTCTGCCTAAAACTGACCCAACATTTATAAAAGTTGACTAACTATAATACACTTAAAACACAAAAGAGAAAAGCATCCCTGTCAAATAATCAAACACAATATACCTATAATGCTTATAGATAGCCATAGGACATTAGGTAAATAAAACAGCACTTAAAGCTCTACACGTGGAAGCAAAGTTATAAAATTAAACAAGTGGCCTTTTAGATAGCTGAAGAAAGGATGCTCTGTTCTGTAGGTGACCATGAGGTAACTGATGATTGTTCAGATGAAGAAAAGTTACAGGCAAATCTATGGCCCTGGCTCCTATCTGTAACAAAAATAAATTCCATTTGGAATAAAGACAAAACTATAAAAGAATTAAAACGTGAGAAAATATGTTTATGTTACAGTGTAGAGGAGTTCTTAAACACACTGTGACAGAAAGAAAAACGCTAGGTGGAGGTACAGCTGCATCGCAGACACATGCTCAGTACACACGAGATCTGGTTCAATCCTCAGCACAAGAAAGGAAGGAAGGAGATAGGAAGAAAGAAAGGAAGAAAGAAAGAAAGGAAGAAAGAAAGAAAGAAAGAAAGAAAGAAAGAAAGAAAGAAAGAAAGAAAGAAAGAAAGAAAGAAAGAAAGGGAGAGAAGGAAAGGAGGAAGGAAAAGACGGAGAAGGGAGGAGGGAGAAAGCGTGAGAGAGGAAGGAAAGGAAAGGAAGAAAGGAGAGAAACAGTAAAGATAGAGGAGAGAAAGAGAAAAGGAAGAAAAGGAGGAGCAGGAGGAAGAGGAGAAGGAAGGGAGGAAGGGAGGAAGGAAGAGGAAGAAAAAGGCGATGGGGAGCCAAAGCAATAGGCTATAGAAAAATATTTTAAAATTAAAAGATAATAATTAGACTGCATCCTACATATGTAGGGTAAAGGGCATTAAAAATAAAGCTAAAAGATGGGGTTCACATTGGAAAAATTTTAATGTCTAGAAATGTTAAATTTTCTGTCATCTCACAAAAGCTGAAAAAAACAGAAAGTCTCGAAAGTCAAAGATCAAGCCAAAGTTCTCGGGGCAGCTAAGGTGCAGCAAGCAGGACACGTGTGCATCTGTGAAGCCCGGGTCTTCCTAGGGAGAGGCAGGTGCGTCTGCTATGTACAGTGGATCTTGGGGGCTTTAGGGGCTAAGGACAGGATATTATTTTTGCATAATATTTTTGAGGTATGGTGCTTTCTCCAGGTGACCCCTACCATGAAATCCTTATTGCCTCAATGGCCACCACCAAGAAGACTCATTGGAAAGCCAGCTGTTGGTCCATGGTTTTCCATATGAGGCTGGCTCCCTTACTAAACTAAAGAGCTCCCTTGTAGACTGAAGAACTTGAGAACAGTGATACCTGATGTTTGTTTCCCTAGAACTTGCATAACTTCAGACATATTAAGTGCCTAGCAAGCATTCATTGAACAAATAAAGAAATGAAACTCAGTATGTTCCATCCTAAGCAAAAGTAGTCATTCAATACTGTCACGATACAAGATGCAAATCAGGCACTTTATAGTCAAAATTATCCTTGAAAAAAATCCCTAAAATGTTCCATGTATAGAGGTCTCTGCAGCTCTGTATTACTAAGGATTCAGCCTTGAGGAAGCTACTGTTTTATTTTGTTCTGTGCTTTTCCTTAATAAAATTTTTTTTTTCCATCTTGAACCTGGGAGGCTATGTAGCAACATATCCAGAAGCCAGCATCTTGCAGAAGGCATTAAAAGCAAACATGATGTGTCTTGGTTCTTGTTTTTCCCCCATAACCTGCCCTCCCTACACCTGCTTGACCCTCCCCTATTTACAAAGATTTTGTTTCCATTTTTTCATTTTTGCATATTTTTTCTTTTCCCTTATTTCCTTTCCCTTCCCCTTCCCACTTCTATTTTAGCCCTATTCTTCCTATTTCATATTCCCAATTATACCATTTCAACCTTATTTACACTTTTAATTTTTCATACCAGTGAAGCTATTCAGTATTTACTCATGTTACATATTTATTTCACTTAAGAGTAAAGCCTGAACATGCATCCATTTAGCTATAAATGTTTCTAGTTTCTCATTCTTTATGGCTGAGTAGTACCCCATTTTATAGAAAAACCCGCATCTTCTTTATGCAATCTCCAGTTTGTTGTTTTCACCTGAGGAAAAACTGGCTTCCATCAAGAAGAAAAAAAGAAACTGGCTTGAGAGAGAAAAATGATAGCATTCAAAAGTAAAATAGCTAAAAACATTTATTCTCTTAGATATCCAAGAGGAGAATTTGGGAAAGGGCTATGCCAGACATAATCTCTCATATATATTTGAAAACTTTATCTGTATTCCTTTGAAAAAGAAAATGGCAAAAAAAAAAAAAAATCAAGTGTTCACTCATGAAGCATGACCAGGCTATTGTGTTTGGTATCAGATAAACACACATTGAAACACAGAGGACTCATCACAAACCCCTTCAGCAAATCCATTAATGTTTGTGGTTTCCCAAAAGAAGTAGAACAGCATATGGGATAGACTCTCTCTCGGTGAACATGTGCTGCCTGAGTAAATAAATTCTGGTGGTCAGATTCCCAAGATTCCAGAAGCTAGGACTTAGGAAGTGGGCAGGAGGAGGAACACAATATAGAGGTAAACAAAAAGAAAAAAATGAAGAAATAAGTCCCCAATCCTCTATTTAGTCATCAGAACTAGAAAGCGGAGAGGGAAATACAGAAGAAAGAAAATGTACAAGTTAATATGCTAGCACTACTAAGGTGATTACTAGTAATAGCCCAAACTTACTGATGCCCTCTATGAACACTTAGAAAAGCTCTTTACTTGGATTAATTTAATATTTGCAATAATCTACAAAGAACTACTACCCATATTTTACAGAATGAAGTTGAGGCACACGGGAATTGATAAATCCCTCAATCACAGTTAGCAAACTGAGGTTAAAATCTCATTCCAGCTCAAACCCCATGAGATTCTTCAGGCGTCACCATGGTAGTGACGAAGGCTGTCCCCAAGGCTGGGGTGAAGAGGTGAGCTGCCTCCCAGTGGAGTTGTGGTCAAGGCCCCAGGCTCTCCTGGATAGCTACACCCTTACACATCTTCGCATTCCCAGCCTGCGTGTCCTTATCCCTCGTTGTGTCTGTTGGCTTTGGCCAACAACTTCTGAGGATTGGGGAGGGACCTGGAAGCACTTTTCCCACTGACTCAGGGCTCTGTCCTGTTCTGCTCTTGGCCTCACTGTTTTCTTCCCCAATGCCAGGACCTTTGGTTGGGGTTCCCTCAACACGAAACAACTCCACATGTGCACCCATGCACCCCATCCCTGCCCACATGAGATTTCTCAGGAAGGAGGGGTGGGTCTGAGATGCAGCAACTTTCCCCACTCTGGGCCCTCAGTCCACCAGCACAGCAAGCTAAAGTCTTACCTCTTTTGTTTTCCCTTAGATTTAGTCTACTGCTCTAAACTTGGCAACTCAGCTCTCTGTGCAGCTCAGCTGAGCTCCTGACAGAGGTCTGTTTCATGTTGTGCTTGTTCTCCCCACCTTTAGTGAATGTCACACTAGACAAAACAAAGGTGCTCTGAATGCCAGAGGGAGGGCCCTGGTGCACCAGCTCTGCCTCTCCTGCAGCAGCCCCTCTTAGGGGCTGGGACCCTCGTGTTTGTCTGAGGGTGTCACGGAAGTCGTGGAAGAAATACATGTAGGAAATCCCAGAATAGAAGTGGTGTCAGTGCACAGATACTACATTGCTCAAAACTAATTTGTTCTCGAGACACCTGTCATTGGCAGGTCATGCTGGCTTTCTTCAGTGTATGCGTGAATAAAATTCTATGCAATCATCTTTAAAATCCAGATACCTTTCGCCAGCTCCTCTATGCCACTGAAGGAGCCTGCTGCCTTTGAGCTGGGGGCTTAGCATAAGTAAACATGACAGTCTTTATGGGGACTGACATTTCTTTTCTGATGTTTTATGTCAACCAAACAGTATGAACCAAGTCAAATTTTTCTACATAAACTTCAATATGGTTTTAAAAACATAGTCTTCAGAAATGATTCCAGGTCAGAAAAACCTAAGCAGCCACTTCTCGCAGCAGAAGAATGGCAAATATGAGGTCAATTTACCAGTCAGTGAAAGAAATGAATAACATTTTATCATTTATTAAACTATTTTCTGCTGCCTACTCTATACCTTGTGCTAGGGTCTTTAATATCTTGTATATCTTGTAACTATTAACTCAGTGTGAGAGCGATCACTAACACAGTTTTATGAATTGGCCCAAAAGGTAGGTAGTGACTCACTCAGTGTTTTCCAGCATTAGAGAGAGAAACAGAACTTAAACCAATACATTTGTACTCCAGATTTCACGACCTTTCTACACCTGTACATCCTGTTGCTGTAACATATTCTTCAGGTGAGAAACTGAGAGGTTATTTACAAAATGAAGTTGTTGACAACTCATATGGAGAAAATGGACTTTATCAGGAACACCAGTAATTAGACAAACTAATGGTCACCCACCCCAAGTAAAACCTGAATAAATGAAGAGTTCAAATACTCCTTTTAAATTTGACCCTCTTTCAAAGACTTTTATGATTAGAAGAGATCATGCTTACTGAGAACTTTAAATATATCCTGATCCTCAGAATTTAACCACGTGAAATATTGGAAAAATGGTTTAAGTACAACATTTAAATCTCAAGGAATATTTATAGCAACAAAAACAGACTGTGATCTTTTAATAATGGGTTAGTACACTTACACAGTGAAATGCAAATAAATGCGAACAAGACTTTGTTAAAATATAGGAAATATTTGTATTATGTATGTATTAAAAGCATAAGACTATAAGATGAGCTAAAAATGTGAAATAATATTCATAACAACAATCTAAAAGGGAAATCACTAAATGTGAGTAAATTTCCTTCAGGATAGTGAGGCCACAGGTACACTGTTCCTCACGTAACTATGCACATTCATTTTTGTTTCATTGAGCATGAGTTATATTTAAGAGCAGAAAAACATAAACAATTCCATTAGTAACCCTAAGCTGGCCTCCTCACACTGTGATGCGCACATGCTCACCTGGAGACTTTTTAAAAATGCAGATTTGGCATAAATTTGGAGAGGCTGACCCACAGCTCTCCTGTGGCAGTGCCAGCCTGCCTTTCCCAGCTGCCCTGGGCTCCACTCCACTTTTAAACTCTGCAGTGCAGCTCATGCGGTCTTCGTCTCCGGGGTAACCTTCTTTTGCCCCTGTTTTGAAATTAAATTCCATTTGTTCTGCTCACGTTGGCACAAAAATTGTCTTGAGTTAGTCTAATAAAACTATCACTAAAACAATTTTCTTGAGTAGTGTAATTATAGAGTTAGTAATTAGACTCCTCTCTAAATGAATAGCGTTGTTAGGTTGCATTTAGAAAACTGCCACACACCCCATTCCATTTTAATCACCTCCTAAATGCAATCCTGTTTGTTTGCATGGAAAAGGCTTTTTAGATAGCAATTGTGAGACCATCATACATACTGCTGAAGTTTATGCTACCTGTAAAGGGAGGGAGATTTGGCTTGTACCACAATGCCCATCGTATCACCTGTGGGTGAGAGGGGTGTGGCAGGAACTGCCCCTGGAGGAAACGTAAGAATTTACCGAACCGTGATTTAGGTCTCTCCTCTGACATCTGCCGGGAAACAGGGTCCCACCATAAAGATGCTCTGGTGAGTCTCTACCTTGGCTTTTCATGGCCTCTCCTCCTGAATATGATTCAGCAACTTCTGCACAAGCTTTTGACTAAGCTGCTTTTGTGTTCAGTTTTGTATTTCATTTTATAACCTGCTTATCTTATCCATGTCTTCTACGACACCTGCAGCTTTTCCAAAGGACCAGAGATGACGTTGGGCCTCCACTCCAATACGGCTCTTGTAGCACTCGGCACAAGCTATCAGTTTGCAGCAGACCATGGATAGGCTCACTGCGCACAGTTGCATTCTATTTCCAAGCACCAGGTAATTTCCTGTGGATAATAATATGTCTTTGACCCGTGTTATAGTTTCTAAAACACAGAGCAACCCTAATTGCTAATAGTCAATTGCTGGGTGTTTAACACTGTGTTACTGGCTTTAAATGTATCCCACCACTTATCTCTCCAATAATCCTCTTGTCCAGGCCCAGAGAGGTTAAGTAGCTTGCTCAAGTGCAATCCACTGAGAAATAGTGGAGCAGAAATGGAAACTTGTGCTTTCCTAACTTTGGGACCTAAATTTTTAACCATTATGCTCATCAAATAGAGTTGAGTACAGCCCCGGATGCCAGACCGTTCTCAGGTGAGAATAAGAGGCCATGGTTCTCCTCCAGCATGTTTCCCTCCTGGTGAGCCAGCGCGCTTTGCCAAACCACACGGTGAGTAGGTGAAAACCTCCTGCAAGGTTTGGGTAGCCCGTTTTAGACTCCTGCCTCACAAGAACTGTGGAGACTTATCTAGTTCAGGGAGCCTGAAAATTGGCAGAAATTACACTTTCAGGTTCCCTACAGGTTGGCAGCTAAAGTGGGTGTGGTGCTAAAAGCAGCCCTGTGTTTCCCAGCTGCCGCTCACAAGGTCTTTGATTGGAAATTTTCATTTCTTTATCTATTAAGTAAGAAACATTTCATGTATGCTTCTAACATCTTAGGGCTCTGTGTGTGTGTGTGTGTGTACAAATTGTGATAAGCTATTAAAAGCAGTTTGTGAAATGAAAAATGTTATCCCATGTAAATTATTATCGTTAGGATGTCACCAGGTCCAGAATATGAATTGCTCAATAAACTGAGTTGATGTTTGGAATAGTTTTGGTGACTTATGTCTTATCAAGGAAAAGTAGTATTATATTACACATAAATATTATCTATATTTCTATTTTACTTATTAACCTATCATCATCCTACAAGGAAGATGCTCCCATAGATGCCGAAAGCCTCGTTTGACATTTTATTTTTTATCCTGATTTTAATTTGCATGCTTTCACTTTCCTCTTCTGTAATAGAATTGCTGTGTTCTCAGCTGATTGATTGTAGGAATTTGCCGAATGCAGCCAAACTATGACATATTTGTATTTTTAAGGCTCGAAAGGTCTTTCAGTTTTTAAAAAGAGTTTATTTTGAGGGAATATATGACTTCTTGAACTAATGGCAAATTAAGTTAATAAAATTCATGCCTGCTGTGGGCAATGATTTTACATCAAAGGGAAAATAAATCAAAGTCTAATCCACACTCTCTAATTGGACACATTTCCCATTCACTTTGGTAGGAGTTCGTTCTGTGTGGGATTGCAGTGTCGAGGTGTAGAACAAACGATTGCCCTCCAAGCTGCATTTCTCTCTAGCCTTCTGCAGACAAAACTTGTGCTGTGGACATTGTCTTCCTCCCTACCCAAACAGCTGCCAGTTTTCTTACAACAACTGACACTACACAGCACACTCACCACTCACAATATCTTCCTCAGGAAATATGTTTAATTTGTCTTTAATTGTGTTTGCTGATGATGTGTTAATACCAATCACATTTTTAATGACACTGAAGAAAGCTAGCATAAAATAAGACTCAAGTCTGGGATTCAAGCATATTTTCCACAAGGCCCTTATATCTCCAGACTCTGGCACTGTCTAGCTAGAGGTATAATTTCCTCATTGACTGACACCTAACTTATACTATCAATTAATGTCCTTATAGGAAACCCAATTCTAGAGAATTTTTAAATAATTTCATCTCTGAACATACTGATGAAATACACCAATTTAATGCATATTTTCTGGAGATCATAAATTCAAGTCCATCAGAGGCTGGGATAATTAGACATTGTAACATGGGGTAGTACATTTTTATACTAACTGGTATGCATCCAAATATATAGTTCTTCAGGCTCAAATTTGACTTGTGTCATTTCTATCAGAAATTTGCCCTGAGTACACAGTTTTCTGATGGTGCAAACGGTTTTGTCTCTAACACAGTGTCCTAGAAGTTTCCTAGAATTTAAAATAAGTGACAGAGTTTTCCAGCTCTAATTTATGTCATATATCATATCAGAATTGGCTTAGCTTTCATAAGCCCTGAAACATTGGCAGATGGAGAAGGGTATAGAATAATTAAGTACAAAACAGCAGCCATTTAGAGAGGCTTTGTTTCCCTCAAAGTAAGGCTAAGCAAACTGTCAAATGCAGAAAGACATTTGGCCAATCCACATCAAGGGAAGGAATACTGAGCAGAAAGATTTCTGGCAAGTCTATTAGGAGCAGACAATCAGAGGTGGTCATGACTAGCTTAGAAAACATATTGTCAAGAATCAGTAGCCTGCAGAATTAAAATATTCACTGAGCAAATACTCTGTGAAAATACACTATGTCACGAGGTCTATATTTAATATATCATCCCTAATCTCAAAGAATTGATAACTAGAAGAGAAAATTAGCAAAATGAAGAAATGAATAAAAACCAACTTACAAGAAGATAATTGAAGAAAATAATTGATTATTGTGTTAAATGCCTAGATTTGAATTTCAGCAACTCATTTGTTTCCTTGATGATACAAGAGGTTAATAAAAATTACTGAGAACACTGGGAAATTTAGAAATATTGTATGTAAAAGTTATTTTTCATCCTTAATATTTCTGTCTGAGAATAAACTCATGGGCAGGAACTGAAGTGCTCAGTGAATAATGAATGGACAAATGAAAAATGAATTCAAAAGTAGCTCGTACAGTGGGAAAAGGCAGAAAGGACTCTTCAGGAAACAGAACTGAATATTTCTGGGGAGGACGGATGAGTCAGAGAATTCCAAAAGCAGGGGTACAGAAAGTGAAAGGAATTAGTGGGAGAAAACATTGGAGAGGAAATTTGCCCCTAATTAAATAATGTGGATAGTTTGTTTTTAAGCAGGACAAAAATATTCAGAGCTGTGTTTGAAAAGATAATTTAAAAACCTACAAGTTTGGATGATAGAGTAAGCAGAAAGAGTATCAAGAATCTTCAAGCTATACTCTATTTAGTCTACACAAAAATCTTTGAATTACTTACGTGGAAGTCATAGAGAAAATTATCAGTAAGAAAACATATGCAAAACAATGCTAATTTTTGTTTTGATTTCATGGACATGGACCCTTTTGATTAAATTGTTAATAGCATATCCGTAGGGGTCATTGCCTGACTTGCCTCCAAGTCTGAGATGAGCCTCTTTCTGAGAAGTGTGAGTCATCAGAGCTCTTTTTGAAGAAAGTGAATATGGCAGTGGGTATGTAAATGGGCCAGGAAAATGCTGAACTCAGAGAAGTGAAAAGTGCTTGAAGAAGCTCAATTAGATACAATTTAGCATAATTTAACTAAAATTTGTAATAGGGAAAAGACAGGTAGGGCATTGTCGTGGTGTGTTTCTCCATACAACCTTTGTTTTACACTGAGACAGAATAAATATACCTTGCTGAAGTTCATGCAACTCATGCACCCTGCTCCATTATTGCCTAGGTAAGAAGTAATCCACACTGATGTGGTTGCTGAAGAGATAACACGAATGCCTGTTTATAGAACATAACAACTCACTGTCTATTGGGATTAGAGTGGTGAGGAATCAAAGTGACACCAGCTTTTATAGTTGGGTGATCGGGTGAATGTTAGTCTGATTAAAACAAATCAAGAATTTGAGAATGTTATTCAGTTCTGGACAGGTTGAGTGACAGCTAGGTAGAGAAATTCAACAGAAAGTTGGAAATTTCAGAGTTCTGGGGAAGGGGTAGAACAGGGTAAAAAGTCTTGGGAGACAGGACATTAAATTGCAGTGGAAACCAGAAAGATGATTAATTTGGTGGATTAGTAAAGCAAACCCTACATGGCTGCTAAAGAAGAGGTACCCATAAGCTCAGCCCTGTTCCATCCATGGTCTTGGGCCTGGACAAGCATCCCCAGAATGGAAAGAAGCCTGCTGATTTCTTAGCACTGCATGCGGTGGGAGAAAAGACGATGATTTAGTTGATCTAATAAACCTAGTCTGTTAAACCAAATAATTAAACCCCCCTCCACTACACTTCTATTCTCATCTACTGTGTATCTAAATTACTTAATTTGTATAGCTCTGTTGATTAGATATCCGACTTCCCCACTTTGTGTGGGATACAATCATGTAAGTCTTAAAGGAATTTCCAAAGAACTTCATCTGCTTTAACATTCTAATAGCACATGGAATGAACCTGCATTGGCAAAGTTTATTTTATTAAGACTGCTTTCCATGCTTTTTATTCTATTCTAGGCATCAAGATCAATACTAGAAAAGTTGAGTACATTAAAAAAGAAGGTTGAAACCATCAAGATATTTTTTCAATTATTTACTAATATCAGAGAGAATTTCTGTCAGATTAAAACGGAAAGAATTCTTACACTGTAAGGAAAATTCTTTGTTATGTAAATGACTAAAAATCTAAGCTCATCTAAAATCATAAAGGCTAACCAATATGCTGTAGTACAAAATTTTGATATTTTGAGTGAATGTGTAAGCTGCTTGCTCAATTTACTGTTTCTGTCTGCAGGATTTGGGGGGGGGGGTATTCCAGGTATCGAACTCGGGTCCTTGTGCTTACGAAGCAGCCACTGGAACCACTGAGCTAAATCCCCAGCCCATGCAGGACTTCTGTATATATTTTAATGTGAAGACAATTCTGGTGGAAGGAGAAATGTAAGCAAGAAGCCTTGTTTCCCTTCCTGCGACCTTCAGCAGGTCATTTGACGTGTTCTGGCAACAGTTTTCTCATAGAGGAGCTTAGACTACAATCGACTCAGGGAAGCTCCAAGGGGCCCTTCCAACTTTGCCTTGGGTAGTGGTGGCAAGGGGGAGACTGTGATCCGCGGCTCGGGTGGGTCCGTTTGTTTCCCTTTAAGGGCTCTTTTTCTTTTTAATAAATTATTTTATGGCTCCAAAATATGTTTGCAGAAGCTCAGGCTACACGCCTCTGCTGCATGCCCCAATCGTGGAGAGTTCAAGTTACTGTGTCCAGGGACGTTTATGGATTAGTCTTGTTGAAATAGCACTTTTCCTCTGGACAAAGAATAAATGTCTAGGAGTGTTTGGAGCAGCAGAAAAGGCCTAGCACCTGGAGGGAATCCTGGAGGTTTTGCGTTCGGGGTTCTGTGCGCCAGGATACCGGCTGCAGCTCCCTTCCTTGGGTCTGGACTAAGACCGCCTCACCGCTTCTGCAAGGATGACCCTCTGCTCTCCCCGTACCATCGCACCACACACAGGCACACGGTTCTCACCCTCTCAGACTCTGCATTCTCCTCAGTTGCTTCTGCTTTTTATTTTTCCCAGAATTCTTAACAGCGTAATGGAAAGAACTTTACCTGTTTTCTTCATTGTTGTGTCTTAATTTCCACCCCTACTGCAGGGCTCAGGCACTGGTTAAAAGAATTGGTTTTCCCATAATTCTGTGGAGTGCTAAAGTTTTAGAAAGTCAGTTACCTAAAAATCATCTTTATTAAAACATGTTTACTTTTTCTAAATCTAAGAGCAATATGATAATTGCAAGAGAACATTTTCAGGTGAAGAAAAATGCATTAAATGGAAGATTAGGAAAAGCATACAGAAAGAACTCAGTCTTTTTGTTAATAAACCTTTGGTGTTGTGTACTTTAACATTTTTCCTATTTGATCTTCCTTTCTGTTTCTCTCTGAATCATATTATATCGGTAATATTGAATCCTCCTTCTTGACATTTAACTGTAGGCTATAAATATTTTTCTATGTAATAAAAAAAGACAGTATTATTTTAATGGACTTTAAATAATATTCCCTCATATGTTATATTCTCATTTATTTAACCATTTCCTCCTTATTTGGAAATTTTTTCTAAGTTTTTACTAATTTAAAATAATGACACCGTCAATTTCCTTGCGCATAAATTTCCTGTGCGCTGCTATTTTCTCATAATCTGAGGTAAAATATTAACAAAGACTTTTCTGTCCTTCAAGGTATCCAAGAGTCACTATCATTCACTGCCAAAGAGAAAGATCAAAATGCTGGTGAGCAGAGATAACAGCTTACTTTTCAAGCTGAAAAACTCATGGCTACCAAACTAATTCTGAAAACTGGAATTCTTTTGGGTTTTGGTGGTAGCCACTTTAGACGGAAGAGTTTTTCTTATTTGTCTTGCATATAAACAGTTAAATTTAAAGGAATTACAGCCTAGACTTCATTGTATAAGTACAAGAAAGAATCAAGGAACTTAGCCTGGTGCTTGTAAGTAGAACGAAACGTCACTCTAATGTTTCTTGTTGTAATCCTATGTACTTTGTGCATCTGTATTTTTTTTCTGCAGACAGGCACACAGAATTCGTCAGACTACAGAGTGGTCCATGGTACAAAAGCACTTGCCTGGCTGAACACCTGGTTGATGAAGATCGGGGGGTTCCCCTCCAAAACTGAGTGGAGATTGCTTGTGCCTCAAAGACATGCATGCAAAATAGACAGGTATTGAGGATGGGTGTTTGAGAAGGGGTGTGTGTGTTTGTGTAGGAAAAAAATAAGTGATTGAAAAAGAGAATGGAAGGAAAAAAACAGAAACAAAACTTTTGTAAATGGGGAGGAGATTAAGGGTTGGAGGGAGAGGAGTGAATAGGAAAAAAAAAGAATTAAGATATATCAAGTACATAGTGGTTGCACTACTCTGCACTCCCACCAACAATGGAGAAGGGTTCCTTTCTCCCCACAACCCCGCCAACATTTGTTATTGTGTGATTTCTTGATAGCAGCCATTCTTTGTGGGGTGAGGTGGAATCTCAGTGTTGTTTTCATCTGCATCTCTCGAGTGACCAGTGATGTGGAACATTTTTTCATATATTTTCTTGCTGCTTTTACTTCTTTGTCTGAGAAATGTCTGTTCATTTCAGATGCCCAGTTTTGAATCGGGTCTTTATATTTGGGGGGACTGATTATTTTGAGTTCTTTATATATCCTTGATAATAGTCCTTTGTCTGAGGAAAAGCTGGTAAAAATTTTTTCCCACATTGTAGATTGTCTCTTAGTTCTGCTGATGGTTTCTTTTGAAGTACAGAAGCTTTTTAGTAAGATGAGATCCCAGTTGTTGATTCTATCTGCTAGTTCCCGTGCTACTGAGGATTTGTTCATAAAGTCTTTTCCTATACCAATGTCTTCCAGAGTTCTGCCTAACTTACCTTCCAGCAAGTTTAATGTTTCTGTTTTAATATTTAGATCTTTAATCCATTTGGATTTTAATTTAGTGCAATTTCAATTGGTATTGCATTGAATGTATATAGCAGTTTTGGTAGTATGGCCATTTTCACTATGTTGATTCTTCCTACCCAGGAGCAGGGGATATCTTTCCATTTTTTTATATCCTCTTTGATTTCTTTTTTCAAAGTGCTGTAGTTTTCAGTGTAGAGATCTTTTGTTTCTTTTGTTAGATTGATTCCTAGATACTTCATTTTTTTGGATGCTGTTGTAAAAGGAATTTTTTCCCTTATTTCTCTTTCCATGTGTCTGTTATTTGTGTATAAGAAGGCTATTGATTTTTGGGTATTCACCTTGTATCCAGATACTCTACTGAATACCTCAAAGAGCTTGGACTGGAGGCTCCATTTGACTCAGCCATCTCTCTGCTGGGTATCTTTCCAAAAGAACTAAAAGAATCATATCACAGAGAAGTATGTGCACCCGTGTTTATAGCGGCACAGTTTGTAATAGCTAAATCTTGGAAACAGCCTATTTGCCCATCTGTTGGAAACTGGATAAAGAAGCTGTGGTTTTTCTATAAAATTCAATATTACTCAGCCATAAAGAATGAGAAAATAGATTCATTCGTAGGAAAATGGATACATATCCAGGATATACTCCTAAGTGAAATAAATAAGTCACACATGTGTAAATACCGAATAGTTTCCCTGGTGTAAATAGTCTGCAACAATGCATAAGATTCTAATAAGATTACTGACATTTAGAAATGGGAAGAAAGGAGATAAAGGTGTAGGGAAGGTGGGAAGGGTAGGGGAAGAGTAAAGAGGGAAAAGAAAAACAAGTGAGAGAATGAAAAGATGAAAATAAAGTGTTTGTAGATGGGGAGGGGAGGAGGGGGTGAAGGGAGGGGAGAGGTAAGGGGGAAAAATGAGAATCAAGACTTGTCATGTAGAGGTACAAGATCCCAACAATGAATGTAACTGTACTGTATCCCTAAAATGTACCAATAAACTCAATTAAAGCTGAAAAAAAAGAGAAAGATATATCAAGTACAGGTATAAATTCCCTATGAAGAATGTGATCATTATGTATGACAAACATATAAAAATAAAGAAACTGATTTTTTAAAATCCTGCTTATGCTACCTCAACCCAATTATAGGTACATTTTGAGACCAGTAGAAATATTGAAAATGGGTTCTTCACATTACTTCCCGGGTGCCACTTAGCATGGACTGAGTTTTGAGGAAGACCCCAAGACTGCCTTTGCTTATGAGCTGAAGGTGAGCACAGACCAAGAAGTTGGGGCCAAGCCTGTCCCTGGCGCCTTAGCAGGCTGGATGTGCACTTGAGTCTGTGCCTGCTGCACAGAGAGTAAGTGTGATCAGCTGTGTGTGGACAGGTGTCCAGGGCTGTTATTCCAAGGGGGACAGAAGGAGTCCTGGCAACAGATGTACCGCAGACTGCTTTTTCAGGAACAGGAGAGGGTGCCATGCAAGCTCAGCTGATGCTGCCATGGAGGAAGGAAACCACTGGAGGACACAGCTGCACAGAACACTTCAGCCCCGGTCGGTGGGGAGGAGACTGTCACAGAGCAATGAGGAGACAGGGCAGAGGAAGACAGCCTTGACCCTGGGCATCTAGACCAAGTCCAAGCACTCGACTCTCCCTGTGATGTCTACATCTGAACTGTGTTACCAGGGGGATGGAGCAGGAGAAACGCTGAGATGGAAGTGTTTAAATCCAAATGACTGAAAAGCAGAGGTGACAGGCTTTTACTGAAATTGACCGGACCTTATTTTCTAATTCAGGAGGCATGCGAACTTGAAATGGAAATTTAGTCCTAGAAAAAGAAAAGTTCCTCCCCAACTGTCAAATTTCATGTTTTGTGAAAACATCATCGTGTATTCAGTAAAAATTTTCTGGAATCAAATATCTGGGCCAAATGATAAGAATTTTATTTTGTCTCTGTATACATACATTTAATTTTTCCCAGTAAGTTGGCATTGCCAGACCTTTCCCCCCATTTTCTATGCCCCATTCTTATGGATGCATTGACACAGCACAGGGCATGGTCGATCTGGCCTATGTTCTTACCACTTCCATCTGCCTTTTTTTTTTTATTTCTTGTTCTTCTGCAGAATAATGGTTTTCTTCAGTGCAGGTTTATAACCCACATTTCTAACCAGGTCAAGAAACAAAGAACCACCAATAGTAAGAACAAAGTTCTCAGCAAAGACTCCACTTTGTGAAAGATTGCTGTACTTCAGAATGAAGGGGTGGATTCTGTAGTGGTGACAGCTGGTGTCCTACCCAGTGTCCACTGATATTCTCCCTGATTTCTGAACCCATTCTCTTTGGGAGCATCAGAACACTTCATCTCCCAGCCTCTCCTGTGAGAGCCTATGAGAACATCTACCAACCTATGAGAATGTCTAGGTGGCTACCAAGTAGGGAATAATAGCAAGAAATGGCCGTAATCATGTTGGACTGCTTTTCTTCATACTTCAATAATCTCTTGTATTTTCGAAATGCTGTTATGTTGAATCTCTGTAGATACAGGTGAACTCTACCCTAACAAGTACAGTCCCAGGGAGCTCATGCACTCTGTTTCTTACCAAAGAAAGTCACCCAAAGAAATTTGTACATATTTCCAGAAACAGTCATGGAAGTTGTTATAATGGTTTTTGAAAGCAATGCGAAGAGAAAGGCTATCAAATTCCTGTTACACAGTGCTTAGCTGTTGACACATTTAAGGTTCTGTTGGAGAGAATTTAAGGCTTCTTAATTGTCTATCAGCTTAAATATTTGGAGATATTTATTTTTTAAATATATAAATAATGACCTCAGCAAAGAACTCCAATTGTGTTACCAGTACTGAGCACGAGTAGCAGTGGGGTGTGCTCCAACACCGGGTGGGTGTGCTCCAGCCATGGGGTGTGTGTGCTGTGGCTCCCGGCCATTGCTCCAGGTCATCTCCCAGCCTGCCAATCATGTGAGTCTATTTTAGAATTCTAGGTGCCTAAAGAGTAAAGCCCAAATCCACTAAGCTGAGGACTTAGACTCTTGTACACAATGGCTTTATTTTTAACCTTCGTAACTTCCTTATCTTCTACAGCACATACAAACTTCACTCACTTTAGACGATGCTCTGTAACGCATTTTCATGCTTTTTATCTTTGCTTTTGCTGCCTTTCTGACCTGCAGTGGTCTTGCTAAAGCATTGATCCCCTCCTACGCACATATATCTAACACATGTTTATTGAACATGTGCTATTTGTCAGTCGGGTACTATAACAGGGGTTAGGATCTTCCTCACAAAATAGATATAGTCTGATTTTCAACAAAAATTCACATAATTACTACCAATGTTCCCAAAGATTTAGCTCAAATATTTTTGCCATGAAATCTCACTGTTCTTCCTTCTTTTTCCTCAGAATTTCTTTGACTGCTGTTGTCCCTTTTCCTTCTCAAATAAATTTTATAGCCAATTAATCAATTTACAAATTCCTGAATATAATTCTGTGCTATCAGTTACATTAGCCTATACATGAATATAGGAAGGGTTACAAAACAAGTCTTCTAATTTATGAGTTTCATGTACCCCCTGGACTTACTTAGGTCTTTACTTTCTCCCCCAAATGCTTCATTATTTCAGAATCTAAGTTTCAAAGATCTTTTAAAGGTTTCATCTTTTTTATTATATTTACTTTAAAATTTGCCATATAGATCTTTTCCATTAAGTTTATTGGTACATTTAAGGTAAACAATACAGTTGCATTCATCACTGGGACCTTGTGTCTTTAAACGATGCCTCTTGCTTCTTATTTTTTCCCCCTACCCCTGCCCTCTCTTCACCCTCCTCACCCTTCCCTATATACAAAAGCTTTGTGTCCAACTTTTTCCTTTTCTCATATTTTTTCTTTTCCCTTCTTTCCTTCCCCTACCCTTCCCACTTCCCCTTCTCCTTTAGACCTTTTCTTCCTATTTCACAATCCTTTTCTCATTTTTTCTTTTCCCTTCTTTCCTTCCCCTACCCTTCCCACTTCCCCTTCTCCTTTAGACCTTTTCTTCCTATTTCACATCATCAGTTCTTAAGAATTTAATGTTCTTGATGATGTTTCAAGTCCTGTAAGTGTACATTTTATTTTCTTCTTGTTGCAAATCTGTAGTTGATTTTCTATATTGACCTGCTATCCATACTATGGTACTAAATGTATTAAATTTAAGCTGTTTGGAGATCCTTTTGGATTTCCCCCATATAGAACGAATTCTTCTGTATATAATGACAGTTTTACTTCTTCCTTTCATGTTATGCTATGTTTTTGTGTTACTTTTTTTTTTAACTGCTGCGCTAGCCTGAACCCCAGACAATGTCAGACAGAGTGGCAAAAAGCAAGCATCCTTATTTCTTTCAACTTCTCAGGGGAACACTTGCACTGTAACCCTTAATTTGTAGTGTTGGGGAGCCTCCTCTTGTATTGCCTTTTCCACAAACACAGTACGCAGGGACTGGATAGTCAGGTGTGCCCCAGGGCAGCAGCAACCCCCACTGGATACTGAATTTTCACCTTGGACTCCTTCTGTGGCATCTCCAGACTACAGAAAACCCCAGCCAGGTTTTCACATATTTTTCAGCTTAGCTTTTCCTTTTTCTCTTCTGTGCAGTTTAGGAATTCAGCAGATGTCTTGGAGGGGTGGAGATGGTCCTGTGTTGGGTGGAGTGCCTCTTTGTTTGGTCCTCTTGGCCCTAGAAGGGGTCCAGGAACAGCTTGGATGCTGCGCTGCTTGCCCCCAGCTAGTGCTGCATGACACAAGGCCGTTTCAGATTCTCACATTTCCCCCAGTCATAATCCCTCTACTTTGCATTGCTTAAGCAGGTCTCTGGTGCATTTGAAAACACATGGATTTAATCTGGCTTGCCTAGTTCTTAGTGTCAGGGCTGGTCTGTCACAAATATTTCCCTGTTTGAAACAGAGATCTAATATAGATTTTAATAGATATGTTCCAATTTCTTTTGGGTTTCAGGCTTTGGAGACAGAATATCAGAAAAAAAGCAATCCCTGGAGATCTTCCATATTCTCTTCCTGAAGAGAAATCCTGAGATTTGTCCCAGAGTGGGAGAGAGCTGTGGAGTTAGGGCATCAGTCTAGGGAATGAAGTGAATGTTAGGATGATCTGAAAGAAATGGGCTGCCAGAGAAGAACTGAGCCACTGGAGAATCAAATACTGCTCCTGGATGTACTCTGGACATTTTCTTGATCTGCTCAAGTCTTATAAGAGGTCACTGGGCAGAGGAAAGGAGACACTCATCCTACACATTAACCAGCGTGCTGGCTCCAAGGAGATGTGCCCTCCACCTGATGGGAACAGGCGCTCAGAGAGCTAGTTCAGGGGAACACAAGGACATTCTGTAGCTGCTTTATTGCTAGAGGTAATTTTTCTGATCCAATAAACAGGCAGCATGCTTCAACATTTCATGTACATTGTATCTGTTCTTTTTTGTCTGGTCTTGCATACCTTTTTCAAATAGAGTAAGACTGCTCCTCGATCAAAAACGTACAAAAGGCTGGAACATTTGTATGGGAAAAAAAGGAGGTGTTGCCTGGCTTTACTCTGCCGTGGACTATTTTGGACAACACTCCTGTAACAGCGCTGTCTTGTGTCACTGTCTTTTCACATGTGGGCACTCTTTAAGCATAAGTGGGAGAGTGGTCCTCCTTGGAAGGTGTAGACTCAGCTATGGGATACTGAAGAGTTTTTCAAGTGTGGGAAGGAGCCAATTCATGCCTTCTGGACAAGGTGTAGCAATGGCTCCTTCACTTACTTGCTCCTCAGGTGTCCCAACACCAACAGGATTCTTTCCATCTCTATAAATACAGCTATGGAACTGAAACCAACTGGAGACGCAGGAGTGCTCACTCATCTAGGACCCGATTGGAGGATTCTCAAAGGACGTCAGATTGTAGACTACACATATTTTAGTAAGAATGGCAAGGGAAGGAAAGCAAAAAAGGAACAATGAAATGCTTATTAAAGTTGTTTGGGAGTTTAAGAAGGAAATAACTGTCCGACTTCATTCCAGTGCTCTTTCATGCTTCCTAAATTCCGATACTTGTTCTGTGTTAAATCTTGTGTAGATTTCTTTTTCAATAAAAAGGCTGGCATGAAAGATAATTCATATTCATAGAGTTGACGCTGATGAAAAGAATCCCTAGGGCTTCCGTGCACTACATCCTGAATTTAAAAGCTTTGGACCTTCAGAGCTTGGACTTGTCTATCTCCTGGGATGCCATTAATGGCTTATGCACATTAGGCTATTTTACAAATTCTACTCTTTTTCTCTGGAAAATAAGTTAAGAAATCCAGTTGAGATACATCTGGAAGTCTTAAAACATGGGAAAGACTGTCAGCTGGGTGGGATGGTTTAGGTGGGATGCTGCTTGAACGTGGGACCGGGGGCAATGGCAACTCCAGGCCATTTCCAATATTTATAACACTATGAACATTTAACTAACAATCCCCTTGAGGATAAACTTCAAAATTGGACATTATGTAAAAAAAAATTTTTAATTAGTTTTTGTGTTTTTTTGTTTTTTTAATGTAGTAGCAAAGACCTGAGCTGGAGTTTTAAATACATAAGGTCTTGTCCCAGCTTTGTGCTTACCTGGATGAATGGTTTGGGAAGTCATTTAACTTGCATGGGTCTCAGTTTCATTATCTATAAAGGAGGATTTGCTTGATCAAACCTCATATCCCTTTGAAACACCCTCTTCGTTAATACAGTCCTTCTTCTCTTTTTAAAACGTGCCCACTGTCTCTATCCTCCCTTCCCATTCCCTGGTCCCTGCTCTGATGAGTGATCCCGGCTTCTTCTCTTGCTAGCTGTGCAGCATGAGGCAAGTTATCTGACCTTTCCATGTGCTGAGAAAAAAGAGAGCAGCAATATTGTCTACTCCAGACAGTATTGTGAGCATAAATTTATCAATATATGTAAATTACTTGGTTCAGCAATCAGTAATTGTTAGTCAATACTCATTATTTTATACAGATTAACTTTAATGTATTCAAGAATGTAGTTGATGCACTTTATCCATGGGTAATGAGAACAGAGCTGAAGACATTATTATCCAGAGTGTCCTCCGTCTACTGAAGGAAAATAGAGACCTATGGGATTATCGACTCTCTCTTGTCTAGTCGACAGGGTTGTTTCAGGAACTCCATAGAGTCGCACAAACGTGAATCTCTCCCCGGCCCTTCCATCTCTAATTCTTTCAGCATCCTGTGTGACAGCACAAAGTGAATCATTTCAACTCAAATCTTGAACATAGGAGTCAAGCCTGGGATTGTCTTTCACTTCCCCTGGTCTATTCTACACCTCAGAATTATCAACATCTAGTACAGTGGGGAAAGTGCAAATGTATATCCTAGTGACACAGGAAAAATGACGAAGAAATATGATTTTGGGAAGCAGACAAAATATTTTTGGTGCTCTTGGATGGTAAAATGCCCAGCTCTTAAATATGTCACTGAATGGCTTTGACAGTTGTATATAGCTATGTGCCCAATGCCCCAGTCAAGATAAAGCAAATCAGTCAATCCTGGAAAGTCCCTGAGCCCCTTCGGAGCTAATGAACTTCCTTTGTCAGTGGCTGCTAGTATCTTGGTTCCTATCCCCATAGAAAAGTTATCCATGATTTTAAACTTCATATAACTGTACTTTTTTGTGTCTGGTTTCTTTCATTCAGTTTAAAGTTTTAAATTTTATCCCTATTTTTTATGCATCAGCAGCTCATTCTTTTTAATGTTGAGATGATATTCCATTGCATGCCTGTACTGTTTATTTGTTTGTCCCTTTACTGTTTTTTTTTTTGTTTTTTGTTTTTTGGTTTTTTTTTTTTTTTTTTTTTT
>NW_022900922.1:1295544-1302877 GCF_012274545.1 Fukomys damarensis | reverse complement strand
TTTTTTTTTTTTTTTGTAGCAGGGATTGAACTCAGGTCCTTGGGTTTGAGAGGAAGGCAGCGGAGCCACTGAGCTAAATCCCCATCCCTGTCCCTTTACTCTTGATGGACATTTGGGATGCTTTTCCTTTGTGCTGTTACCAATAAAAGTACAGTGAACATAGAAAATGATGAGGTAAAGCTACTCCCCCCTGTTGAACTTTTAAAGTTTTCTGCCATGGAATTATACTTTTTAAAAGATCTAAAATGTCTCTCAAAGGCTGCCCGAGACTTCCACCATTCAGAAGGAGCCCATTCCTCTGCCTGCGTTTCTTGCTAGGAACCGTTTTGCACACAGTCATGCACAAGCACTTGGGTTTGCACAGTGCCACTCTGTCACTTGCTTGTGCCCTTGTTTTAATATTTTCATCAGTTCCTTGTAAATTATCTCCTCATTACATAACACTATTTCCTATATTTCTTCATTACATCCACGACGGGAAGAAATAATCAACAGGTTTGTATTTATGATAGTTGTTTTGCTTTTGACATGGGAGATGGTTAATTTCGTAGAGAGAAGTGAAGGTCTTGGAGATAGATGAATGCTTTAAATCAAAGCCCATTTTCCCCCGCCTCACTCCCCTGCAAGTTCAGGTCATGGACCTGCAAATCTGCTTTCCCATAACTCTGATTGTCCTCTGCGGTACTAGAGGATGCTGTTGGGGGGCACCTGTAAGGTGACCATTCCGATGATGTTCTCTAAGTGGGATGTACACAGAAACAGACCTCAGCAAGTTCATCATCAGAGCACAGATGGGGGCTTCCAGGCTCTGGATGCTGTGCTCTGTGTGTGTGTGTGTGTGTGTGTGTTTGTATGCATGTGTCTGCTGCACGTGTGTGTGCCCATGTATATGAATTTGTATATGTGCAGGCAGATTGTGTGTGCCTGTGCAGGGTGTCTCTTTATGTGTATGTGTACAAGTTTGCATGTTCTTGTGTGTATCCACCTGTGCTGTGTTTGAGTGGGGTATGAAGTTGTATATGTACACATATATAGATACACATAAATGTGGTAGACGTGTGTGTGTGTGTGTGTGTGCTCTGTACATGTTGCAAATTTGCTTCTGTGGCACACGGTATGTATACATGTGTGTATGTGTATGCGTATGTGGTTAATTGTGCATTGCTGCATGTGCTATACACGCATGGGTATGGGTACAGGTGTATTTTATGTGCATACAAGGGTAATATCGCACATGTATGCGTGTGCATCTATGCACAGACTCCATACCTCTTTCTGCCAATTCAAAAGAAAGAAAAAAATTGCTGAAGTTGCAAATAAGAGGAAAGGAGTGAGTTGTTTCATTATTTGACTTAAAATATCAGTCCTGGCTGCTGCGTGGAAACCTGGAAAGGTCCTCCCTTGTGCAGTGCTCTTCCCTGAAAGCCATACAAGTGTCACGCTCCCTCCCTTTCTACCCTAGTTTGGTCTCAATCTTCCCTTTCACATTTGCACCTTAGTTGGTCTGGACCTAAATACTAATGCCATATTTTCTTGTACATTTGTTTTTCATTTGTGTATTTTAGTTTAATGAAAGTAAGCAGAAAAAAGCCTAAAACATTTTCATAGTTAATATTTAATAATGTTAGCTCATGATAAAAAATAACTTAAAATATATAGTCACATAGAAAGGAGACATTTTCAAAATATTAGGAATGCAGTAATAGTTTATCAAAGCTTTATTAAATATTAGCACTCCTAGTTTTTTTTTTTTTTTTTTTTTTTTTTTTTTTCCCGAAACTCGGGTCTTTGCGCTTGCAAGGCAGGCCACCAAACCACTGAGCTAAATCCCCGGCCCTTCTCCTAGTTTATTTTTAAATTGTTACATTTTAGAAAGTATTTTTAATTTCATTGAGTTTATTGGTACTTTTTAGGTATATAGTACAGTTACATTCATCACTGGGATCTTGTACCTTTACATGATGTATCTTGATCCTGATTTTTCCCCATACCCCTGCCCTCCCTTCACCCCTCCACGCTTCTGTATTTACAAAGACTTTATGTTTCCATTTTTTCCTTTTTTCACATTTTTTCTCCCTTATTTTCTTTCTATTTAATGCTCTCATTATACCATTTCAACCATATTTACAGTTTCTGTTTTTTACACCAGAGAAACTATTTGGTATTTACACATGGGTGTCCTATTTATTTCACTTCAGAATATGACCTCAATATGCATCCACTTAGCTATAAATAACTCTAGTTTCTCATTCTTTATGGCTGAATAGTACTCAGTTTCATAGAAAAACCATTACATTTATTGATTTATGCATGTTGAACCATGCTTGCATACCTGGAATAAATCTGACTTGGTCAGGGTGTATGATCTTCTTGATGACTCTCTGTATTCTGTTTGCCAGTGTCTTATTGAGGACTTTTGCATCTATGTTCGTTGGGGAAATTGGCCTGTAGTTCTCTTTTTTGATTGGTTCTTTCCCTGATTTGGGAGTCAAAGTAACACTGGCTTTCAGGAATGAATTTGAAAGCATTGCTTCCCTCTCAATTTCATGGTAAAGTTTAAAGAGTAGTGGCAGTAGTTCTTCTCTAAATGTCTTGTAGAATTCAGCAGTGAAGCCATCAGGACCTGGGCTTTTCTTTGTTGGTAATGTTCTAACTATGTTTTCAATTTCACTGATTGTAGTTGAGGTATTTAGAATTTTTTTTATCTTCTTCGTTCAACTTTGGTCATTCATATGTATCTAGAAATTTTTCCATTTCTTCTTTTTTGTTTTTCCTCATTGAGTTTATTGGTACATTTTAGGTATACAGTACAGTTACATTCATTATCAGGATCTTGTACCTTTACATGACAGATCTTGGGTCTCATTTTTTCCCCTTGTCCCTGCCCTCCCTTCACCCCTCCTCCCCTCCCCCTTTACAAACACTTCATTTCCATTTTTTCATTTTCTCCTATTTTTTTTCTTTCCCTTCTTACCTTTCCCCTACGCTTCCCACTTTCACTACACATTTAGCCCCTTTCTTCCTATTTCACACTGCCAATTATATCATTAGGATCTTATGTACTATATTATAGTACATAATTTATTCACACCAGAGAAACTATTTGGTATTTACACACGTGTGACTTATTTATTTCACTTAGGAGTATATCCTCAATATGTATCCATTTTCCTATGAGTGAATCTAATTTATCATTCTTTATGGCTGAGTAATATTTCACTTTATAGAAAAACCACATCTTCTTTATCCAGTTTCCAACTGATGGGCAAATGGGCTGTTTCCAAGTTTTAGCTATTACAAACATCCATTTCTTCTTTGTTTTCCATTTTATTAGAGTACAAGTTCTCGAACTAGGTATTGATGATCCTCTGGATTTCTGGTGGATCTGTTGTGAACCTTTTTCATTCCTAATTGCATGGATCTGAGCCTTTTCCTTCTTTTTTTTTTATAAGTTTAGCTAAGGGTTTATCAATTTTATTTATTCTTTAAAAAACCAACTGTTTGATTCATTAATTTTTTTGTATCATTCTCTTAGTCTCCATTGCATTGATTTCTGCTCTGATCTTTATGATTTCCTCCCTTGTATGAGCTTTGGGTTTTGTCTTGCTCTTCTTTTTTTAGGAGCTTAAGATTCACCAGTAGATTATTTATTTGAGCTTGCTCTTTTTTCCTAGTATGGGCATTTACTTCTATGACTTTCCCTCATAGAGCTGCTTTCACTGTGTCCCATAGATTCCTGTATGTTGTATTGGCATTATCATTAATTTGTAAAAAATGTCTAATTCCTTCTTTGATTTCCTCTATGACCCATTGATTGTTCAGGAGAGTGTTGTTCAATTCCATGTGTTTGTGAAGTTCTTGAGGTTTCTTAAGCTATTGATCTCCAGTTTAATTGCACTATGGTCTGATAATATACATGGGATAACTTCAATTTCTTTGCACTTATTTAAACCTGTTCTATGAGATAGTATGTGGTCTGTTTTGGAGAATGACCCATGTGCAGCCAAAAAGAATGTGTATTCTGATTTTGCGGGGTGGAACACTCTGATGATGCCTATTAAGTCCATTTGTTGAAAATGTTGGTTCATTTCTAGTATATCATTGTTGATTTTTTTTGTCTAGATAATCTATTTGTGACAGTGGGGTATTTAGTTTCCCCACTACAATTTTATTAGTGCTTATTTAGTTTTTCGTGTCCCTTAATATTTGTTTTATATAGTTGGGACCATTAGTATTTGGTGAATATATATTTATGATTGTCATTTCTTCTTATTGAATTGTTCCCTTTACAATGATGTAGTGGCCTCTATGTCTCTCTTAATTACCTTTTGGTTTGAAATTTAATGTCTTCAAATAAGATAGCTATCCCTGCTTTTTTCTGGGTTCCTATCACATGGAGGACTGTTTTCCATCCTTTCCCTTTCAGTCCATGAGTTTCTTTTTGAATTAGATGCATTTCCTGTGTACAGCATATTGTTGGATTTTGCTTCTTAATCCATTCTGCCAGTCTATTTATTTGGATTGGTGAATTGAGGCCATTAACATTGCTGGTTTTAACTGACATTTATTTACTTATTATTGTCCTGCTGTTGGCTCTTTTTTTTATTTTTCCCCTTCTCCCTTTAGTTTTTTGACTTGCCTAATTGATTTGCTCTGCTGGGCCTCATGGTGTTGTGACCTTCATTGTGTTTTTGTAGGATATTGTTTAGAATTGTTTGGAGTGCTGGTATGGTATTCATGAACTTTCTCAGGTGTCCTGGAAGTATCTTATTTCCTCATCAATTTTGAAAAATAGTTTCACAGGATACATCAGTCTAGGTTGGAGATTGTTTTCTTTTAGGGCTTGAAATAAATACCTCACTCCAGGCTCTCCTTGGCTTGAGGGTTTGTGTTGAAAAGTCTGCTATGATTCTGATGGGCTTTCCTTTACCTGTGATTTTTTTTTCTTTTCTCTAACTGCTTGTAGTATTTTGTTCTTCTGTTGGGTTTCCTGGATCTTGATTATTATATGTGTAGTTTTGTTGGGTTTTTTTTTTGTTTGTTTGTTTGGTTTTTTTTTTTTTTTTTTTTGCTTTTTTGTGTTTTTAATGGCTATTTCGAGTCTTATATGCCTCACTTATCTGTATGTCAAATTTTTAAATCTGGTTGAGAAGTTTTCTGTCATTAATTCTGCAGACAGATTTTTTTTTATGTCACTTGTACTTTCTCCTGCTGTTTCATGTACTCATATTAGTCTTGTATTATTCTTCTTTGCTTCATCTAGGAGCTTTTGGATTGATTTCTCATGGTCCTTCACTGTTTTTAAGAGATCTCTCTTTTCATGGTCACTGACTGCCATCTGTCTTCTATATGTGATATCCTGTCTTCTTATTGGGTCAGTCTGTTATGCATACTTTCAATAGAGTTTTTATCTCCTGGATATTTATTTGAATCTGTTTCATGGATTCCACTTCTTTCCTATATTGGGCATTTGTGGTTTCCATTTCTTTCCTATGCTAGGCATTCATGGCTTCTATCACCTATTTTTCAATCTGTTTCTGTTCTAGAGTCTCTAATCATGTCTTTCATTGTAGAAATTATTTCTGTTTTGAATTTTTCTAGAGCCTCATTGATCTGCTTTATTACTTCCTGTGATATGAGTTCCACCTTGTTTACCATAGAATTTGCCCTTGGTGAGCTGGAAGTCTGTATTTGTGCCTTGCTTAAGTGTTTTTCTCATTTTTATTTTTGTTGTGGTACCATCCTTGGTTTAATTCCTGGGTTGATACTTCAATCTTCCAGATATAGCTGGTCTTTAGGTTTTGAGTCTCTAATGACTCAGAAGCACTCTCATTTTGATAATACCAGGAAGCTCAACTGATTAGATCAATCACCACACCTTAGCCCAAGTGATACAATCAGCAACACAATAATGTCAAGCACAATTTAGAAATTGATAATTTGTGATAGTTATTAATTTATCACCTTTAACCATTTCAATTAAATCAAAATCAAGGACCAGCCCAAAATATGTTTATAGTGGACTCTTCAAAATAATAACTTTACCCTTCATGATGGGTCTTAAAAGGAGTTGGGAAGAGAAGGATTTTTAGGTAGAAGGATAGGAGAGGATACAAGTGAAGCCAGAGGACACAGGAAGATTGCACAAACTCTAGGAAGCTATTGAAGACAAGAGGGAAAGACAGAGTGAAAGAACAAAGACAAGAACAGGACAACTAGAGAGCAACAGGGAAGCTATCTATTGTACTCACCTTCCTTTGAAACTCATGACAATTGAGAGAAGGAAAAAGAAGAAAAGAAAAAGAGAGAAGTAATCTGAATTAGGGTAGAAACAGGAACAAACAGGGAGATAAAGAACAAAGTGGGAGAGTGAGAGACTGGGTGGAAAAGGAAGAATTGGGAGAGTGGAAAAAAATAAAATTTAAAAAATAAAAATTTAGTATTAAAAATAATAGGAAAAGAAAAAATAATTTTAAAAAAGATGAATAAAAATGAAGGGCCTCCTTCAGGGTAATGTCTCTGCTGTCACCATAGACGATGTGGACAGCAGTTTGCAGATCTAAGTCAATTAGTCTCAGCAAGCCAGTAGCAGACCCCTGAGATTCTGACTGATGTCTGGTGCAAGGCCCAAGTTGAGCTCCCTGACCTTGGGCAGGATTGAACTCTGCAAGATTCTATTCCCCTGAAGGTGGTCCAAGTTCCGATGGGAGGTGGTGATCCCTTCAACTTACCAGCTGTGGTGGTCTGGTATGCCTTATTTTGCAGAGATTCTCTTCACTTTTCCACGGGCTTCGATTTTCATTAAGGAGCCTGAGAGAGGCCCTCTTTCTGTTGTTCATTTCTGCTCTGTCTTCTGGAGCTCAAGACAATGGCCTTTGTGACATCCTGTACCTCTGCAGCGTGGATCCATGCACCAGAACAGCCAGGAGGCCCAAGCAGAGCCAGGGGTGGGTATTGCTGGGGTGCCCACATGGCTCACAGTCCTCACCAGTCTGCTCTGCTCAGAGGCCCAGCGGAAAGTTTTTTTTGTAAAATTATTTAACATATTAAGTAGGCAATTTATTAAGTATTTTTATTAAATACTGAACATCAACTAAGTGAATTTCAACCAATGCTTATGTTTTATTTTTATGAAATAATACCTATATTATATACAATTGAAAAATACAGATTAGTTGAAGGAAAAACACTTATTAATTCTAGAGAACATTTCTTTAGGTGGCATGTATATGCATAATTTTAGATATAGAGAAAAAATTATCTAAGTAAATATAAGTATACACATATAGATTATATGTATAGAGTATATATAATATACTCACCTGTATGTATG
>NW_022900922.1:1219346-1295470 GCF_012274545.1 Fukomys damarensis | reverse complement strand
ATATTCAAGATAGAATCAAATATTTCATACATTTATTTTTCACTTACTTACTAATGGATTGAGAACACATTTACTTCTAAATAAATATTCACCTATAGAATCATTGAAAATGACCAAGTAGAACTTTGTTCTAAATATGCCATATTCATAGATAGTCATTTTCTTGGAAATACTAGATGTTTCTAGTTTTTCATTAAGCAAAATCTATCATTGAACTTTTCTCCTTGACAAGATAAAATGAGAGCATCCAGGTTGAATTTTTATCTGACAAAAATTAAAAAGCAAACAAAATCTATAAAACAATGGTTTCTCAGCCATTGGGCACCAAGGAGAGAAAGAGCTAGCTAGCAAATTAAGCCCCACTTTATGATCTTGAGAAGGTTTCAAGAAGACCACAGGAAGAAAGGGAGAATCCAGGCAGAATTTGACAGACTCTAATTTTCTGAGAATCAAAGTCTAGGGAAACCAAAGTGGCAAAGGTTCACAGGGCAGAGTAGTGGAAAGGAAAATGCTGTATAACAAGAAGTTTGGAGATCTGCTGAGATGCCCTCAAGTATTCAACAGAGTACTGATCAAAGCACACAAGTGAGGAAACTTCCCCCGACCAGAGACAAAGCCATGTTCAAGGGCAGAGGAAACTATCTGCAGCTCACACAAGGCAAGGAATAGTATCTTTCCTCTATCCAAGATGGAAATCTCATGACTCACAAGGCACTGGGTAGTGTGCTCTGGAGGGTTACACCTTAGCAAGACATGACAATAATCAGGCCAAGACCAGGCTTCCAGATGGAACTAGAATGGTATATAATCTGGGGCAAAAGGTGTAATTTAGCTGTCCAAGATAAAGCTTTGAAAAAGATAAAGTCAATGTCTGGCATCCAATCAAAAATCTGCAGACATGGAAAGAGGAAGAAAAGCATGTGCAATTAAGAACATGATCACTGACATTTTTGAGGAGCTCTTATTCCTCTAGTCACACCTAACTGGGCCAGAGATGGGTCCTTGACCCTGAGCAGGCTAGAGATGGCCCTTCAGCAGCTCCTTGCCTAAGGCCTTTGGCCTTACTCTTCCTAATATACCAAGCCAATCAGCTGGCTATGTCTTTTCTTAATTTAAAATAAGAAACAAAAATAAGTTTACCAATCAGTGATGGATAATTGAACCCAAAGGTCATGTACAGTACGGTGTGAGGTGTACATTAGTACCCTATGTGGATGTTGCAATTATGAAGGAGCAGACACTCAGGGAGAGAGCAGGTCTAGAGGACAAGCAGGGTCAAGACAAAGAAAGAGACAGGGTGTTCCCAAGATACCCAAGCTTTTCATCTCTGAGTCCTAGTGATCAGTTTTTTCTAAATCCCATGGGCTATCTTTACCCTTTACAGCAGTGATTCTTGACTGGGAGCAATTTTGACTTCCCCACCTTCTGAAGACATTTGGCATTATCTAAAGATATTTTCGCTGTCACAAGCTGGTGAGGTACTGCTACTTTTGTCTAGTGGCTAAGCCCCAGGATGCCTGTAAAGATCCTACAATGCAGAGGACCAGCCCTCCCTCTTGCCCCCAACAAAGAATTACCCAGCCCCAAATGTCACTACTGCCAAAATAGGGAAGTCCTGACTTCTTCTTTGAAACTGAATGCTTTTGCATGAGTTTCTTTTCTTTATAAGTAAGAAATTCCTCTACAAGTAGCAGCAGGTCCAAGGCTATGCTCACATTGTTAATTTTTTTCCTTAGACTAAATTGGTAGAACTAGATTTGTGGATAGAAATGGGATTGGAGGTCATCATTTTTAAAAGTGTAGATGCACATGAACAAATTAATGTAGTGTTCTTTACTAGATTATTCAAGTGTACTGAAGTCTGTTCAGATTTCAATTGTTGGGAAAATAGCTCATCAGTTTTAGCATGTGTCTTTGTTTTGGAAATAAGAAGGAACGGAAATTTGGGCTATGCAAGATGAGTCACATCCTTCCTTTCAGAGCAGCCACAATCCTACATTCGTTATTCCTAACCTCTCCTTTAGATGAAGACCTTCGGACTCACCTTACAGCAATAAGGCAAATCCTTCTCCTCTACCCAAGGCAAGCATTCATGCAACATTCAGAAAACCTTTATCGAGACCCCCTGAGTGCCTCAGAATTCTTCTTCACAGAGTGCTCCAGGCAGCTATTACCAATCTATATACGAGATTTAAAAAACAACAAAACCCCAAGGCAATGTAAAGCTTGACTTTGACCTCTAGAATCATTACATCAAGGGTATTTCTTTGAGTTTCCTCCTCATTTCTTCCCTTTCTATAGAAGAAATGAAAGCATCACTGTGTAGAACAGAGATCCCCTGAATTTGAGTCACTTTAGTACATTTGACCCTTCCTTTCCCTCCAGAAGAGAAAGCATGATATTACTACACATGTTCCCTAGTAGTAGAATGCAAGCCTCTTACCTTAGAGAAATCAAGAAGGTTCCCCTTTTTTGAAGTGGGTCTTTAAATTTTGGAAGTCTGATTTTTTAAAAAGTTCTTTATATATTCTAGGTAGTAGACCTTTGTCTGAGGAACAGCTATTAAATTTTTTTCCCACAGTGTGGGTTGTCTCCTCCCATTGTTGGTGGTTTCTCTTGCTATGCAGAAGCTTTCTAGTAAGATGAGATCCCACTTGTTGATGTTTTCTACTTGTTCACATGTGCTTGAAGTTTTGTTCATGAAATCTGTTTCTACACCAATGTCTTCAAGTGTTCTATACAGGCCTGTTTAGTGTTTGTGTTTTAATATTTAGATCTTTAATCCATTTCTATCTTAGTTTAATGTATGGTGAGAGATAAAGATGTAGATATAGCAAATAAACCTATGAAAAAATGTTCGACATCACTGGTCATTCGATAGATGCAGATGAAAACAATGCTGAGATTCCCCCTCACCCCACAAAGAATGGCTGCTATCAAGAAATTAGCCAAAAACAAATGCTGACGGGGCCATGTGGAAAAAGAAACCCTTCTCCACTGTTGGTGGAAGTGTAGACTGGTGCAACTGCTATGGAAATCAGTAAGGAGATACCTCAAAGAACTAGGACTAGAGGTCCCATCTGACCCAGTTATTTCCTGACTGAGTATCTCCCTACAAGAATTAAAAGAATCATACCACAGGGATATATGTTCATCGCAGCACAGTTTTAATAGCTAAAGCTTGGAAACAGCTCAGTTGCCCATCAACTGGAGACTGGATAAAGAAAATGTGTGTGTTTTTAAAAAATAAAATGGACCACAAAGAATAAGAAACTAGAGACATTTACAGCTAAATGGGTGCACACTAAGGCAATACTCAAGTGAAATAAATAGGACACCTGTGTAAATACTGAACAGTTTCTCTGGTGTGAGAAACTGAAAATATAAATAAGAATCAAAATGTAGAATAGATAATGAGAAATCTACAGGGACATCTAGAGGAACTGAAAAACCCTTTTCAGTTATTCTTAAAATGTATGAAATTCCAATTATAATTACTCCCCTTTTAGTTATTTTAGAGAAACTTTTCTTCTAACAACAAACACCCCAAAAAGTCATATACAAAAATCACGTATCTTTATGTGTGACACTAGAATAATGTTCCAGAGTTATAAGTTCATGTCTGTTCACTCTTGAGGTGGCCTGGGTGGTCCCACATCCCAAGACTTTCTGGTTCATGTGCAGCTGCTCAGGTCTTTGAGAATTTCAGAGCCTCAGTCGTTCCAATGTCCTTGAGGATGTCACCCAGTTTCCTGAAGTACCAGCCAGCGATATGAGCTCTCAGGAATATGGGTCAAACTCACAGATCAGAAAAAAAGCTTCAAAGTCTGTTTATGTTCTAATCTTTGAAATGATTGCAGCTCATCTTGGAGTCAAAGAAAAAGATTGATGCCCTTACTCCATTTAAAAAGCTTGCCATGGTCTATCTTCTTGTACCTTGGAAAACAGACAGGACAGGGCTTGTCTCCCTCTTCATTTTCCTCTCTCAAAGGTTACTTCTGATCTTTTCCATGACCTCAGTGGTCTGCGTCTTGAGGGTCAAAGTCAAGTACATCCAGGTCAGAGGTACTCCCTTCTTTATTTTATTTATTTGTTTGTTTGTTTGTTTTACTTTTTTTAATGCCAAACTCAGGACCTTGCACTTGTAAGGCAGGCAGTGGCACCACTGAGCTGAATCCCTGGCCCAAGGCTCCCTTCTCCCTATGTTATAAACTGACCTCTGGATTTGCCCTGACATGTAGGGGCCAACTACTGCATAACAGAAGACTGAAATCTGTTGAGACATTACCAATTTTACAATCAGTCTTCTTTTAAAGTTGTTGAATTATCAGCTGCTTTTTACTGTTCACTTAAAGCATGGTCAATTGATCGCCCTCCGTAACTAAGATGAACCGAGACAAACTGGTGGATCCAAATCACATTCCTAGTTATTTCCCACACCAACTTAAAAACTTTAAAATCAGAGACTGGCAGGACTCTGGTTTCCTATGATGTCCAGAGTCCTCCAATGAGAATTTACTGTTATGGAATTAAAATGGTTTAAAAGAAAGACTGCTCTTTAATGTCTCACGTTGAGGATTGATTTACAATGTGAATAGATCAAGTAATAGCTCTCTCTGCTCCTTTTCATTTTCCTGTTGCCTTCTCCACATGACTAACAAGCCTGGGAAAGTTACCCAATCTTGGTGTTACTTCAGTTCTTGAAAAAAAGCCTCCATTTTCTCCATAAGCAATAGGTTTTATTTGTTTGTTTGTGCTTTTTATAAAAGTAGGCAATATATGAGGAGGTAATGGCTGGCGGGTGCTGTTCAGGGAAAATCACGGTCACATCCTCCCCGGTGCTTTCCTCAGGTTCATCTAAGCCCAGACATAACCCAATCTACTTCTTCAAGGTCGTTTTAGGCAACTATGGTTTTAGGCCATTCTTGGCAACTATGGTTTTGGTTGACCCTGAAATCTTAAGTCACATTTTTTGTCTGAGTGTATTTAAGGGTAAATTTTATACATGACAGATTCTGAGGCTCAGCAGAGGAGGACTGAGTTCTGGAAAAAGGCAGGATAATGACGCTGACTTTTCTTGTTGTTGGTTGTGATCAATAGCTAATATAAACCTCTCTCATGCATTTAAGTTTGGCTTAAATACCTCTGAGCTTTAATGTGGGAAATAAAAGTACCTAAAATTAAATAAAAATGATCATTTTGAACATTGCCATATCAAAAGTACGGAAGTTCTATTTATGGCACTTGTAATGTCTCAGAAGTGAGGTTTCCTGCTTGTGAACAATTTCTGTAAATTTGAATGGCAGTAACATGGCATTCTTAGCCCCTGAAACAGTGAGCTTAGCCACTCAACCCAGCTAATACCTGGGCTCAACATGCTAGATTCCCACTGCTGTGACATGGTACTGAGCCTAACTCATCAGAACCAGTAACAAGGATGACCTCCCGTATGAGGCCAACCTGTGAGGTTTAATCAGCATTTCACTGTTAATCGCTTATTTATTCAAGAAAAACATTGAATACATGGTGTTGAGCATTGGGAGTGCAGAGACAACTATGGGGCTATTCTGACTCTTGCTGAATTGTTTTCCTGGGTTTTGCTGGCTGTGATTTAGGGATATATCATTCATTCATTCATGAATTCATTTTCCTGTCAATTAACCACTATTATGTTTTATTTTTACACATTGAAAATTTTGTTTAGAATGCCTGACTGTTTTCCTTGAAATGTAAAGACTTGTAAGGAGACCTTTATCTATAAGTCTAATTTGTAATTTATCTGGCTTTGTGCTGGATTCTGAAAATCAGTATACTTGTATTCAGCTGAAAGGTAAATGCTGTCTATAGATAAGAGATAAATTATTTAGCACAACTAAGGTAATTTGGGAATGATTTATATACTCTCTTATGGATAAGCCTCCAACTATCCAAGGAAAGAACAAAAATGCTTACAGGCAATTTTAAACAGTGATGCCTTGGTGCACAATGTGACTTTCTACTGTCTCAGCCTCAGAAAGTTATAGTCCAGTGTAATTGCTCATTAGTATTTCGGAACTGGAGTTAGTTCTTTTGCTGTGTTGAATCTCACCTTAAAGTAGTTTCAGGGTGAAACTCCAAGCCTGAAATGAGTCTAGGAACCCAGCGGCAAATCAAGAAATCCAACGGACAGAGGTCTAAATACATTCATCCAGAGGGACTTGTTTGCAGATTCAAGGGCATCCTTGAATCATAAGAAAAAGGCAATGATAGTGAAATGAGATCATGTATGTAAGTTTGCTTTCTCAGTTCTTTGCAGGTATTATTTTGTGGAAGTAATGCAATATAGAATTTGGAGAAAACTGCCCCGGTGATTATCCAGTTTCACCATGAATTGCTAGAGTACAGTTGTTGATTCTAGAAATGTTGATATGAAATAATGGTATGAAGTTGCTGAAAGATTGTTCGGCACAAAATTAGGTGCTTCATCAATATTTGCCGTGGCTACATGTTTTGTCCATAAATAAATTTAAAGTTTACCAAATCAGTTTCTGTCCCTGTGAAATATTGAGAGTCGTCAATTCCCAATTTACCTAAGAAAATCACTGTGAAGATTAAGTACAATGATGCACAGTAGATACTAAGTACCAGGACTCTGCTCACGTAACATAATCACAGTACGGTACATGCATGTATAGATATGTCAAAATGAAATACGTTATTCTGTCTTACTAATATGACCTAATACAAACAAATAAATAAATACTACTTAAAAATTTTGGCAGGCAACAGAACGTAGAGGGCTGTGAATGTCACATGTTGCTCTTGCTTTGTTAGCTGCTTCATTCTGGCTCTGTTCCCACCCCCAAGCACAGGACCTAGGGGGTAAATTGCAGAGCACTGATTCACGTGAAGGTATCCCTCAAAACCTACGCATACACTGCATATATCAAACTGTTCCATGAAGGCTCTACAAAGCTGACAATCCGGGGTCACCCCGAGTCTTTAAAAAGGATCAAGTGCACTTCAGTATAACTGTTCAAAGGACAAAAGTAATAACTCAATATACTGAGTAAGATCCCAAGTGCTCTGCTGTTTCAGTGGGTAGCCTCCAGTAATCTGTAAAATTCCAAAATATAGAACACTTTGTTCACTTACAACTGCAAAAACAATGAAGATATTACGTAGATTTTGATCTGCACTTCCCAGGCAATGGTAGAAATACCTGGGTGAGAATTTTCCCAGTGGAGCAGTGAACGTGATAACCAGAGGCAGCAAGTTGTCCTGGCAATCAGGCAGGTGCCCCTCAGGGAGGAGCCCTCTCTGCTTGGCCCAGTGTTGAACTGGGCTGCAGCTGCCATCACGCACGTGCACCGCGCAGATCACTGCCTGCACTTCCCTCCTGGTCCCGCCTGTCACACATGGAGACTTCCACAGCAAGCGCTCCCCTAAGCCAACCAATCCCTCCAAATTCAGGATAATTCATCTGCTCAGCAAGTGTCCACTGAGAGGCAGTTTGGGTTCAGGATCTGTACTAAATGCTAGAGGTACAGGAAGGATCGAGAGAGACACAGTTTCTTGGAAACTATAGCCTTGCAGGAAAGGGGAAAATACAAAATTATTAATTATTAAATAATGATTATTAAATGATAATTACAGAGATAGAACTTGTATTCATGGAAAAACCAATATATTTAATGTCTGTGAGAAGGATCTGGACTTAACTGCTTGTGTGCGATTGTACCATCCTTATTAAAATACTTAGATGCATTTCATTATTTGACAGCTGGCAGAAAATGTGTGAATAAGATTTTGCTCTCTTATCAGGCAGACTGCAAGTATAACCCCAACATGTTTACACAAGTGTTTTCCAAACCCTGATGAAATAGAAGGAGCTCACACCTTTGGTGGTGATCACGACTGCGGATCGGTGAAGCCTCATCTTTTACCGTGTATTCCTTGCCACAATCCGATGTGATCATTGATCAAAAAAGAGATCCAGAACCTTGGGAAACTGAGGATCCCAATGTACCTCAAAAGCTTATAACAGAAACCAACACTGGAAGCCCAGTGAAGAATCATGGATGGTCCAAAGGGCAAAAAATGACAAGTCTTTGCTTCTTTCCTCCTGTGTGTACTCTGAATTTAGGGAGACATTTTTGCACAAACTAGATTATCGATGCCTGCCTGCCTCTGCTACGTTTGTAGGGTGTGCCTACATTATTTTGCCTATGGATAAGGAACTAAAGATAGTGCAGTAATCACCACAGTCCAAAAATATGTTCCTGTAAATTTAAATTTTGCATGTTGAAAGTTTTGTGTTTAGTATTCCTGAATGCCTTCCTTGAAATGTGTAAAGATTTGTAAATTGTCTTTTCATCTGTAGTAAAATACTATTTGTGCAAAAATAAATAAATAGAGAGAGGAATGAGTGATGACGTTAATCTAAAGACTTGTTTCTCTGAATCCAACTCAAGAGGACTTGAACAGCTTTGCGTGTCTTGTTCCACCCTATGACTCCTGAAGATGAAGAAGCCAGGGCTGCTGTTGGGGCAGGCACTGGCCGTGCTCACTTCTCGCCTGAGAAGGGTCCGCTCCCCTTTTCCTCTGCAGACAGAGGCTGGAGAGGAGCGAAGTGGCCGTCTCACCAGGGCCTTTGCTGGAAGGAGGCCACGCCCCCTCCCAGAGAGATTTCCGGTAGCTGTTGCCCATCGTGGTCACCGAAGCTGGTGGCTCAGGTCAGATGCAGTGACTGCCAGCCTTAAAACTCTCCTCAGCTGCCTGGCCAGGACAAGGCCTCTTAAGAAGAGGACTGCACGTGTTACACCGGCAAATTACTAACCGTACTGGAGGATTCTAACTCCCTGTAGCCAAATGGTGATGTGGGGTATAAAGCTGTTTGTACAAAAAGGAGAAGAGGAAATGAAGAGCAGGAAACATTCCAAGTTTCTGACCAGAAATGTAATCTTCACACACAGGAAACTGTTCTCCCCGAAGATAACGAGGTGAAAGCTTACTGATGGCAAAATATAAAAATTTAAAGGAGGCAGCAGTTTCTGTAGCTCAGCGAATTCAGTGCTGCTAGGGAATGTGATGAGCTCTGAGTCCACATCTTTCAGCATCTGCTCTAGAGCCGCTTTCACATCACTGAGAATGCCTGGAGACTGTCTTCTGCTACAGCAGAAGCTCTGCAAAGTCGGAGAGTGGCACTCTTGTTTATTGCTGTATCTCCAAGGCCTAGAGCCTGGGAATTAGACATCAAGAAAGGTTGGAAGGAAGGAAGGAAGGATGGGAGGGTGGATGAGTGGGTGATGGTGTCCTGCCATTCTCAGCCTGTCTTATTAGGACCCTAACAGCTGACACTAAAGGGCTCTCTGCCATGGCCGGCACTGTGTTAAATACTTTATCTCCATCATCGCTGTGAATGACATATCCTTTAAAATATTTAATGCCTCTTTAAAAGACCTCATCTTTTATTCTGTGTCCCACCTCCCTGCTCTTCAGTCTTCTGATCCCCTGCCCCATTTCCAAATATTCTGCCTCTCTGCCTCCCTCATTCCTACTACATCTCCCTTATTTCACTTACTTATATTTGGGGTTTCTCACATAGGAGATTTTATATATATATATACACACATGTCCTTACATGACAATTATGAGGCAAGCAAAATACAGGACTAATTCGAACTTTCTAAGGCATCTGGGGCATGATAAACATTTTATTTAAAATTAAAATTTTATTTATTTGTGCTAGATAAAGGTGATTCAAAAATACTTTCCTTAAAATCAAATAACTTGGGTTCTAATCTATGCTTATAAAGGCAAATCTGAGTATTTAAAAATTTTTTAAAAACAAATGAATATAAGAACCAAACAAGACTCTTGAAATACCCTTATAAACAGAATAACATTCTCTTTCCACAGATAATTAGGTAAAAAATAGATATAGGTCATCTTATTTCTTTGAATTGCTTTTTCAATTAAAAAAATCCACATTAAAACTATTTAAGCCTAAACTGTTATTTTTTCACGTTCCTTCACTCTTTCACTGTTAAAAAATTAGAATTGCTTGACTCAAAACTGGTAGCAAAGGATTGCTATGAAACATAACTGACAAACTAATCAGGTTTTTGAAAGATGGCCAAAAATTCTTTGACAGTCATTCTTTGAGAGGTGGGATCCAATTTTCCACTCTCTGCCTAGTGAATCTGGGGTGCTTTCAGTGATTCACTTGTAGAGGAGTAGAAAGAATCCCATTCTCATGTATGAGTTTTGAATTCCTACCCAGTAGAGTGCACAACTGTAGCAATTCTGATTTTTCATCACTAAATGTGAATTGCTTTGCTTTATTTTAATTCAGCAGCAGATGCCTGGTATAGCATGTGACACAGATGCCATGGCTGTGTCTAGATGTCCCCCCAAAGCCTCACGAAGTCACAGGTGGGGCTTTCCAGAGGGGGCTGGATCTAGAGTGCGTGACACTAGGATTGACTCATGGTGCACTAGGTGAAGGTCACCCACCCTGGGCCCTTCTACAAACTGTCTTCTAAAGACTTTGAGCTGTGCCTTTCCATTATACTGTAGTCCTCATACTCATATTTCTGTTTTCAGTATAAAAAAATACACACCTTTTAATTATTTGGGGAGGATACCCAGCATGGGAATAGCTGGTTCAAATGGGACCTCTAATCTCAGCTCTTTGAGGTATCTCCATATTGATTTCCACAGTGGTTGCACCAGTCTGCACTCCCACCAGCAATGGAGAAGGGTTCCTTCCTCCCCACAACCCCACCAACGTTTGTTATTGGTTGATTTCTTGATAGCAGCCATTCTTTATGGGGTGAGGTAGAATCCCAGTGTTGTTTTCATCTGCATCTCTCCAATGACCAGTGATGTGGAGCACTTTTTCATATGTTTATTTGATGCTTTTAATTCTTTGTCTGAGACTTTATGAACAAATCCTCAGTAGCACGGGAACTAGCAGAAAGAATCAACAAGTGGGATCTCATCTTATTAAAAAGCTTCTGCACTGCAAAAGAAACCACCAACAGAGCTAAGAGACAACGTACAATGTGAGAAAAAAATCTTTACCAGCTGCTTCTCAGACAAAGGACTATTATCTAGAATATATAGAGAACTCAAAACAATCAGCCCCCTCAAACATAAAGACCTGATTCAAAATTGGACATCTGAAATGAACAGACATTGCTCAGACAAAGAAGTAAAAGCAGCAAGTAAATACATGAAAAAATGTTCAACATCATTGGTCATTCAAGAGATGCAGATGAAAACAACACTGAGATTCCACCTCACCCCACAAAGAATGGCTGCTATCAAGAAATCACACAATAACAAATGTTGGTGGGGTTGTGGGGAGAAAGGAACCCTTCTCCATTGTTGGTGGGAGTCAGACGGGTGCAACCACTATGGAAATCAATATGGAGATACCTCAAAGAGCTGGGACTGCAGGTTCCATTTGACCCAGCCATAGCTCTGCCTGGGTATCTAGCCAAAAGAATTAAAAGAATCATATCAGAGTGACATATGCGCACCTATGTTTATAACAGCACAGTTTGTCATAGCTAAAACTTGGAAACAGCCCATTTGCCCATCAGTTGGAAACTGGATAAAGAAGATGTGTTTTTTCTATAAAATGGAATATTCCTCAGCCTTACCTGTCATGTAAAGGTACAAGATCCCAGTAATGAATGTAACTGTACTGTATACCTAGAATGTACCAATAAACTCAATTAAAAAAATTATTTGTCTGAGAAATGTCTGTTCACTTCAGATGCCCATTTTTGAATTGGATCTTTATATTTAGGAGGGGAGTTTTAGTTCTTTTTATATTCTAGATATTAGTCCTTTGTCTGAGGAGCAGCTGGTAAATATTTTTTCCTCATATTGTGGGTTATCTTTTAGTTCTGTTGATAGTTTCTTTTGTAGTGCAGAAGCTTTTTAAAAAGATGAGATCCCAGTTGTTGAATCTTTCCAAGAGAATTTAAAAAATCATATCACAGTGATATATGTGCACCTATGTTTATAGTGGCACAGTTTGTAATAGCTAAAACTTGGAAACAACCCGTTTGCCCATCAGTTGGAGACTGGATAAAGAAGATGTGGTTTTTCTATAAATGGAATACTACTCAGCCATAAAGAATGAGAAATTAGAATTATTCATGGGGAAATGGATACATATTGAGGATAAACTTCTAAGTGAAATAAATAAGTCACATATGTATAAACACCGAATAGTTTCTCTGGTGTGAAAAACTATGATGGTACATAAGATCCTAATGGTATAATTGACAATGTGAAATGGGAAGAAAAGGGCTCAAGGTGTAGGGGAAGTAGGAAAGGTAGGGGAAACATAATAAGGGAAAAGAAAAAAAGCTGAGAAAATGGAAATAAAGTGTTTATAAATAGGGAAGGGAAAGGGAAGAGCGGGTGACGGGAGGGCAGGGGGAAGGGGAATAAATGAGAACCAAGACCTGTCACGTAAAGGCACAAGATCCCAACAATGAGCATAACTGTACTGTACACCTAAAACGTACTGATAAACTCAATGAGAAAAAAAAATCCTCACCTTTGTGCTCTGGCCCTGATGTGATCTCTGCTAATCCAATTGAAGCTAGACTTTGCTCAAGTAGTTTCGTGGCTCTCTGGTTATACCAGGTATCTTTGGGCTACCTACATTCAAAGAAATGCTCCAGCAAGCAAGGTGGAGCTGAGTGATTTCTGCTCTAGCCTTGGAAGCCAGAGAATGCCCCACTTCTGCTACCTTCTTCTACAAGTGGATCATTAAAACCAGCCCAGACTCACTCGGCAGAGCATGGAAAATTGTTCTGCCTCTCAATAGGATGACTGTCAAAGAATTTTTGGCCATCTTTCAAAAACCTGATTAGTTTTCTGAATAATTCCCTGTTCTTATTTACAGGCAACTTCTGTCACACCAGTACTGAGACTGTTGTGTGTTTCTGGAATGACACCATCACAGTAAGTATTTTTGTGAACAGCTGTTCCCATAGCACATGAAGAGAGTTTTTGAAGAAATGGTATTTTGGGATGGTGAGAGTTGCAGGAGGGGTTAGAAGAACAGATTCATATAATCATTTCCCTATCTCTAAAGTAATAGAGCCTTTTCCACAAGTTCCTCTTTCAACCCCAAAACACATACCACATTGAAAAATTTCCATAAGCAAGCCAATTTTTGTACAAATGTTGCATGTTTAGAATAAACCATGTGAGTTGCACCTGAAGCCACTACATCATTATTCAATGTGCTCAAACATTTCCTATTTACACTTTTTTATTTTTCATTTTTTGGTACCAGCATCGAACTTGTGCCGTTGCACTTGTATGGCAGGCAGCAGAACCACTGTGCCAAATCCCCGGCCCTCAAACATTTCCTATGATTTCCATTTTCTTTTCTAATTTTCTTTTTTGCAATGTTCTGATTTTTTTTCTGGGTATTTGGCATTGTATTCCTCTCTTTTTTTTTTCTTTTGGAACTTTCTGCAATAAATTGCAATAAGAGTTTATTAGTAGAGATAAAAAGATACAAAAACATATTTATACAATGTATAAACTGTTCTTCCTAGGCTGAGAGGTAGCAAAAGAGATTATGGCCTATAGTTCTTTTAAAGCTCACTTGTAAAGGAGTAGTATTTTTGTAATTTATCTATGAACTAAAAGTTTTGACTTTGTTTTAATTTACTTTGAAATAAATGTTTTGTTTTCTAAATTGATTTAGTTTCAAGTATAGAAAGTACGCACATTTTATTAGTTTGGATTCCTATTAATGTTAGCCGGGTTAATTAAATAACATTTTATAAAGTAGAAAGAAATTTGGAGAAAATAACAGAAATGATTATTTCTTTTTTATTTTTTTTGGTACCAGGTATGGAACTCGGGCCCTTGCATTTATGAGGCAGGTGCTGGAACCACTGAGCTAAATTCCCGGTGTGATTACTTGTTTTGATTTCTAAGTTGTGTAGTTCTCTTTTTGGAAAAATGCGCATAGGCTAGATCTTAAGCCATATATATGTAATCATTTGACATATTTTCTTAATAAAACACAATTTTCTATTTTACTCTAGTTGAAAAGCGGAGATAATAGTTGTGGCAAAATGTGGACCGTTAAAAATATGTTTAGAAAGCAAGTAGGTGTGCTTATCAGTCCTTGTTTTTCGGAGGCTCTGAGACACCTTTATGGGCTTGGTTCCACGGGCGGTTAAACGCTGTGAGCAGCCACCGACATTCAAGACTCTGCTCTGAGCCGCCATATGATTTTCCCAGAGCCCACATAGGCCAAGAACAGGTAGCTCTGACAAGCACCGCGGAATAAGCCAACATTTAGTGTTTGGAACCCACTGTCCTCTTTCCTGGTAATGCCCTCTACTCCCTCAGTGAGACACAAAAGCTTTAATCCACATTTACCCCACAGCCTCTTTCATGTCTTACTACCCGAGCACGCCTGATTCCAGAGGTTCAATCAATGGAAATTTTTAAAGCAATGCATTTTAATAAAAACGAAGGTTTTAAATAACTCGTTTATCAGCGAACATTTCAAATGCATTACCATGTCATGACTGCAGTAACAATACTTGCTAAGCATTCACTGAGCACTCACCAGTGGCAGACTTCTGCGTTGTGACGCATCATTTCGTTTGTAGAAAATATAGGGCACCCACGCAGATACACGTATCTCTACTTATGTATTCGGCGTTTATATCTTAAGTGGGTGTGCATGTGTGTACACGTACATGGGCATGTGCACGAAGGGAAAATTCACGTCATCCACAGCCCTGCCACCTCATTACACACCCACACTACTCACCCCTTGGGACGTACCTGTTTTCGTCTGCACGCAGTAGTAACTGAAATAATGAAATCACGTTTTACCCTGTTTTATAATCAGTCTTTTCACACCGTGAATATTTTCTTTTGGAACAAAAATCTTTCCTTAGCATTATTTTCCAAAGCTGTGCAGCACGCCTTTGTGTCAGAATAATCAGACTTGCCCGATCAGCGTCCTAACGCCAAATACTTCGATGCTTCTTGGTATTTTGCTGCGACCCACAAAGCCACAGTGAACAGTTCTGGAGGGTGATTCTTCCAGACAACAATGACTGGATCACTGAGCTTCCTCAGTTATGCTAAATCTAAAAAGTCAGAGAAGACATTAAAAAGTCACTACTTGAGAAATGCTTTTATATAACAAAAATCAAAGGCCTCACTAAAGGATTTTAGTCATTACCCTTAGAATAAGAAGAGTTTGTTTGTTTTATTGGCAGTAAGAGTATCCCGGCATCACAGAAAAACACATCGAGTGCTGAAACCAATCTAGTCCAACTACTCTTAAGGCCAGTCTTGGCAGGAAAAATACGTCTCTGGAGGAAACTACATTTGTGAAATAGAATGATCTAGGAGAGGCTGTGCAGAAGTTGGGTTCTCTTCTCCATCTTTGGCAAGAAAATAAAATTCTAGCTGCTGTTTTCACTTAAATCACACCTGGTGCTTCTACTACACACAATCTTCTGTGAACATCTGTAAGATTGTTCCTTTTTACACACTTGAGGACGTTATGTCATATCCGAATATATAGCCATATGTTTCACATTTAAAATGTAAATTTCATAATTAGGTCAAAAATTCTTAAATCTTTCTGAACCAAACAAAACACATTTATCTGATTATCATAATAGCAAAATTATGTTCTGTTTGCAGAAATGTTCATGAATACAGTCAAATGAGTTCAGATTTTTTTGGTTGATGGTATCTTTTTAATGAAGAATGTTCAAGGGAACAGAAAGCAGATTTGGCAAATACACTTTAGTTCTTGCACTAGAAACTGAGTGCATTCAGTGTGTGTTTTCAGAAATTGGAAGCCATGTAGATTGCTCTGGACCATGATGTACTTCATGTATTTATTGATACAATAGTGGTGGTTTTCTATTATGGATGGCATATTTCATAATTGGCAAAACTCTGCAATTTATGGGTGCCTCTCAAAGGTCATTAACTTCAAAACCTGCACTCTTAAGCTTTACCAACTCTCTGAATCCTCCAGGGACTTGATTGTCAGTAAAATTATAGACATTTGGACAACAGACACATTTTTAGTTCAAAAAAAGTTTTAAACAGATAATGTTTCCTTGTTTGTGGTCTCTTTTTCTTTTTAAAATCAGTGAAAATGGTACTCAGTAATGACATAATATGCACACAAATAATACTCTTAAAGAAGTTATAAAAGTGCCTTTTCTGGAAACTCTTTAAAAATACAAAGGTGGCATTTGCTCTGATTTAAGATACCATTACTAATTGAAAGTATCACTATTTGAGTGCTTTGAAAATATACTTTTCCCACATATATTTTATACTGTAACAGATCTGTTCACACACAAAGTATAACATCATTTTGCTTTTTTAAAACACTTCAAATGAATGGTATTATTGTTCCTCAATTTACTTTCTAAAAGTTTAGTATCATGTTTTTGAGGTTAGTCCATGTTGGTGTCCATGGCTCTGATATATTCTTATTGTATCTACTTAAAGAAAAAATTTATTTCTAAACAAAGTATTCACTGGTAGTTAAATATGTAGATATGTACCTCTACCAATGTCAGTATCAAAATTACTAGTAGTATAAGGTATACAACATGTTACTAAAAAGTACTTTTTAAAAAATATTATTGAGTTTATTGGTACCTTTTAAGTGTACAGTACAGTTACATTCATCATTGGGATCTTGTACCTTTACATGACAGATCTTGGTTCTCATTTTTCCCCATTCCCCTGCCCTCCCTTCACCTCCTCCAACCTCCCCCATTTACAAAGACTTTGTTTCCATTTTTCCTTTTCTCATATTTTTTCTTGTCCCTTATTTCCTTTCACCTACCCTTCCCACTTCCCCTACACCTTTAGCCCCTTTCTTCCTATTTCACATTATCAGTTATACAGTTTGGATCTTATTTACACTTTTAGTTTTTCATACCAGAGAGAACTTCAGTATTTACATGTGTGTCTTACTTATTTCACTTAAGAGTATGGCCTCAATATGCGTCCATTTTCCTATGAATGGCTCTACTTTACCTTTCTTTATGGCTGAGTAGTATTTCATTTTATAGAAAAACCACATCTTTTTATCCAGTCTCCAACTGATGGGCAATTGGGCTGCTTCCAAGTTTTAGCTATTACACACTGCCGCTATAAACATGAGTGCGCATATATCACTGTAGTATGATTCTTTTAATTGTTTGGAAAGATACCCAGCAGAGGGATAGCTGGGTCAAATGGAACCTCTAGTCCTAGTTCTCTGAGGTATCTTCATATTGATTTCCACAGTGACTGAGTACTTTTTCAATATAAAGAGGTCTCCCTTTCTACCAAACCATTTTCACTGACTTCCCTGTCTTCCTCAATACCACACACACCCAGCCCTCATTCAAGTGTTCAAAAGAAAACACACAGACACTGCTGAATATTTATTTTCATTGCAGGGATTGAAGATCCAGAACTAAAGTATTCTGTGTTCTTGCCTTTAAACCAAGTAAACTTCATTTAAAAAAAAACAGTATGTGGTGTCAAACATTCAGTGTCAGGTTAATAGAGGCTCCATCCATCCTATTCTTTTTGGGTGATCAGAAGTTTAGAATCGTATCTTACCCTCTAGACCTGGATTTTTGATTTCATGAACTTTTAAGATGGAAAAGATTTCATTATGCATTCATAAGGTATGTACATTTTTAAACACAGAAAACCTTAACTATTAATTCTGTCAATAAATATGGACCTCTTTTGTCAATCGACTTTATGTTGTGTAAAAGCACAATAATACAGTCTTATCAATACACCACCAAAGACGTATCGGCACTCAAACAAAAAACACTTGTTTCCTGCTCATGTATTTTTGGGTCAGCTGGGTCCAGCTGATTTAGGATGGTCTTGGCTGGGCAGAGCCTTCTGTGGGCTGGAGCCCAGGTAGGCTCTGCACAGTTTCCTACCTTTTTAGTACCTTTAAGTACCAGCACTCTTTTATACCAGTAACTATTGCAGTCATGTTCTTCTCATGACAAAGACAGACACACAGCGGGCAAGTGTTGGAGGGAACCTCTACTGATCATGTCCATGGCAACCTAATCAGCCAAAATCAGATTTAAAGTCAAGAACAAAGTCAACAGACAGGAAATAAAGCCCACACACCTGAGGTCAAAGCAATTGTCATAACCAAGTGAATGTCAGTGGCAGAACAGTACTTTGTAGGCAGGAGACAGGTGTCAGGATGTTTGCAGAACAATAAACAATATGGTTTATCATAGCCCTGCCTGTGTATTTTGTTTTGTACTAGAAATGTAATGAACAACATGAATTCACTCCTCTGCTTGTGTTTTGGATGATGAAGCAGACATGGAATCAATAAATGCAGTACAAAGTTACACGGTAATCATACTGAGGGAAACTGGGGGCGGGGTACTGTCATTTAGGAGATGATCCAAAATGTTTTTTTAAGACAACTAAATGAAATGGAGAGCAGCTATTTAGTGTAAGGATTTTTTAACCACAAAGAATAGCCATGGAAAGAGCTCCAAGTTAAGAACAATCTGTGTACCTCCGAGAAACACCAAGAAAGCCAAGGATGCCTAGAGTAGCATGACCTCAGCCAATCTTAGAGCATTAAAGACTTTTTGCTTTAATCTGGGCTACACAGGAAGCCAGCGGAGGGCTAAGAGCTGGTCAGTTGTAAGTAGGAAGAAGAACAGAGCTCGGGGATCTATACAAATGTTTTCATTTCAGTTGAACCACTGTTTGTGGGTAGAGAGAACCTTTTCCAATAAGAGTTGTTTGTTTCATAAATTCACTCACTAATGTCTAAAACTCAAAACATTGTCTTCTGCAAAAGTGCTTGTTTCATGTTTGATTTCCATTTTGACAACACAGTGTGATGCATTTTGCTTATGGCTTAAAAAAACACAGTCTGAGAAATGGATTAAAATGAAAAACTGGCTCCATTTGCAGAAATGTCATGGGATTTTCTGCAACTCACTGACCTTACGGATGCCCTGGGTGCATGGCTTCACAACAGAACCGGTTTCCTGATCCTGATCTTCCTAAACATCTCTGTCATCCAAGGCAGTCCCACTCCTGGGTGAGGGAGCACAGCAAGAGATCAAGTTGTAGCACAAAATGAGCTTCCAAAGATCCTGCTAACTTTTTGAAAAAATACAGGCAAGGTTATTCCTTAATATAATTGTCCCCAGGATTCTGGTTCTAAGCCTACTGTTGCATGCTTTTTATTTATTTTCCACTAAGAAGGAAGCTTAATCATTTTTTACCAAATTTGTTTGCCCTAGCCAGAGAATTTCACAGGCAGGAAAAGGTAAACCCCTAGTAATAGAGGCTCCTAACAGATGGTAGTCAACAGGCCTGAAAATATTTCAAAACCTGCCCTAATTTTCATTTCCCAAATGTTTTTTTCCTGCTCAGCCTTTTTCTTCTTTATAATAGCAACTTCCTTAATTGTCTCCAGTGGTCCTATTTTGGTTATAATTTATGCTTCCTTATGCTCTACAACTTGATCCAAATTACCACAGAACACAGGTAACTCCAGAAAGAAAACTTGCAGCATTTCAATGTTTCCGTTCAATTTATTGGTCGACTATTCCATTCAAGACAAAGAGAATGATATGCTTTTTTTTTCAAATATACATTTCTCAGTGGAAGAGGAAATGTTTGTATTAATGAGAAGGTTCATTCTGTAAAGAGTGAAAGGTTACTTCATTTGAAGAGAGTTTTGTTTTTATCTAAGTCACAAAGCAAATGTATAGCTTATCACTGAGAAGAGGCATTAAATAGAAATAAAATACCTCATAGTACTATAGGAATCCCTTTGGTTGATGTCATAATGCAATGTAAATATTTAGTCCACTGATTTTAGTTATATTACCCTACCATCTCATTATAAAGGCACAATTTTAAAAATGTAATATATGAGATTATGCACAGTTACATATATATAATGTATATGGTAATGTAACTATGTTTAGTGGTTGTAAAATCCCTTTGCCTCCACTTTCTCCTTAGAGTCTAAAAATAATTCTATGATAACAGTGGGCCCATGTCTTATTCTCATTTTGCAGAAGAAGCAACTGAGGGAGGACAAGACATGAGGTGACTTGTCCGAGGTCACATATCTGGAGCTGACGTAGAGAAAGGAGCCTCTGAGTCTGACGGACTTTCTCTTTCTCCTTCTTTATAGTAACAACTGTTTCCTTTTAAGTTGCAAAGTAATACAGGTTTATGGTAAAAGAATATTTAGGAAATATGGAAAAGTACATGGAAGAAATGAAAAGTTTTACACAGTTCCACCCCCAGAGGCAATCATTAACATTTTGCTTTGTTTAAGCACTTGCTTACCATTTCTTATTACAGTCCTGAGATTGTACTGTTTTGGAACCTGTATTTTTTACTTAATGGCTGTATAATAATCCATCAATAACAGTTTAACTAGAATTAATTTAACCAATTCTGTTTAGTGCACTGTTTTACATTTTCTGCTTTTATAAGTGTCTTTGCCATATTAGCTTTATCTTCACAAGATGAATTCCTAGAAATAAATTTCCCAAATTGAAGGGTATCATCATTCTAAAAGTTTAAATCCATACTCGTAAAATGACTCGTTATGAAAGTCATCGCTATAAGTACTACATCCAGCAGGGTCTAGGACCCATTTGTAGAACCTGCGCTAACACAAATATGCTTCCTCCTGGACATGGTACTTCTTCTGCACGTAACATTTTTGCTGCTAAGTGAAAGTCACAATGAGAGGGTAGGTATGAGAATCTCTTTAAGACCACTGGTCAGTAATAGTAAAAGCTAAGGACATTGCTTAGTTTGGTTACTGGAATGTCTGAGGCTGGAGAACAAACAGGGTGTTCTGAGATTCATATGAAAACACACAGCATCCCATTTTTCTCCATGCATCATGGTGGCAAAGAAACTCATTGGCCAGACTGTTTGTTTTGAGCCCTCAAATCTTTAAAAAATGGGTTTCCAACATTTCTGTCATGGTTGTTGGACTTAGACAACTGGAAAAAAGGTAACTTTGTTCAGTTCTGTTGACAGGGAAAGAAGCTGATTCTCATGGTCCCTTCCAAAAAGAAGGATAATAAGAACCACTCCTCACTGCTTGACTCGGCACTGAGACAATCCATTCCCACCAGGGAGGACGGCAGAGGGTGCTGGCCCTGCCCAAGGTGTTGCCAGACAATGGGAAACAACACCGAATTCCACACGAGGAACAAACATTCTTACTGAGGCTGATGCCCACTCCTGAAAGTGAGCTGACAACATATGTGTTTGTCTCTCATTCAAAATCGCAGGACTGTGGGGGTAACAAATACAATCATGTTAGTAAGCATCACTTACCAAGTCATGGCCCCCTAGTGTGCCAGCAGCCACACATTGATAAACTCTACCTAATCGCCACAATCCTATGAGTTAGGTTTTGTTATTATTTCAATTTTTCACTTAAGGAAATGGAGCCTTGGAAATTGTACACTCAATGAACAACTTGCCCAGTGATTGAATCTAGACCTTTTTTAGTGCAGAGCCCCAGATCCCCATTGCTGCACTATACTAAGCAGATTCATAGTAAATTAGACTACACTTCTCTAGGAGGTGACCGTTTGTGGCTACATATCATGCCCAGTTCTCCTTTACTCAGAGTAATCTGCTGTGAATTTCCTGCTCCTACTTAAGCCATCATAAAATTCAACACACTGATTAGAGGCCTGGGAATTAAGATACCCTTCATTAAAAGGGATAAAGCCTGGGGAGCTGTTACTTTCCAATATGATTTCTGTAGTCCAATCAAACTTGACCAAAACATTTATAGAGAAGGTAAAATACTGTTCTTTGATTGTTCAAAGTTGTTTCACAGACCTTGCCCCAGCCCACAGTTTCTCTGAGTGTCCCCACCTTTGGGCTGTCCAGAAAGGGAATTTCTGTTTTTAATGCAAGATTTTCAGATCTTTTGGATTAAAAGTTATTGGTTATTTGACATCTTTCAAAATATTTTAAATGACACTGCTCACAGCTTACACTGAAACAGCCATGGCTGCCTTTGGGACTTTGGTTTTTCCCCACTTCCCCCAGCAAAACAAGCATTTTCTTCAGATAATGGGTTTTGGTCAGTCAGAACTGAGTGACTGATGGGAAGGAAAATAGGATGGGGAGGGTTCTAGCACAGTGTTCTTGATTTGTCCACCTTCCTTACCTCCTCAAACAAGAAAAACATGTAGGCGGTGATGGAAACAGTCTTGAAGAAAGGTCGAGAGTTTTCAATGTAATAACTAGCACCTGTGTCCCATGCAGGAATCCATTCTGGACTGAGAGCTCTGGGTGTTGTTTGAGTGATGTCGGGGCAGAAGGTCCTGGAATTCACGTCCACAGCCTCAACCCCACTCCCTAGTCTTCTTCCAACCCTTTCACAAAGGACTTATTCAGCCTTTGGTTTTGCAGGAGAACAGACCCAGGAGGTGACTGGCAAGTAGAGGTTAAAATAAAGGTCAGTTAGAGGAGGGAAAGGGAATAAATGTCTCGGACAGATGAATAAGCAGAACAGATGGACCACAAATAGCCCCAGAAGAGTTAGGGTAACCCTAACCACTGCAAATCATGTGCCCAGTCTGCAAGTGTTGAGTCAATATAAGGGAGGTATATACTGACTTAAAAAAATGATGCTAACTTGTTGGTCGAATTAAGAAAAGTCGCACAAGCACTTTCCGTGTTTGGAGAAGTAGGAAAGAGAAACTCCATCCATACAATTCCCGTGACCATAGAAATTTAGGGTGGGACAGAGAACATGTCTCCAGATTTGTACCCTAACCCCATGGACTGAAATTAAAGAAATACTACTAAGAGCCACCATTAGCTGGTCATTTACCGAATGTTTGGCATCTTACACAAGTGTAGTCATAGCCACTGTGTATGCACAGTGGTTCCTGGGCCAGGAACCAAGCTCGGCCTTGTTTTAATCCCCACAGCAATCCTTGGAGGAAACTGGCATAGACAGCCATATTGTGAGTCAGCAACAGAGCTGCGTTTGGAACCCAGCCAATCTGGGTTCAGAGTCTATGCTCTAATATCCAAGTGTATCTTTCATTGGAGGCACTGGTCTCCAAACCCTTGCAGCAGCCCCAAAGAAGAGTACTCCTGCTCCATTTTACAGATGGGAAAAAAAGATTCCCGGGACCAGTAAGTGCAAAAGCTACAATTTGAGCCTACTTTCAGACTCCAAATAAGGCTCATACTCATTTTCCAACAGCACCATCCCACTTGTTAAATCCACTTTAGACAAACTATGCCAAGTCCTTTCCAGAGTCAGTGAAGTTTCTAGCTCCCCTTTGTCTGGTGCAGGCCACAGATGAATCTAAATTGGTCAAAACAGCCATGTCCTCTCTCGGTCACATGCATTTGTAAACTGTAACCAAGTGCAGACTTTCAAGAGAAGAGAGTGGCAGAGATGCGTACAGAGCTGTTCCCTCTAGCTCAGCTCCACCTTGAACACAGTTCCCTGGAGCTGTGTTTCTTCTCCCATCTACTAGGATTTCTAGGCGAAGAGAGTATTTACAATGAGGAAAGTAAGAGTAACACCTGTTTTGAACTTCACATATTCAAACACTTCTTCATTTGTGTCTTCATTCAGCGTTCAATAAGCAGGCATACTTTCAGGTTCTAGAGATTCAGTGGCGAGTGGAACTCTGTTTGAACTTAGTTTTGTGAGGGAGATATGCTAATTGTAAAAAACATAAAATACAACATAGTAAATGTGAGATTGTTGCAATGAGAAGAATTAAGCAGGAGGAGGGGAGGGAGTTTCCAGAATCATGTGGCAGTAGTAGTGATGCAGGTTAGTGGAAGACCCTTTGGGGGTGTGGCCTCTTGTGTTGACCGACACCTGGTGCCAGTGAGAGTCCCCTAGCAATCTGAGGGCAGAATATCACCCTTGCACTGACATACACATTGAGTGGCCATGTGTTGTTTGCTACCGACCGTAGGGCAGCTAACACGGGATTTCACGAGGAGATACAGGTTCTCTGAAAGGTGGGAGCAGGTTCGGCGATGACAGTCAGACAAAAGCACTCAACACCGAGGTGAAGTTTGCCAATGGTGCTGCAATTTTATTTCTAATTCTAGGTGTTTATATACTAGTTTCAAGGGCACACCTCAAGAGTGATTTCAGGCACAGGCAGGCATGAGAAAGATAGACAATAGTACTGTAAAAACTAAGGCCACAAGGTCAAGGTAAGACCACACCTATATACCATCACAAAAGCTAAGACCATTAAGTCAAGGTAAGACCACACCTATACGCAGTCAGAAGGGGAAGTTTGTAAAACAAAGGACTGGCTTCAGCATGTCACCTTCAGGATCACCTTCAGGACTTCACAGTCCGGGGCTCAGGGTCAGCACTTTGGCCGCCTGTCCTCTTGTGCCTCAATACCTCCCCATCTCTAGGAACATCTAATTGTTCCTAACCTTTCCTGGGCCCAGAATACAATTCTACAGATAATGAACAAATAGTAATAAAGACAAAATAGAACAGAATTACAAATGAACCCAATGTCCCCAAACTGCAGGCAGAGAGGCCAGCTATTCTCTTCACAGCTGACTTCGCATGCGGTGTGTGCCAAGGACTTCCAGGAGGCTTAACCCCGTGGGGACGATGCCTCTGGTCTGGTTTCTGCCAGGTGACCGGCATTGTCACGCAGACTCTACTGGAGTGGTCGTGGCAGTTGTTTATGACTTCAGACCAGAGACTAACACTGCAGTTTTAATTCATTTTGAAAAGAAGTCAATTCTCAGAAAGATAAGCACAAGAACAAATGTCTTATTTACCAGTGGTTTATTTTAAATGACACAAACACATTAAATCTTCACATAGGACCCTTCCCAGGAGATTTATAGTTCATCGTGGTATTAGCCGTCCAAATCAACCCTCCCTGCGCACACATAGCATACACACATCACCTCATTGATGCATTCAAAGCTCTCAGGAAGTGCGCACTGAGGTGACATTTATTGAGAGCAGGTGGGGAAGTAATTACCAAATGCAGTGTGCATTCTGAAGGTAGAGATGAAGCCAGTTCCCACTGATTCATTTATTCTTTCACTAGCTATTTTTTTGTGTTCCTTTGGTGCTCGACACTGTGTTATATACTCAGGTCACAAAGAGCAAGAGGTCACTGTCTCTGGGTTTTCCTAAATTACAGTCTTGAAAGAGTAGGGGAATAGAAACTCTTCTTGGAAATATGGTTGGTCTCACCTTGTCTTTAATTTGGGGGTAAAATCCTTGTTGGTGTGCGTGGCCCAATTTCCACCAGGGAGAGACATTAGCACGCTCTGTCACCCTGCTCACTGCCATACTGATTCACTTAAAACTCCTGATGGCTGTTTCTACAACACAAGGCCTTAGTTGATGGTCTTCATTTCTATTTCTCAAGAGTGTGTGCTTATTATTCTGTCCAAATGAATTGGAGTGACTGTATAAACAGGTTTAGCAGTTCTCTTTTTCCTGTCTACCCTCATAGCCCATCTTCAAGCAAGATTAAATTTATCCTAAAATCCAGCTCTTATGTATATTTGATGTGTGCTCATCACATTTGCCCAGAGAGGGTGGCAAGGTGCATAGTAGCTTACAGCACTTGGACTGGAAGAGGTGACAAAGAAGATCTGGCCCAGTTCTCTGGTGTCAAAGACAGGGGCAAGGTCTTAGAAAGGCAAGTTATTCCCACAGCCTGGCCAAGGCCGAGGGAGTCCAAAACCCTTGTCAGCTTTTATGATTCCTCCACGGTTCAATGACAGGCCTTTTGTCCCCAACACCACTTGCCTTTCTTCTCAGAAACTTTCATAATTCTGAACAGGTCTGGAATTTTCTGATCTTCCTGTTTCTTTAATATCTTCCATGCTCTAAAAACCTCTGCAGTCAGTTCTGATACCATAATTACTTATAATATTCCTAAAAGTCCTGAATTAATTCCTCTGAGCTTATAATTGTCTTCTTTGTAAAATACATAGAGCTGTTGTAACCCTGTTATGCTTTGGATCAAAATTGTTCCAAAAGACTTATGGGTACAGAAGTGGGAATTTGCAAAGTGATTCGATCAAGGGACGCTAACTTCATCCATTGATGAGTTCATAGCTGAAAGGGCTGTTAGAAGGTTGGACCTGATTGGAGAGGTAGGTCCCTAGGGATGTGCTCTGGAAGAATATGTCTTTCCTCTGTCTTTTCCTGCTCTATTTCCTGGATTTTATGAGTTGAGCAGTTTTTCCGGCCATACCCTTCTGCCATGATATTTTCTGTCTCAGAGCCGACCAACCACAGATCTGTGAAACAACAAGCCCAAATCAAGCTTTTCTCCTTTAAGTTGCCTATATCAGGTACTTTGTCCCAGCCATGGAAAAGCTGGCTAATACAAAGCCACTGACGATCTAGTATGTTATTTTACTCCACAATTTTCCTACTGGTTAGTCAACTGAGGTCCTGGTACTTGGTAAATGGGAATTTCAAAGAAAGGGGAAAGAACAACGTAATTATGGAGCAGGACAATATATCTGATTAATACTCATAATCCAGTTCAGCAATAGGTGATATGAAATAAGTATCAGAATTTGAGCTTATGTGACTAAAAGGACAGGAGCTTAAAAAGAAGGGATACCAGTCTCCTTGGACCTGTACTATGGGGTTCACTGTTGGTGTGATTCATTTTGTTTTTATTGCAAAATGGCTGGCAAAGCCTCTGGTAAATTCTATTTATGCATCAAACATTAATCAATATTTTATATTTTAACTTTTTCCCTACCTCACTCACTGGCTATGTTTTTTCTGAAAATAGAAAACAGAACCAGAGAACAGGAACAAAAGCAGTCCTGGAAACATGGAGCAGATTCTCAGGAAAGGAGCCCAGGAACTTGGGCAATGCTAAATACTTGCTGCTGAATCTACTGGAGGAATCTAGGGCTTGGGGGGGACGATAGATCATCTGTCCCAGCCTTGATCTTCAGACAAGTTCAGTGAGCTCTTCATTCTACACCTCAACTGCGAGACTCAAAGAGGTCAGTTGTTCTCCAAGTTCTTATGAGAAAGGTCAAGATGACTGGAGAGCGGGACGAAGGGGCAGAACAACGGTCCAGTAACTAGAACAGAGACTCTACCAGAGCACTTACAGAGCCTGAGGTTAGATGTACATAAATTAACCCTCAAAAGAAGTCTTGGGTGGAGGTACCACAGAAATCACTGTGTTCATGTCGTAAACAGGACAACAGTTCATATCATACAAGTACACGATAGTGAAGAGCTTAAAGAATGGGAATGTCAATTCCAACTCTATCACTTTCCAGCTGTGTGATACTGGGCAAGCTTCTCAAATGTCCGGAGCCTCCATGCACTCTCTATCAAGTAGAGAGCATGATGGCGACTTTTAGGATGTTTGAGGATTAAATTAATGTAAAGTAAATGTAAAGTAATGCAAAGTGCTCAATAAATGTGAACTTTTGTTACAATCGAATGATAATCATATTACCGTTCATTACATTTTAATTTAATTCAGTTGGGAAGAGAACGCTCCTGTGACATTTTCAAGGTCAGACAGTCAGACTACAAAATAGCCTCACCACTACTGGAACCATGCCTGGGCAAGTAGAGCAGTGTTAACTGTCTGCCGGTATATCTCTGGACAAGTTGAGCTGTTCTAATTCAATCCAATTCATTCTTCCCTATGAAAATGTAATCATTCTTCAAAGCCAAGATCAAATTGCTATTCTGAATCCAGATGGGTGGTACATTCGCTGACCACTTTTGTTTGCTATGGAAGGATCTGAGAAATTTCCCCAAATCCTGCTTCCCATAAGGAAGACAAGCCACTGATTTGGCTGCTGTAGGCAACACTCACATTCTCTGGTGAATTTGTAACTGTTGATGGTTTTTAGCAATCAAATAAAAAGAGAATATCGTGCTTTATGGGAAAGAAGGAGATTTTCCTTGGCTTTGGCTTCACCACTTCTTTGTCCCTAAAGGATGCTTTTTTTACCCCCTGGATGCCAGGGCTGCTATACAGTCAGGGGAGGCAGGACAGGCCAAGATACCATCTATCTATCCTTCTGCTACAGTGCCTTGTTGCCATAGATCTCTTAGAATACTGTGGAATGCTTGCCTTAAGACCCATAAGCCACCTCCTCCTTGAATTTTATTGGTCTCTGCCTCAACAGAATGCAATATGTTTCCTCGCTGAATAATTCCAAGTTTTTATTGAAAATTTCTGACTCTCTTCTGAGCTGTCCAAAGAAGATATGATCAAATGGGCAGGTGGCCTAGGGGATCAAGACAGTGTTGACAGTTTCTGGGGAGCTGATATCTCTATTTTGTGCCAAAAAGGACCAAAGACTTCAAACATTTCACTTGATAGTTCAGAAAACTAAATCCAAGTAGAGGTGAAGTAATGTATCCAAGGTCACATACTAGTGACAAGAATGAACATTTCCTCTTGTCAGACACTGCAGTTTGAAATCCAAGTCGAAGTACTGGAGCTATACCAATACTTTAAGCAATGTTGCTCCCCAGGCCTGTCAAAGGTGACTACTAAATACGGACCTAGGATTTCCTCAAAGGCCCTTGTGCTAAAGTCCTGGTTGCCAGCCTCTGACCCTGTTGGGAGATGAAGCCCACTCAGGTAACTGAGAGCATGCCCTTAAAAGGGATAGTGGGACCCTAGCCCCCTCTTTCTGTTGCTTCCCAGCTGCCATGAAGTAAATAATCAGTTATGGCCATGCACGCCAACTATGATATGCTGTGCAAGACAAGCCCAAAGCAATGGGGACTTGAGACTATGGACTGAAACCTCTAAAACCACGAGCTGTGATAAATGTTTCCTCCTTGTAAGTTGATCCTCTTCATTATTTTATGGCTGTGGTGGAAGTGAACTCACACAGTGACTTATATCAAATCTTTTCACATTTGGAAAATGTTTAGAATTCATAATGCAAAATATGTTCCTGACCCTTCCATGGCTCCCCACCTGTTGGTCCTCCTTTGGAAGCAGACTGCAGAGCCTCCTAGGATAGCCTCCAGGAGCTTGGCCAGAGCTCACAGCCCTTTGGAGTCTGCACATATTTGCTGATCGTTCAGTTCACTTACAGGTGAAGGTTTTTAATTTGAAACTGGGCTTCTCAAGGAATGGAAATCCCAGTGGTTTTGCAAGCTAGTGGCAGACCCAGAACATTCCTTCCGGAGCCCTTTTGCATTTTATTAGTTCCATATAACACGTTCCTCCCTCGTCCCTCCACACCTCTACACCCTCCAAAAACTGTTCTTTCCCACTGAATCTCTAATCCACACATGGGTTTAAAAAAACTGCATTCCATGTATTTCTGATGGATTTATACTTCACTCCTGAGAAAATTCTGAGATCAGTCCCGCTGACACGAAAGCAGGCTTGTGAATGTCCCATCTTACCTCCACCCTTGCCAGCCACTTGAAAACCAGGAAGCCCCAGAGTTGCCAAGACCGCTTTAAAGAACAGGCCCCGAATTTCCAAACCTGCCTCCAGAACGGTCAGTTCATTCACGCCATCTCGGTCCCATGTGAGTTTTGCTTCTGATCGCTCTGAGATGAAATCACAAAGGCGGTGCAGCGTCACTCAGGCATCCGATCATTCTAAGCAGCCCCAAGCAGGGCGCCATCAATCCAGAGACTCTGGGGATGAACTGGGCACATGCATTGTCTGCTGCCTCTCACTCCAACTTCTCCGTCCCTGGCATTCAGCTGTGTTTTTGTGAAAACAAGGGCGCCAGAAAAGGAGAAAAACACTGTTTATGAGGCTGCCTAGATTGGTGAGTCATAGCATTTCAATAGCCCTGAGATACACACAGCTGACTACTTATGCAAATTTCAGACATTGTGTTTGAACAAAAGGTTACACAGTAACATAACCTGGAGCTTTTATTACTAATGAGGCACTTATTTCCATTTGAATACAGAAAGTGTGTATTTTTTCTTTTCGTGGTTTCTCATAATTGTGTTTAATAATACAAGAATAACATGGAGTCTTTGTCTCCTGAGGTGTAAGCGTCAGACAGATCTCACGTCATTCCAGACCTTGAGAGAACGTGATGTCATTCAGATTCCTCCCCGTCTGTTGGGCAGTTAGAAGACACTAAGCCCCAGGCGCATTTTTGGGAGGAGAAATTCCATTAACTTTCTTCACTTTTGAAAGCAGCCTGCTGTTAGGTATCTTTTTAAGAGCAATAGTATAATAATAAGAAAAGTAAAAGAAGATAATAAAAAGTAGCCCTGTTTGACTACTATCAGTTAGGTAAGGCAAACTTGGCACAGATGAGTCACCACTTTCTGTCTTCTGGAGGGATTTTATTTTGGTATGATACAGAACATCAGAACTACTGAAAGGAAGAATTTCTTAACATGATCTATATTCTATAGGTTGGCCATGGTGAACCTATAGGTTGAACATGGTTTTAATGAGTAAACAAGATGAGACACAACCGAATATACATATGTGTAGATAAATTTTTGCCTAAACTATAGGAATCAATAAAAACAGGAGTTGGCAGCAATATATTTATTTATACAAGCCACACAGATACTTCCTTAAATTAGCCACTGTCAAAGATTCAGAGAGAGGAGAGCAGATCAAATTAGAAATAGAATTTAGCACCAACCCTGGCCTTCAACCCTCAAATCTCAATTTAGCTTTTCAACATTACTTCTCTGAGATATGTGGGCATTGCACGGTTAAGGATTAACCTCTCAGATGCAGAACTCGGGAGGGTGAGAGATTTTAAAGAGCATTTATCAGATGATGATGATGATGATGCAAGTTGCCGTGGATACCTGACTGCAGCTGACAACAGGAAGACAGCTGGTTGTGTTGCGTTGGTAGGTTTCTACCTAGTAATAAAAATTGGGGGGATTCCCTCAAAATGAAGATGGGCTGAGCACCTTCAGCATGCATTGCCTGGATCACCTTCCTCCGTCATCAGCTGGTAACCCTAGTCATCTAGTTTTTGTCTCCGCACCTCCTTTCTACTCTAAAGGAGGTTCTGGTTTAAAATTTATGAGCACTCCAGCATCCTCCTACCCAGACCTTATACCCAAATATTTCCCCAAGGCCCTTGACCTAGAAAGAAATAAGAAAAAGAAGTTGCTTTCTCAGCCTCTGGTTTGTTGACTTAGAGACACTGTGATGGTTCATTTCACCTGTCACCTTGGCTGGGCCTCCTGTTGTCTATGCCAAGACACTTAGTCAAATGTTATTCTGGGTGGTGAGGGTGGTTTTGGCTGAGATTAGCATTAAAACTGGTGGATTCAGTAAAGCACATTGCCCTCCTCAATTTGGGTGTGGGCCCCATCCATCAGTTGAAGACCTGACTAGAACAGAAAGGCTGAATAAGAAATAGTTCTTTCTCTGACAGCCTTTGAACTTTTTCCTGCCCTCAGACTCAAACTGAAGCACCAGCTTTCAGGTCTCTGGCCTGGGTCCTTCGGTTACAGACACATGCCATAAGCTATCCTGGGTCTCCAGCTTGCTGACTGCACAACTGTCAGCCTTCACGACTGTGGAAAGCAATCCTTTATAGTAGATCACTTTCTTTAAACATGCGTATGCACAAGCACGCCCATACACGCACACACTAATGGTTTCATTTTCCTGAAGAACTCTGATTAATACACGTGTCCAAATAACAAAGTGAAAAGCATATGATCCCTTCCATTAAAAAATTAGGAGCCGTCTATGTTACTTGTAGAGAATGAGTACTTCCCGACGTCCTGAGCCTGCAGCAGCCCCTTCCAGTGTGAGGATAAGAAGCACAGCCATGGAAACCTGACACATTGGGAAAAGATTTTCAGGATTACCCTACATGTTTCCTCTCGGGAGACTCTCCACAGAGAAAGCTCTTCTTCTAAGCCTTTCACATGGTGTCACATCAACGTTACTGAGCAGGCGGAATGATGCACATCACACGGGCAGCCAGCTGTGCAAAGCAGAGGCTCCTGGGAGCCCTGGCTGCCGGTAGTAGAAACCCCACACTGGATGGGCAGAGGTGGCCTCCAGGGGACAGCTGGCCCTCTGGCCCATGAGAGCAGAGGAAGGGCCTTGCTTCCTTCTGTTCATTTTACTAAAAGGACACGCACCTATGTCTGGCCAGGGGGGTTCATAATGGCTACTAACAAGATCTCGGCTAGCTATCATGGAATGATTTGACTTTCAGTAGGAAGAAAGAAAAGAAGAAGGAAAAAAGAAAGAAGGGGAGGAAGAGAGAAAAAGCAATGAAGGAGAAAGGAAAGAAGGAAGGAGGGTGGAAAAAAGACCCTCGTTACAGACGTATGAACACACACACACATGCACACACACCAATCTTTCAAATATATGTAAAGCATATTTCTAAAAGTTTAGTTAAAATGAGAAATCCTGGACAGTGATTCTTAGCCAAATATCACTCACATTTGTTGATTTCAGCACAAAAATGCAAATAACATGGATCACTCATTAATTTCTTACTTATTTGCTTTACCTAATTTAAAAAATCAACATAGAAATATCAGTTTGGGAGTCAAATAGGGAAGGTCTTGCTTCATTGAGAGAGGCTGGTATCTTTAGCAGTCCCTTCTTTGCTCATTTAACTCTGCATCTAATTACAATCATGGTTTCTCCAGCTGCCCAGTGTTCTGTCTCTCCAGCTCATCTTAGAATTAGGCCAAAAGGGAGACAGCCTCTCCATGGCAACCCAAATCCACTTTCCACAAGGATCTTGGTCTACATCTGTCAATAGGACATTTGGTGACCACTAGCTTGGAGACCCCAGCTGTGGCAAAGCCCACTGTCTCCATGGCTTTTAAGATGTTTGTATTTCCCACAATGTTCCTAACACTTGGTTGAGCTCTAGCACGTCAGGGCTGAAAAATGACCTGCTATGACATTTTCTCTAAATCTTTTAATCTCTTTTATTGGGGAGAACCCAAGAGTCAAAAGATCATGGGATTTTTCTCAGACTGTACTAGCTGGCAAGTGTCAAACTTAGGACTAGAAACCCCATCCGCTGGTTCTCAGCCCCCTCCTTTTTCTGTAATACTAAATATATGTGTCTGTGTCCCCCATGTTATCCCAAGGAAATGGGCCAAGGCCAGGGGTTAAATGGATGGAGGATTAGTGCTGAGACTGCTGGTTTTAAAACTCTGGGTGAGAGATTTATTCTGAGCCCTCTCTTGCAAGCTTATTAGAGTCATCTCAGTTTTCAGGGTTAGGATGAAGTTCTGGAAACAAAGGACTGAAAAGTCACAAGGGACTTAGGCATGCCTCTCTGTAAGGGGCTCTATGCAGGCAGGGTCCAGCCTGGGGGAGAATGCAGACCCTGAGCCCAATGTAGTGTGGTATACAACTCTTAGGGTCCCGCATTTAGTTCACAGCAACATTTCCAAGAAATGAAACTGGATCCGAAGAAATGAGTTTATAAGCTTAAGGGAAATTTAATAGCCATCTCCTCTCTGTTCCACCCTTACTGAGCTTTCCTAGAGATTTGTGCTGACAAAGAGCCCAGATACTTTCCCCTCCCACTGAGAGCGGACAAGGATGGTAATGTTGAGTAAAGGCGCATGCTGCCAATTTGTGGAACAGCGTTGAATCCAGAGCTTGTGGTTAATCTGCTTGTTCTCCTCCCTTGAGCCTGGCAATTGCTTCTCTCTGTTAATATTTCTTTAAATTGGTAGAGGTAATTCCACTAGCCAGACACTGTATACATTCAAGCAATGTATCTCCTTCTCCCCAAGCACACATGTACACACACACACACACACACCCTGTGTTTGGAGTTGGGGCAAACAGCTCCCCTCTGGCACAGTGGCCAAGTCCACCTGGAGGGGCCCTCAGCCACTATCAGGTGTCATTTATCCCACCTTCTTCTCTCCCCCACTTCTCTGCAATGATTTGGAGATGTCTCCTAATTGCTGGTATGGCTTCGGAGGACATCTCATTCCCTGATCTTTTCTTTTTGTTTGTGTCACGTTAGTTGTTGGTTGTCACCTGCTCTGTTTTTAAACCAGAAAAGCTACAAAAAGATGTTGGGACCTGGGGTAAAGTCCCCTGCCATGGCTGGTGTTCCTTTGAGTGAAAAGCGGGCACTGCCCTGGCTCCTCCCCCGACCTGGACATCTGACCCCCGAAGTTGGAAGCAACCTTCACAACGTAAGAGTGAGATAAAAATCTCCAGACCTTATATCTCTGCCTCTACCATCTTTTTACCTCTTTATTTCTCTCCTGTCAGGACTGGACAGCCCACTGAGGCTCCTGCTCTGCCTCCCCGTCGGTGGAGGCACCCCGCGGACTCTTGCACTCTGTCCACTCAGTTCGGCCATCATCATCCAGACTGTGGGATCCCGTCCAACGCTCTCACAGCCTTTGCAGCGCACCATGGCGGTGTCACTAGCACACCCAACTCGTTAAGCAGACGCTGAAGTGTACGAAGTCCGGCTCTAGCCCATTCCTTCAGCAAGGGGCTTAGCTTCAGTCTGGAGCTCATGTGGTTCCCATCAATTCACAGAAGAAGATTCTTGGCTACTATTGCATGCTTCCTCTCCCAGCCCAGTCAGGCTGAATCTTCAACCTTGCCCACTCTGCTTTTGTTTTCTATCTATTTCCAGTTCAGCTAGATGTGTTCTTACTGAGGAGCCAGACAATCTCTGTTTCCTTTCTTTTTCTGGCTTTCAAACCAATCTAACCTTGCTAGCAGGAAGAGTGTATCCAATACTGTGACACTCGCCCAGAATTCTTTACTTTGCTTTTCTATTTGCTTCTGAACTGTGACTTGAAGGCAAGGTTTCTGTCTTTCAGTTATTTACTTTCTGACCCCAAGCACCTGACGCTTGAGAGGGCTTATACCTGAGAGTCTAGAAGAATAGGAATCACTGACAGAAAATGGAGACCATGGCCCCTTGAGGAAGAGAATGACTCCGATTTAGGATAGGCCTTTGGAGGTGATGGGGGCTATTTAAGTGGACGGGTATGATTGTGATGGGCCGTTGTCAGTGTGAGGCCATAGTCGGAGTGAAGGACAGTGAGCTGAAGATGGGAGCCATCAACGAAGCACTGTTTAGCCTCAAAAGAGAAGGAAATTCTGACATGGATGAAACTTTGGGACATGATGTCCAGTGAGATAAGCCAGTCACCAAAGGGTATATATGAGTCTACTTACATGAAGTTCTTTGAGACTTAGCATAAGAGGACTGGGGAGTTTATGTTTAATGTGTTCAGGGCTTCTGCTTGAGTTGAGGCAAAAGTTCTGGGAACCCAGCAGTGCAAATGCACTTACTGACTCCAAAGTACACCTTTACGATGGTTAAAATCATGCATGTGTGTATATTTCAACACAGTAATAAAAAGCAAAAACCCTTTTACATGGCAAAAGTACATTAGTTCTCTTCCTTGGCATTAAAATGAGTTGCTCTTGAGACTTCTAGTCCATCTTACAGTAAGGATCAATGGGGAAGAGATTGCAAGTAAGGAACAGGTGTATAGGGACACGGATTTGATCTTTAAAAATAATTGGGCTTTGTACTTTTCTTCTTTCTTTGAACTCCTAACTCCATGTGCAACTCTCCCCGAAAGTTTTCCAGAAATTGGAAGCCCAATGCATTTTGTTTCAAGATGTGTTCTTATGCTAACTAAAGCAGCACAAAACTAGAAATAAAAGTATTGCCAGTCCGGTCTGAAAATTATTCTTTATTGATCTGCTCTACCGAAGTTTTATCCAGAGAAAAGTTTAATCCATCAACCTGTTTTCCTCTAGGGCACCGGTGATAAATTACACTGGGAAAAAGGCAAATAACCCAGCAAAAGGCAGAGATCAAATATTTACTGATCAATGTATTAAAAATTGCAGAAAATGCCTTACTAACAGGAGTAAACATTCACTAAAGTTTATGGTGTGCCCCATACTGCTCTTTGCATAGTATTTCATTTAATAATCGAGGCAACCCAATACAGAGAGACTATTTTCTACCCTACCTACAGGTAAAAAGGGCCAAAGCCTAGGAAGATAAGGAAAGTATTTTGGAACCATAGCTAAGGAATGAGAGGGTGAAACCAGAAGGTGAACACAGGAGCCTGCACGTTACACCGCTTCCTACTGTCTCCTCTGGACCCCTAGACCGTAAGCTCTGAATAGTTATAATTCAGAGCTTAATGAATTCTCCAAAAGTATTCACTGAATCACTGGATATTATTCAGTATTATTCCACTTGTGCTATGGATTATAGTGTTTATAGGTGTACAAAAGACTGATCGTAGTGGCATAACCTGGAACAGGAAACTTTAGCCCTTGAATAGGCATCTGTCAGTGTTATGAAGCCTAAACTAGACCTCCAGACCTTGGCAAAGTCCATCTACCACCTTCTACCAAAGAACTGCCATAGAAGTCTGCTGGATTTGTATGAAGAAGGATCAGCTACCCTTTCTAGTCACTGCTGGGGACATTTCCCTTGACTCTCCTACCCCATCTCAACCTTGGAATTGCATGGAATTTCTCTTTTTTTCTTCTTGGCCTACCTGTATGTGCTTAGCTAAATTCTCTCCAAAGGGCAGGAACAATTAGGACCATAACTCAGTTCAGATAATGAGAAGGCCCAAATTCTTGTTTTAAGTGCCAATGCTGGTGATTTATATGAACACAGGGAGGATTCCTGTCTCATCAGTGTCTCATTTTCTACTTTGAAAATTTGAATTTTAGCATAAACTGCTATTAATACAAAATCTAACCAACCAGAGAATTCATTACCAAAATGATTTTTAAATCAGCAGTCAGGAAGAGTGATCAGCCATAAGAAGACCCAAGAGCAAGCCAGGTGCTGGGGTGCTAAGAAATACTATAATTGCCTGTTTCCACAGATGCTTTTAAAAATATTAAACAAAGAAAATTCCTCTTATTCCAGGGGAGTGGGATGGATGCAGGAAGCTGTAATATGAAGAGAACAGAAAAAAATGAAGCAGACATAGGAGGAAGGAAAGTATTAACATGAAAGAAGAGAAAAATAAAGGGGGAAACAAGGTTTACAGGAGCAAATTGAAGAAAATGGAGTGGGAATTAAGAAGCTGAAAACAGAAGAATCAATAATAATAATCTAGATGTTCAACAGGCGAATGAGAGCAGGATAATGTATTAGGACACAAAGCATTTGCATTCTAAATAATGTAAAACTCAAAGCAAAGAGCAGCAGCGTAATGGGAAGCACGGACCCTGAGTGAGGGCAAACCTCAGTGTGTGCTCACCTCGGTGGAGACAGCAGAGCTTGATGAGGCTCCGCTGCTACTTCACCTCCGGTCACGGCGTCGAGACCCAGTGGAGACACTCCTAGGGTGGTCTCCCGTTCCGAAAGGGTCATGGCGTGGTGCAGTGGACCTGAGGTTGATCGTAAAAATCGCTCAAGCCCAACTCTTCCTCTTTCAGTTGTGTGACCTTGGACGAGTTCTTTGACTTCAGATTGGATGGCTTTATTTGTAAAATTGCTATAACAATACCTACTCCCCTAGAGTGATTGTGAAAGCCAAATCGCAAAATATATGAAAAATATTGCATTATAGGTGGCACCAAGGGCACTCGAGGAAACATCAACCCCGCCAGGCCAATGGTTTGCGTGTACTTGGCTGTTGTCAGACAGTGTTCAGCACACATGGCTTTCAGGGAGCAGTCAGTGTGTTCCTGGTATGTGACACAAGCACAGGATTTACACCAGGGAATGTAATAGACTGACTGGCCATGTGTGCTTTTCGAAGAATAATATTTTAAAGTTGGAACAAGTGTATTGCATGCGGGATACATGGAGTGAAAAAATATTTAGACTAGGAACTACAGAAAAAGCTCGTGAATTTTTTTAGAAATGTAATTGCAAAACATGGCCTTCCTCCAAAACAATCTGAAATGCAGATAAAAGCAGTATGTTTTGGCGATATTTACTGAAATCCAGTCAATGAATTTCACATGAACCCTATGCCTTGTCTCAATGCTAGGGGCTCAGTAAAATAAAATTGCCAGGGTGTGAAAAGGGCAAGTACCCAGGAAATGTTTAGAACACATGAACTTGTTGCTTGCAAAAACAACTATAAACTATACATAGTCATCAAAGACATTATGTATTTTACAATGAATGTTCATTTCCTATTCTTTCCAGTGAATTATAATTCTAAAATATAGGTTTTGAGTCAAGCAGACTGCAATGTAAAATTTATACTGGAAAGTAAAATTGGCATCTGCAAATACTTTTTTAATCTTCCTAGTCGGCAGGAATATACATCATTGATCCAGGGATCACACTATTCAAACTATATGATTTCTGTTTAGGAAAATATAGCATAGGAAAGTCGATCAACTAGAAAAATTTAATTTCTTTTAACACAGACTAGGTGGTTTTAAAGCACTTTTTGAGATTGGAATTATGTGAGAAGAAATATAAAAATTTGGTATTATTTTGCACAGTGTGTTCTAATAAGGAATTTGAAGATTTTCACCTCTTGATAATTTCCTAAAGTGAATTCAATTAACAAAGTAATTTCAAATGAGGAGAAGTTTAGTGGAGCACACTTTCACAAATTTTCTCTATTTTTTTCTGAGCAGTCAGCACAACCACAAGCTAATTTCCTATGGTAATATGTTAGTTTTAAAATAGATTTTATTTGTGCTACATTAGCAAAGCTAAAGCAAATAAAACTGTGCATCTTACCGAGTTGCATTTTACAAAAAAGCCAGCTTACCAGTTATTTCCAGCTGGGAGAGACCATTAATCTAATTTCCAACCTGCTCTTCGAAAGTCCAAAGCTAAATATATGCATATATGCTTGAATATTTCCCTCATGTAAAATGTACTGCACTGAAAATATAGTAGGACCTGGACTTTGTTAAATAACACCATATGACTTGAGAGGGGATTAACAAATAAATTCTTTTTTAATTGAAGTTGAGTTTTATGTCACAAAGAATTCTTATCCACCTGACTTAAAATATTATCATCAGAAGTGAAAATTCATAATGAAAGACAATAAAATTCCTTTGATCATTCATTAACTATATTGTTCTTTGTAAAACAACAGGGAAATACATATCGAACTTATGAGAGCTCTGAGGTAATTACACTTTCCAATTAGGAGACTTTTATTATTTTTTTGAGCTTATGACATTAGAATACTTAAGAAAACTTCTCAGTTTAGAGCCAGGGTTATTGTATTCTGCTTATAATGGTTTACTTTGTATCTGTTTTTGTGTTGCTTTGAAGGATCCCTCTGAAGGTTTTAGCGTAGGACATGAATTTATTTCTTCTTTATCGTGTCTAGCTCCTGCCTTCCCCTTGTCTGGGTTACACATTCTAAAGAGCTCAGGTCTTCTACTTTTCTCAGGACTGCCCTTGAAAAATAAGAGGGATAAAATATTAGAGATCAAGTCCTACACAGAGAGAGAGACAGACAGACAGACTGAGTCAATTCGATTTCCCAATACTTTACAGTCATTTGGCTAACAATTACTAGGGATCAATGACATGCCTCACATAGTTAATACAGAATTTATAAACCATCTAGGAAAGTCAACAACAACCTGATCCCTCCTGCGTTAGAGTCGGATCTCAGTGCCCAGCTGCCCCTCACTAGTTTTCCATTTCCTCGGAGCCTAGCAGAGCCCGTGGTGCCCACCCCATTCCCATCCTGGCCTCACAGGACCACTTCTTATTTATGCAGCAGAGTCACGAAGCTGAGCTCAGCACTGTAAAACAGTAAGGAGGGAGTCCGAGCATCAGGGGTGGCTTTGCTGACAGTTTTATGAGCTTAAGTAACCGGCAGCAGCTCCCTCCTCTTTTCTTAGTGCTGCTCCTAGTTCGGGGTCCTGCAGGCTAAACGGCAGCTGCCCTGTGGTCCCACTGTGTGTCACTTGCTGAGGAACCTGCCCAAGTGCGAGAAGACGTCTTGGAAAGCAACCCTCACCACGTACTGTCTCACATCAGAGCTGCTCCCACACCAGCGCGGGGATCACCTTTCAGTAAAGGCTGCAGGGCAGGCCTGAGCTTCCTGCTATTTTCTTCTCTTTAAATACTGACTCCAAGGAACGGAGTGGCCAATGTCACCCTGTAACAGAAACAGAGGTAAAGGCATGATGCAGAATCTTGGAGAGGGAAATATCAATCCTTGCTTCTATTCAGCTCAGAGTAATTGTGCACACTGGTGTGTGCACCCTCACACACGTACACAGGCAGAGCCCGATCGTTCTTTCAGGTTTCAAATTTTCAACACCTGGAGGTTAATTCTGTTGAAAGGCCCGCATTCAGTTATACCATGTTTACCTTGTAAATTCTTCAGACTGCAGAACCTGCTGGTAGGCGCCTGCATGCCATGAAGCTGTCAGCACTCAATACCAAGGCCTGCACATGCCCCGGCCCGGGGCCACCACTCCAAGCACAGACGGGACAGCACTCAAGGCAGGCGCTGTACTAAACACTATAGTGGCATCATCTCATTGCACCAACATGAGGGCGCTCAAACAATTCCTATGAGTAGATTTTTTTTGTGGGAAACATTATTGTTTAGAAACATTTAATAATGCCAGATGCCACTCGGTGACAGAAGTCCATTTGAGCCCATGTCTCTCAACTCAAATGCTCTTTGTCTCTCTTAGCTATTGCCATAAAGATGCAACATAAAAAAGCACCCCAAACACACCAGCTTAAGACCAGAATGATTTACTGTGGCATATGTGTGAGCGGGCTGGCCTCCACTGAGTATGGGTGGAGGTGTCTGCTCCTTCCTGCTCTGTGTGATGCTTGTCCTTTTCCTGGGACTCATGAGCTGGCAGAGGGCTCCCGAGTATCATGACAGATGTACAAAAGTACTAACCTGGAAACCGATGCCCCATTGCTGCCTCCTCACTCCACCGAGTGTCACATGACCAAACACAGCCCTGGAACAGGAAAATACACTTTGCTCCTTTTATAGCAAGGATTACAACATGACTAGGCAAGGAGCACGAGTAGGAAAGGGGGAAGAGTTGTGGCCCATAGGCAACGTATCTCCCTATACTCTTGGCCTTTGTGCTGTTCCCCTAGAATTCTTCATGTAAGGTTGAGATTTCTGGGAATTTCGTAAGTTCATTCTGTGCATATGAAAGTGGGGAAGGGGTGGGCAGAATAACTTTGTGGTTAAAAACACCAGCTTTGGCTTTAACACCAGAAATCTATCTTCCTGAATCCCAACTGTCACCTTTAACCAAGTTCCTTAACCTTGACCAAGTTCCTTAACTCTAAGCCTAATTTTCCTAGTATATCATAAATGCTATCTGCTCAGCATGATGGGGTCAGTGCTTCTGCTGTCTTAGAATTTACAACTCAGCAGGAGGCTGATTTCCCAGATTTTCTTTCATAGCAACTGTCTATGACATGGGATTGAATTAGGCAATTTTTGTCCGGCAGGACAAGCTAACAACACCCGCTGTCCCGAGGCCCACCCTCTTTCCTCCTAGGAGTTAGAGGTAAATACCCCCAGGTGCTGCTCCTTTACCTGACTCCAAAGCTGCCATAGGTAAGGTATGCTCATCCTGTCTGGGCATTGGGATCTGGCTCTCTTCTCCAATACTTCAGGATAGGCTTCAAGACACACTATGGTAATAGTGGGTACCTGGGCTGGGCCTCTGACTTTCCACTTTACAGAAGGATAACAATAGCCCACATCTGCTTAGCACAGCTGGAAAAGGGAATAGAAATGAGCTTCTCACTCAGTTCACCGTTTTGCTTTCCTTCAAGGCCCTAATCTAGAACCTAGGTTCAAGTCGAAGTTCTGGTACTAACCGTCTGAGGTCGGGCAAATTGCTTAGCCTTCCTGCTTCAATTCACCCGTCAAGAGAATGCAGGAAGCTCCAGGTAAGTCAGTGAGCTGAACTTTCCCTTTGGCTCCCTCTTGGAGTTCATCACATGCTTCACTAGAGCTGCCTGGAAAACACCCCTGAGGCAAGATAGGACTCTGACTCAGTGACCTTGCTGTGTTACCTGGGTTCCCTCCCCTCTGCAGTCTGTTTTCTAGTCATTGCCCAACATTTCCACTGGACATCTGTTGAGGTGTGTTCTCTTCCTCTGGTAGAAGTCCTCTCTGAATAAGTAGACTGCCACCCAATGGGGGATGAGAGAGGGCAATAGTGTATCCATCCTTCTGCTGGATTAGCTGAGCATCCCGTATACAGCAGACACAGGATGACTATTAATGGACTGAATGAATGATCAAAGATATCATCCATCAGTTGGGAATGAATTGTGTTACTGAGGGAAGGCAACAGCGAGGATGTGTTTAACTCGAGGGGGGTGAGTCACAGTGGTAACATTTCAGGTGAGCTAGGAACAGGTGGGGTAGGAGCACGCCCTTTTGGGAATCTTCACACCACTCCAAAGATCCCCATGCTTCCAAACCCTAAAGAAGCATCCCATTCACCTGAGAAGCTTTCAAAAAATACAAATTACCAGGGTTTGGGCCTTCATTGACTCAGGATTCTGAGCCTCTGAATTCTCAGGTAAGTCAAGCGATGATTTTGTCTTTTAAAAAATTCTGTCATTTGAAACAACAGGGGCAAATCCCAAGAATGTTGTGCTAAATAAAATAAGCCAAGCACAAAAAGACAAACACTGCACGCACCCAACTATATGCTCTCAACTAAAAAGGTGGAACTCAGAAGTAGGGCATGAAATGGCAGGCGCGAGTGTCTAGGGAGTAATGGGGATCTACACAGGGATGATGACACTTGATCAAGCAGTAGAGACTGTAAGGTAAGCAGAGTAAGCTTTTAAGATCAGTTGTACAGTAGGGTGAACATAGTTAATGATAATGTATATTTCAAAGTTGCTAAGAGAGTAGATTCTAAATGTTCGTACCACAAAAACGTAAGTATTTGATATGATGGTTATATTAATTAGCTTGAGTTATCCGTTTCATTATATATATGCTACTTTGTACCCCACAGTATATACAAGCTTTGTCAATTAAAAATGAAAAAAAGTAAAAGGACAGAGTCCTGCCTAAGCCACTGTTCCAGTGTACAGAAGAGATCATTCTTCTCCACGCGGATGAGTAGGGAGGGCTCACTGGAGGCTGAATTTTCAGCAGACTCATTCATCAGCTCCTAAATCAGAGATCGATACAATGAGGGGCAGGGCAGCGGAATCAGGTAAGGGATTCCCAGTTCGGTGACCTTTGGGAAAGAAACAAACATCCATAAGCATCTGGGAACAAAAGTGCCGAGATGGCATCGCAAGATGGCCTGATGCTTCTCGCTGAATTCCACGACCTCATTGGACAGAAATAATCCCAAAGCATCCACCCATGCTGAGTCACGCCAAACACGGTACCCCTCAACTTTTGCCAAATAAGTGACTGCAATGTCTTTGTGAAGCCCAGCGTTATCTTAACTCTAGCCTGGCCCCTGTGGACGTAAAATCTGGGGAGGTACTCACTGATAGACTTGCCCCTGCTCTCGGCGACACCCAACCTAGAGCGAGGCTCTGCTTCCCCGGCTCCTCCTCAAATCACCCAAGGAAAGCCCACGTCCTGCAGGAGGTTCTGTCATCCATCAACTCTATCTTATGGGGCATCGGCAGCGTGCATTCACAAAAGGGTAATTATCTATCAATGGCAACTTGAAACCTGGGTTTCCCCACCTGATTTTAAAACACACAAGGCCGTTTATTTTAAGTGGTTTCCAGACTTTGATAGATGAACTCTTCTTTCACTCCAGCAAAGGCATAAATGCAGTGACGCTAACCAGAGTAACTATAGAAACTATCCCATCCTGCTGCTACCTTCGAAGTTCTCTGAACAATCATCCCCATGAAGGAAGCATCAAGGGGATAGAAAAACCATCTGGTCGCTAAAACGCTTGAACAGCTTGTAAAGGGGAAAAAAATTCAACCTCACAACAAAAATCTGGCAGATGATAAACACAAGATTTTCAAGTGATATCAGCCAATTGTTATAGACCCAGATCAATGTACCAGAAAGTACACTGTCAGAACCTAGGGCCTCTAGCTGGAATGGAAAGACAAGCAGACCAAAATGGAAAGCACTGAGGCTGATTATAATTTCACTACCCAAACGCACTACTCACAAGAAAGCTATTCATCTTCTTTACAAATGATGGAACCCAAATAGAATAAACTCTCACAGAATGTTGTACGACAAGGCACTTTCTCGGTGTTTACATCTCAGCTGCAGCAGTGGGTAATGACAACCCCCAAGAACAGCCCGTTCTTCCGGGATGCCCAAGTCTACTTCGTAGACCAGAAGGTAAGGGCCAATCCAAGGAGGATTTCAGCTGAGTCCTGCAGTCAGAGGAGGAGAATGCCCACACAACTCACGGCCCTCCAAGCCCGGTCAGGTCCTTCAGAAACACCTCTATGTGCCCTGTCTCCTTTTGCTCACTTCTTTGGCAGTCTCAGGCAGTTCTCAGCTCAGAGTTTGACTCAACAAACACAACAGACTGAGCCCAACAGGCTCAAGTGCCATTTTCCATGGGTGCCACACACGTGCACCATCATCCAGGCCATTGGCCTCCTCTGAAACCTGAACTCAAGCTGCCAATACCCTGACTGCTTCGGTTACCACTTTGCTGCCAAGCCATTTTCTGTGTCATCTCCGTCTGCCTCTCTGCAACAACCGTCAGGAGGGCTTTAAAAGATGAAATAACAATAACTTTATAAAATAGGGCATTTTGGCTTTTTTCAAGTCTTTTAAATGCCATGTGTGTGTGCATGCAGATGTGTGTGTGTGTGTCTCAGCAAAAGCATAACATTCTACAAATATATAAAGAAAAAAGAGGGAGAGGAGCTCCCTCCATGTACCTCCTAAACCCACCACACAAATGTAACTATTAGTACTTTTCCAAGACTGTTTACGCTCATCAGTAACTCAGTTTTTAACCAAAATTGTATCATGTCTTCCATCATGTTCTGGAGCTGACTATTTTATTTCACAATTATTATGAGTGTTCCTGTAGCTCATTAATTGCAGGGATACTTGCTTCTTATCACAGACTGCACAGCACTATGGAGATTCCAGAAACTGGACCTATTGTGCCTTATCCTCGGGACTCAAAGAGGTCTTATCTTTCTTCCTTTAAAGTACCTAGAATTGGGCCAGGGATTTAGCTCAGTGCTTCTGCCACCTGCCTTTCAAGTGCAAGGTCCTGAGTTCAATCCCTGGTGCCAAAAATAATAATAATAATAATGATAATAACAACTAAAAAAATAACATACCTAGTACACACTTGTATCTTCATCTCCATTGTCCTCTCTGATGTTTAGTTCACCTGTTAATGTAGTCCTTTCCCTTCTTGTTCTATTTCCGCACTAGACTTATTTGATACTGGCACAATTCTTCCCTCTGTCATTTCTACAGCTTTACTATGTTGGCTCTATTTGAAATATCTCCCTACTTCCAACCTGAATCCCGACAGAGATATTAGTTTATTTCTAAACTACCTTCACCTATGTGCTTTCCAGAACACCTTACTCTTATTTCCAGCATCAGCAAGATCTTGCTGTACACACAAGTGGGAAAGTATTATTTCTTATTAAGCATCTTATGCTGAGTATAGATTTTTTTTATAAAATTCCTTAAGTGTATTTAGTTTACATCTTCTTATTTATATGGTTTCCCTATCCCACTTAAAAGCTTTTGCAGCAATATAGACACACAAAGTGTGATAAAAATATGGTGAATATTTAAAATTTTATTACAGTCGAAGACACATTGCCATTAGTCCCCCTCAAAGTACTCCCTTCCCTCTGAACACCGTTCAGCACAGCATTTTTGCCACTTTCTGAAGTAATTTTGGGAGGACTCTTGTGTGTCTTTAGTTGCACTGTCCTGGTTGCCTTGATTCCTGAATTGATTCAAAATGTTTACCTTTCATAGTCATGTTGAGTAGGAAAGCAGCCAGAAGTTACACAGTTGCAGATCCAGTGAACAATGTGGATAAGAACACACTTTTTTTTTTTGTATTTGATAGAAATTTCCAAAAACAGTTGATCAATGAGGGTGGTCAAAATCTACAGTGACTGGTTAATTTTAAAAATTTTATTATAGCAAAAGTCACATTGCCATCAAGCCCCATCATAAGCCTCCTCACTTTGAACTCATTGATCTCTCTCTTACTTTTTGTTTTTTTTTTAATGGGTGATGGAGCTCGGGATCTTACCCTTGTAAGGCAGGCAGTGGCACCATTGAACCAAATATCCGACCCTGAACTTATTTATCTCATCATTCTTGACACTGTGCCTTTTACTGTAATAGTTTTTTTTAATTTAAGCAATTGCAATATGTTTTGATTATCCTTTGTATGCATAAATAAAATATAAAGCTACCTCATCAATGCTAGATGAACTACTGTCAGTTCAGAAATGCCCAGGAAATAATTTGATAGATAAAATTTCATTTTTCTCTTAAAAGAGATGATGAAATCACTCAGATACATTAAATGATGCTGAACTAATGCAATCTTTTTATCCAATTTCTTAGTCATGATGGCTGATGTAACAATCTCGAAGTGTCAGTTTCATAATTCAGGAAGGTTTATTTATTCACTGTTTATGTCATGGTCCGACATGGACCAGAGAATTCTCCTGGGTGGTTCTATAAAATAACTGCCTCGATATGGCTGTCACCATTTTGGTTAGCGACAGCCATTTTATACCTTAAATTTCCATTTCCTACATCATGCATCATGGTCTGTAAGTGAAACCGACTTGCAGCAGTGCTTGCTCATATAAGGAATGGATCACAAATAATGACCCCTGAGTGGCTGCCCCCACAGCTGATGCAATTCCCCGACCCGCTTACACCAGCCCCTGCTATATAACCAAGCCCCTCCAGCCAGCTCTCTCTCTCCTCCTCTTCTTCCTCCTCCGCTGAGCAGGCCGTGCTGCAGCGGCTCTACAATAAAATCTCATAGAGCTCTGGCGTGTGCAGAGTGATCTTTGGCAGGCGCCGGCTTCTTTCACTGGAGCCGTGACTCGGGTGTCGTGTTACCCGGCTGCGGCTTTAACACCATGGGCTTAGGGACCCCGAGCCTTGGTGCCCTGGTCCTCCTGCCGGACAACTCATGTCCATTCTCCCAGATGCCTCTGTGCGCCCACTACTGGCCTCATTGAAAAGTGAGTAACCGGCCTCTTTTCATGAGCTTGTCGGTCTGGGTTTTGATTCCCATGGCGGAGACCTACCCTCCTTCTATGAGACTTGGTGCATTTTCAGCCTCTCATTCAAAATTCCTGACACCAGGTCCCAAGTCTCCTACGGACCATTGGCCCTAGCGCTCTGTTCCAGAGCAGTGACGATGCTCTTGAGCGGTGCTACTAATCTCACAGTCTTCTGTCTCTCACCCAGGGATGCCTCGGTGCCTGACAGAAACCTCCTCTCTCTGCCATGGGATCAGGACAATCCATTCCAACAGACGCCCTCTTGGGCTGTCTACTAAAAATCTCACGACCCTTGGCCTCACGCCTGACCTAAAACCTAAATAGCTTATTAGGCTTTCTACTCAAATTTGGCCTCAGTTTTATTAGATAACCAAACTAAGTGGCCACCTAAAGGCTCTTTCGATCCCTCACTCATCCGGGATCTTTACAACTTCTGTGAGTACATGGGCAAATGCAGCGAGATTCCCTGTGCTCAGGGTTTTTCCTACTTAAGAACTAAACCTTCCCTCTGTTCTTGACAGCCTCATCGTGTTATGCTTTCTACTGATACCCTGAGTTCACCCTCTGCCCCTGAAGAATTTGTCCCGGCAGATGAGCCTCCTCCCTACTGCTTTTAGAGACACCCCCCACCTCCACCCCAACCTCCAATCCAAGGGCCTTGGGTCCTGATCATCCAGACCCGTGGGGCCTGTTACCCACTCTAGGGCCCAACACACTCCCGACCCAGGACCTCCCCCCACTTCTGGCCACATTGTCGCCCCCTTCAAGAGGTGGGGGGGGGTGCTGAGGCCATGGCCAGGATTCAGGTTCCCTTTTCTTTGTCTGACCTCTGGCAGATTGAAAAAAGATTAGACTCTTATCTCCAGCTCCACTTCTTTTACCGCTAGTTCCAATATGTCACCAGTCTTGCAGTCTAACCTGGCACGATATTTTCATGATTCTTTCCGACATCCTCACCCCTGAGGAGAGCAGGAGAGTTCAGGAAGGGGCCAGGATATATGGCGATGAGGTCCATCAGACCACACCTAAACACCCAATTGTCACTGAGGCTGTTCCCGATGCGGAACCAAACTGGGATTATAATTCGGCCGGAGGGAATCACATCCAGAGATTAATTTGTCACATGTCTCCTCGTGGGTCTCCGCTGATCAGCCCTGAGGCAGTCAATTACGAAAAACTCCAGGAGGTTATCTAGGACAGATGAAAACCCCTAGGCGTTTCTTCATCCTCACCGAGGCTTTCCTTCAATCCATCAATCTAGATCCGGAGACTCCGGATGAACCACAACTCCTCATGACGTATTTCTTTTCACAGAGCTACCCCAACGTAAAGGCTAAGTGTAACGCTTAGAGAAGGGACCTTTAACGCCCCAGACTGAGGTCCTGGCCACAGCATTTAAAGTATATAATGGGCTTGAGGACCGCACCCTCAAACCAAAATATCAGATGCTTGCACAGGCCTTGAGTCCTAACCTAGCCTGCTTTCTGGTACCTGAGGGTTCAGAAAGACATCAACGCCACCCTGGCTGTGCTTTAAGTGTAAACAAGAAGGCCACTAGGTAAGAGCCTGCCCAAATCTTCTACCACCTCCCGGTCCCTGCCCAAAGTGTAAACAGGACCGTCACTGGGCCATTGACTGTCCCCTGGCCCAGAGAGGCTCCGGGCCATCCGGACCAGATGCCCCCCTACAGATCTGCTGGGACTGGAGATGGATGATTGACGTGGCCCTGGCTTCCCACCCCCGACGACCATCACCACATGAGAGCCCAGGGTGACTATTACCGTGGCAGGTAGGATGATCGCCTTTTTATTAGACTCTGGCAGGACCTTTGCAGTCCTCTGGGAATTTCACGGTCCTACCTCTCCATCTCAGACCTCTATTGTCGGGTAGAGGGCACACCATACCGCCCACTTCAGACACCAATATTTACTGTGTGATAGACAATTTCTCGTCCTTCACTCCTTCCTTGTCGTTCCGTCCTGTCCAGTTTTCTTACTAGCCCGAGACATTCTAGTGAAACTGGGAACTACCATCACCTTGTCTGCCAATCCTGGGCCAAAACAGGAGTCTCCTGCCCTCACTCTTCTCATGGCCGTTCAACCCTCCCATGAAAACAAACCACCCAATAATTTGCCTTGGCCAGTTTCCCTGATTTGGTAGATCCAGAGGTGTGGGATACCAGAACTCCTTCTTTAGCTTCTTGCCCTCCTGTCAGGATTAGCCTCAAAGATCCCACTGCCTTCCCTACCCAAGGCCAATACCTGCTTTCTCATGCCAGCCTCTTGGGCCTTCAACTTGTTATTCAAGAATCCTCCACAAGGGCTTTCTCCGACCCACAAATTCACCTCACAACACTGCCATCCTTGCTGTCAAAAAGCCTAATGGGTCATACAGACTGGTCCAAGACCTCAGACTCGTTAACTTGGTGATTATCCCCATACACCCTGTTGTTCCCAGCCCAGATACACTTTTCGCTTCCATCCCCTCACATCTACTCATTTCTCGGTACTAGACCTCAAAGATGCCTTTTTTTTTTTTTTTTTTTTTTGCCATTCCACTACAGCCTGGCTCACAAGATCTCTTTGCTTTCATGTGTACAGACCCTCATCCCAAACCTCTACCCAAGGCACCTGGACAGTCCTACCTCAGAGCTCCCAGGACGGCCCCCATCTGTTTGGCCAGACTCTCGCCAAAGACCTGACCTCCTTAATCTTCAAGTCCTTTCTTCTCCAGTATGTTGATGACCTTCTCCTCTGCAGTCCCTCTCTAGAGGCCTCACAACAAGATACCTATACCCTTCCTAACTTTCTGTCCCACAAAGGTGCTAGGGTTTCAGCATTTAAGGCCCAATTGTCTCAACCCAAAGTAGTTTACCTAGGTGTTCCTCTATCACAAGGTTTTAAAGCCGTCATCCTAGATCATAAAAAGCTCACACGCAACATTCCCATCCCAACCTCCCAACAAGAACTTCTTTCTTTCTTGGGCTTGGCTGGCTGTTTACACTCCTGGATTCCTAATTTCTCCATTCTAGCCTCTCCTTTGTATGAAGCCTCAGGGGGACCTCCCCAGTAACCTCTCCTCAACTCTGTTGCCACCCCTTCTTCAATCTCCGGTGGGCCCATCTACGTTCCCCTGCCTTACGCCTCCCAGACGTCTTCTGGCTCTTCATCAGGGCTTTGCCTTAAGTGTTCTCAGACAACCTTTGCCTCAGTTGCTTACCTTTCCAAACAGTTAGACCCCACTGTTGAAGGCCCCGTGGGACACTGTGATGTCTTTAACCCAGGGGCACCCACTGATATCCTGAGCTTCCTCCGACTGTTTCCTTCTGGATTCCTTTTTGGAACTGGACTCACTGCCACAGCCCTTTTGGACTGGAAAGCTCTAAACAAGTGCCTTTTAGCAACAACTTGCTATTTTATCATTACCCATCTTAGCATTCTAGGTTGCTGGTGTTAACTTGCCATCCAACCTTTCTAGCCTTCTGTCAGGCCTTGTCTTATGGTCAGACAATTACAGTAGACAAGATGTAGTTTATCCTCCCTTTCATTTGCCATAGATTAGGAGAAGACTGTTGTTATTTTGTTAACCAGTCAGGCATAGTCACCTCTAAGGTTAAAGAACTCCGAGACAGAATTAAGAGAAGACAAGAAGAGCTCCAAAAAGATCAATCCTATTGCATTTTCCGCAGTCTCCTACCCTGGGTCCTACCCTTACTTTGTCCCCTTATGTGCATTCTTATAATTGCTACAATAGCTTCCTGCCTACTCGCTTTCTCCAAAACCAGATTTAAAAAAATTTCCAACCAAACTGTCAACCAGCTTATTTTACAGGACTCGACTGGTTTTCCAACTCATCCTCCAGATAAACAACAACCAACAGACAATACGTGACTCAGGTGTGGATGCGTTCGCAACTTCTCCGTTTCTTTTCCTAACTACAGCAAGATCTCCATTGGTTTTATCCCCAGGAGAGATCGATCTCACTGTCACTGTGCTTTGAAAGGTCCCAAAAAGGCTGGCCCTTTGGCATATGTGCATCTACATGGAGTGGAGATACCAACAGACAATCAGCAGGCAGAAACACCACAAGGGTCCAAGACCACACGAGTTCTCAAATTTTCATATATATCCCTCCACTCGGTCTCTCACCCTCTCACATCATCCCCATTTCAACAGGAAGTAGCTACAGAAGAGAGATTCATTTCCCCTCTTCCTGAGGCCATAACAAACAAAGAAAGGGAGGAATATAAGATAACTGCATTGCCGGGGGTGTGGTGGCACATGCCTATAATCCCAGCACTCGGGAGGTTGAGGCAGGAGGATCTCTGTGAGTTTAAAACCAGCCTGGGCTACAAAGTGAGTTCCAGGTCAGTCTCAACTACATAGTGAGACCCTGTCTCATTTCCCCTCTTCCTGAGGCCATAACAAACAAAGAAAGGGAGGAATATAAGATAACTGCATTGCCGGGGGTGTGGTGGCACATGCCTATAATCCCAGCACTCGGGAGGTTGAGGCAGGAGGATCTCTGTGAGTTTAAAACCAGCCTGGGCTACAAAGTGAGTTCCAGGTCAGTCTCAACTACATAGTGAGACCCTGTCTCAAAAAACAAAAAACAAAAACAAAAGCAAGATAACTGCCTTGATATGGTTGTGGCCATTTTGGTTACTGACTGCCATTTTATACCTTAAGTTTCCATTCCCTACATCATGCATCATCATCTGTACGCATAACTGACACGTGAGCAAGGCTTGCCCATATAAGGAATGGATCACAAATAATGACCCCTGAGTGGCTGCCCGTGCAGCTGATGTATTTACCTGACCACTTACACCAGCCCCCGCTGTATAACCAAGCCCCTTCCACCCAGCTCTCTCTCTCTCTCTTCTTCTTCTTCTTCCTCCTTCACCAAGTAGGCCACTGTGCCACAGTGGCTCTACAATAAATCTCTCCTACGAGCTCTGTTGGTGTGCGGAGTGATCTTTAGCAGGCACCAGTTTCTTTCATCTTTTCCAAGCAGTGAGTCGAATCCATTTTCCTACCACCTCCAACACACAGTGTCTGCAGTCTCCGCAGAGATTCGCGGTACAACACTTCCATCCATTTTCCTTTGGCCAGAAACAGGCCCCAAACCAACCTCAGAGAGATTTAGAAATTTGGTTTTTCTCATAACCAGGGAGCAGCACAGAACTAACTAGTGGTCATTTAGCCAGATCCTGATGCATTTGTTAAAAAACATTGAAATCTGTGTTGTGGGCATTGAAGAGATCCTGCCCTCAAATAATGCACTACCAAAAATAATCTAAGACTTACATTAGGGCTGGAGAGTTGTTGTAATGAAAGGTATTTGTAAGTTTAAAATCTGCAGTAAAAGAACAACTAGTTCTAAGCAAGTAGATCTCTCCATGTCCTTGGTTTTCATGAAAACAGCAGTCCAGCCTCCTTGCTTGCCTCACTCTCCGTGCCCCATCCCTGAGCTGCCTCCAAGCAGCTCACCACTGTGCACTCGGCATTGGCATTGGCATTTCCATTTCAGTTGCTGCTCGCTGTCTTAGGTCTTTCAGGCTGCCACACCAAAATGCAAAACAAAACAATATGCAGTGGTTTATGAGGAACAGAAATTTATTTTCACAGTTCTGCAGCTGGCAAGTGCAACATCAAGATGCCATAAAGGTGAGGGCCTGCTTCCTTCACAGACCGACAGACATCTTCTCCCCTCTGACTCCACAGGCAAAAGGGTAAGCAAGCTCCCCCCAGACCCTTTCATGAGCCCACTAATCCCACTCCTGGGGCCCCACCCTCATGGTCTAATCGCTCCCCAACTGCCCCACCTCTTAGTACCTGAGGGTCAGCATTTTAACATGTGAACTTGTGCAAAAGAAAGAAGCATTCAGGCCGCAGCACCCAACTAGTAAGCCACCTAGATCTGGTCCCCAGGCTCTCCTCCTCTTATTCAAATCAGGAAGAGGAAAGCTTTTACCGATAATGTGCTTTACTATCTTAGGCAGATTCACCATAAAGTATGAGTCTTGCAGCCCTTAAACTTCCCAGCCCCTCACTTACTCCATTCATTTTTTAAGGTTCTGTACCTGATTTTAAATCACTGACTTACATTTTCTTAAGAAGAGATGACCCCACTCTCCACCCACCAACTCTGTCCTACAAACTCCTGACCCTACAAACCGTGTTCCTCCCTGCTGGCCACTGAATGGCATCGCTAGGCTGTACCTAATCTGTCGTTTCCTCTTCTCTGCGTCCTTTGTCTACCGCAGTACTTTGCTGTCACCCTTTCTAATTCCGCAACTTCCTCTTCCACAGATCAGTGCGTCGGTACTTTCCCCAGGTGGATCCCATTTTGTCCCTTCCCTCCTCCTCTCTCTCCACACTTCTAACCTCTTTGTTTGCCTGGCTCCCTAGGCCTTGATGCTCGGCACTGTTTTGAACGCTAGCTAATTTCGTATTCCTGGCAGAATTCACGTGCATCCTGTTGGCTGGTGCTCCAACTCACTGATAGAGATTTTAATAAACTCAGCCCTCACAGTCACCCCTGGGACATTTTTCTAAGCACCTCTTTGCAACTAGATCTGCTGCAGTTTGTTCATTGGTTCCATTACCTTTGGTTTATGGTTTTGGAGCTAGTTTTCAGTGCGCACCAGAGTTTTCCTATTCCAGCCAATTTAAACTTATTTTGCAAGTAAAATTTCCTGGGACATTTTTATCAAGTGCTTTCCTAAAGCCCAAATAGATAACATCTGCTGTGTTCCTTTTAACCATTCATGTGGTAGATTGTGTGTGTGTGTGTGTGTGTGTGTACATTTTTTTCCAAGAAGCAAGCTATTAAGGTTGTCTGGCACTGTTGGTCCCTAACAAACCTTTCTTGTTTTTGTCCTAGATTTCATTAGTCTCTGGTTTGCTGCTGGTTGGTTTTCATGGGTTAGCATTTCCCTCCTAATATTTGTCTTATACTATAAACAATTATTTTAGCTGAACAGTGAAGCTGAGCTTATAGGACCATATTTCACAGGATCACCTTATCCTTCATTCTAGGTCTTTGGGGGGTTGCTCTCTGCTCCTAGGTGCTTCTAACCAAAGCTAATGCCTTCCCACCGCACCCCCACTCCGAATGCCAACACCGATCTTCCCATTAAATAGATGACTCAGGGTGCTCGGGAAGCAGATTCTCATTTCCTCCACTTTCCCACCACTTGCTGCTGGCCTCCCTATGGTAAATTTGCCTGTTTTACATGCAGCTCAGAATCTCCCCTGCTTGTCTCTCTTCATATCCTGAGTCTCAGTGTTTTCTCGAGCAGGACTGCTTCCCTGTCTTTTAAAAGGAGACTGGGAGGGGTAGTTAATTCATGGAAAGACCCTGAGGTCCTGGAGATGCTGACAGGCAAAGGCGATGCTGGTCCATAGGCGTCGTGAAGAGGTGGGACTGAGCGGTAAGAGAAAGAGACCCAAAGCTGAAAAGAACGTGCTAAATGGAAAGGAATTTGCACTAGGGGTGATGTGTGGGAGACAGAAGAAAAAGACTGAAAAGATGGAGATTTCACAAAGGTGAGCATGCAGTGGTGAGTGCTGCAGAGAAATGAAGGCTTTGCTCAAAACAGTCAGTGATGATAGTAAATGTCTTCCTGCCTCAGTGAACATAGGCGGTATTAAAGTCTCTGGAGTGAAAGGAGGTAACAGTCTGAATGCAGGAAGCACGAAAGTTTCTTCCACTCAACCAATCCTCTCTTCTGAGGGGACATTGGACAGGAAGAAATCCTGAACCCTAACAAGGGGTTAAAGAAGGCCAGGACCTCCAAGGAGTAGCTGCTCCACCAAAGCAAGCAGTAGGCTGGATTAGTCTTAAAGGCGATGGTTTACTAATCCCTGCCCTTAGACCATCACAGTAAAACAGAATTGGTGTTTGTGAACTTGTTACTGTCTTGTCCATTATGGGTAAACATCCAATATTTTTTGAGTGCTAGAAAGATCTTTGTCTTTAAAATTAGACATAATAGTTACCAGTGATGACAGTGAAGGACAATCAGAGTTAACCCATATTTGGTACCCACACTGTGCTTGGTAAATTACACAAGATGACAATTTCTTGCCTGTCATACTGTCAGGTGGGTATTTAAATTCCCATTTTAAATATTTTAAAATCTGAGACCCAGGGTAATTCTGCTTCTCTCTCAGAGCCATTAAACTGTTAAATAGCAGCACCAGTTAAGAAACAAATCCACTTTACTCCAAAGATTGTGTTTCTCATACCCACCCTTTAAGAATTTAAGCAAGACATGCCTCTTTTGCCTATCTTATCTGTTCTTCCTGGTCATTGCCCGTAGAGGTGGTATATTATAACCTGTGTGCATTTAATCAAAGACTTCACTGGTGGCTCTAGGTAAAGGGAACTTTTACAACAGTGAGCCACCAAATTCCTGTCCCAGAAGCTCCAGACACCATCTTTCCAGAACAATGAAAAGCAACTAAAACTCAGGAGAGCCCGACCAGCTTCACCTGCCAATGGAAAAATAAGCAACAACAGCCCCAGACAGTCACAGAACACAAGACAGAGGCCATCTCACTACTGATACGTGTTTGTGGGTGCTCTCACACAAACAGCACTGGGTTGAATTCTTCTAAACCTCTCAGTAAAAAAACACACATGGACACACATTCTTGCAAAAACTTGGTACCTTCAAAAAACATCATTTGACAAAAACTGCACAGCATCTAAGGGATGAGCACTTACTTTGATGCCTGAATAAAATATGCTATTTTGGTAGAAACATGGAAAAGTTTTCCCTTTGTCACACAACAAAATTTGAGCCAACTTTTAGACTAGAATCAGCTGTCTTTTTGCCTCTTGGAAAGGTAAACTTGCCTTACTTTTAGCAACAAAGAATGAAGAGCCTTTTCCTGTATACACTATAGATAGCTGAAATACTCATTTTAGGAAATGCTAAAAATCTCTCTTCTTGGGCAGGGGATTTAGCTCAGTGGTTCCACCGCCTGCCTTGCAAGCACAAGGACCTGAGTTCGATCCCAAATCTAACTTCTTTAAAAGAATGAACTGGTGGTGATTATCACCCTATCATGGTGAATCTTAATGTCATTTTATTTTCTTTATGCCTTGGGGATGAGTGAGAAGACGAACTGGCTGACAGGGTGAGAAGAGGGTTAACTGACTTTTACAATGAAGCTCATGGTACCCTGGAAATAAGTCTGGGTGTGATACAAACAGCAAGTGTGCAGCTGAGGTAGGATAGCCAGTGTCTGAAGATGGACCGGCTTTGGACTAAACACTCAGGAGCACCTCATGGCGGGCCAGGGTTATTACAGCCCATTCTGTAAGCTATTTCTTATTCTGGCTGCATATGGCACTCTATTATTATCACCCATTCAGGCTGGACAAGAGAGAGGAGCTATCTCAGAGCGGGTGGGCAGACTGAAGTTGGCGCAGAATTCCCAGGAGTTAACCAGAATAAAAATTCTCACATCTGGGCTATCAGGCTGCATTCAGTTCCTAGATATGTTTGAATTTTGTGGGAAGGTTCTGACAGTAAAACATATTGGCAGAAAAAAAAATTAGAGCTCATTTTTCTCCTAGGACATGCTAGAAATGGGTTGTCATAAGCACAGCAAGTTTTATCCTAGTTAAGCAGATCCACTAGATATCATCATGACACACCAGACCAGGGGACTCTGTGTATTCATGCGTTGCAGTAGAACAAACCAGACTAAAGTATACACTCTTTCAGTTACTAGTAATTTAAGTGTGGCAACTCATGTAACCAAACAGTTTCTTGAGTTTTCACAACAGTAAAGTGAGTATCTCCACCACAATATCTCCCAATTAGACTGTCATGGGAACAAGTATGCTGTGTAGACCATGAAGTTATATCTATCACCAAGTTGTTATTAGCTACCTTTCTACTTCTGACCAAAATGGAGGTGAAAAGAACCAAGGGATTGGGCTCGATTGATTTGTCATAGGAATATTTCAACTCACCAACTTAATTTTATTGTCCTTCCAACATGAGAACTCTACCTAGGTGCTCTGATTGGAAAGGTGACTTACCTGAAGACGTTCACGAGCAACCCCCCTGATATTTAACAAGGTGTCGGCAAGCCTATGAGGTCAGACTAGCCTCAGGTAAACTTTGCCAAGTTACTGAATATCTTTGCTCCCATTTCGCCTGGTAGTAAAATATGGATTACTAGGCAAAAGTGTTATCGTGATGGATATGAAAATGACTTAGCACGTATGAAGAATTTGGTACATAGTCCACCTTCATTAGTATTTTAAAAAGAGAGAACAAATCTCCTGCCACAGCTTCTGCTTGGACCAAAATGAATCTGTATTCCATTGTTTAAATGTGTAAAGGGGATGGCATCAGAACCAGTGGTCACTCTACAGATCTAATAGATCAAAATGGATCTAATAGATCTCTAAAATGGAACAAAGGAGCTGCCTATGTTTGCTTCCCCACCTAGATTATAAAATTCATTTGAGCTGGTGTTGGGGGAAGCTGCATTCTTGGTCTCTGCCATGTGCTCAACTTCTAAAACAAATTCATAGCGATGACCACTTCTTTTTGAAATTGTGTCGAAGCTTCATAAGTAGGACCACATTGATTCAGAGTGAAAAATCTATATAGTGTGTATCTGCAATACAAAGGAGGAGGGTCTACACACTTGAGGATAACAATAAATACTTGCCAATTAACACATGTATTGGCCCTAATATGGAACAAACGCCACTTAAAATCCCCTTAAAATACACGGTAAGCATGCATTAGATAGTACTTTCTGTATTAACCTTCTTGGAAATGGATTGCAAACAACTATCAAAGATGAATCCGAAAGTGAAGATCCACCATAAGTAAACTCTTCTGATTGGAGAGAACCTCTAAGGACCCTCTAACTGACAAGCCAGCCTTCCTAGAACACCACACCTAAGTCCTTGGGAGTGCAGGAGAGAAGAGCAGAATTCTGTCCTCTTGGCTCTCAGCCATTCTTTCTGACCCCTCAAATGGATTTTCCCTTCAACCAGAGAATGAAGAATAATCAGATTTGTTTAAGGTGTAATTTGAGGTTCAGAAGAATCAGTATATTTAACTTCATTGCTCATTTACCCCAGGGAATGAAAACGAAATAAAAAACTAGAATAACAATGCTGAAGCTGGGCTCCCATCACCCTCTGGACCCTCCTCTCCTCCCTACACGGTAATTACTCTACCGCAGCACATAAAGGGAAGGGAGCACTGCAGAGCCCTGCTGAATACAAAATCCAAGCTGTTCCTCCTCTTCCTCCTCCTCCTCCTCCTCCTCTTGTAATTAATCTTTTCTGCTTTCCACAGGAGCCATCTTCTTCAGTGTTCGGCATGTGGCTGGAACTTTAACTTCTTGTTATCACCATCACTGTCTTTGTTTTCAGAAAAGAAAAAACACATTCGTGGCACACGACCCTATAGTGAAAGCAGCTAAGCTTTGATTACCGCGTGCCACATGTAAAATTCATGTAGTCTCTCTCTCTATCAATCTAAGCATCAGTTCTCACCCTAAAGAACTTAGGAAAGGTATTGCCAATCTGTATTCTTTTTGAGATTATAGCCCTAATATTTTTACTGATTTATAAGTAAGCTCACTCTCCAGTGAAGTGAACGCTTTTTTAAAAGCCACCAAAAGCATCATGTGAATGTAGATATCCCACTTAAACACCAAAAATGCCAATATTTCTGAGCGCCTTTACCCTTCTCTGATGCAGTTTCCATGGAAACCATACCATTAAGCCAGGCAGTTACTTCTACGTTACATAATATTATCTAATGCTTAGTTACTCCTGAACAAATGTGTTTATTCAGTAGCTTTTTGTCCACATAATCAACCATATCTACTTTGATTTGATTAAACAGGGAGCAGCAACATAAAATCATTTATTGCAATGTGCTTTGTGCCTGTTACTCATCCAGAAAATGACACGCTCTGTGTCTGCCAAAGAGGACAATGCATGTGAGCTTGTGGGAAAAGACTTTGGCATCTGAGACCATATCGATGGTGAGTTAGAGCCATTAAGATCGACAGTATATGAAGTTGGAAACTAGAGCAGACACAGTCTGAAATCTATTTTTTCTTTCTTTCTTTTGGTACCGGGGATCCAACTGGAGCCCTTGTGAGTTAGGCACCGGAACCACTGAGCCAAATCCCTGGCCAGAGCAGACACATTGAAGACCCAGCTGGGAGTGTTTGGATCCCCTTCCTATTTGTCTTCCTTCTTTCCATATAAAGGGGAAGGGGAAACTTAGATTCTCCGGGGGTCTATTCATTTTGGCAAAGGGCCTCTGGGGAAAGACGTTCGCTATGTACAGTCTTGTTCGGTTAGGAGCATTTTCCTCATATGAGGAGTGGGCTTTGCTGAGTGATTACTATTGATTTAGAAGTTATTCCTAATACATAACAGAGGACCAATTATCCATGACTCAGGGGCTTCTTTGTTATTTAGCTACAGCAGTCCCGCTATTTGGCCTTTAACTCCTTTCTGACAGAGAACTTTGTAAAAATTTCCATTCCTCAGGTTTATTGGGTATAACTTATTTTTTTAAATGTGTGTATTTAAGATGAATAACTTGATGGTTAGATATATGTATTATACGTTTTAAAATAATCATCATGCTCAAGAAAATTAGCATTATTCATCATCTGAACTATAGCTACGATCTCCTTTTGGTGTAAACACCTGAATGCTTTATCCCTTATTTTCCACGAATTTTGGTTATTTTTCAACAAGTGAAGGTATTGGAGTACTCAGACATAAATAACGCTCAGAGAAAAAGAATTTGCTGAGCACTCAATGCCCACCATTAGGATCTCCTGTCCTTAATAATAAGACCTTGAGGAATTAATTTAACCTTCTATTTCCTTCCCTTCCTTTTCCTCTCACTTTTCTATCTGTTAAAAATAATGAGTACTTTAGGTGGATGCTAAAAGGATATCTTAAGAAATGAATTGAATCCATAAGCCAGTTCTAAAAGTCATTTAACTAAACAATTTTATAACCACATAATCAACTTAATGGCTTTCTACTTTGACCTCTACAAACATATTCTTATTAAAGATATGGTGATAGTGTGCGTAATTATTTTTTTAAAAGATAGGTAAACTACAAGTCTGGTAAAGTTTCTCCAGAACCCCCACAACCCCACAATGAGGACTTGTGCTATTTTGTTTTGCAAAAGGTGTTGACATTTAGAATCACTAAAGGAAGACCCTGTGTTCTAATTCAGTCTGTAACAGGCTGTAGCTCCTTTCTCCCTGTATTTTCTTCTGTCTGTTGATTCTCTCCCAGGCTGCAGACATGCTGCATTCTTATTTCAGCATTCTAATCTCTTTTGCATGCAATCCTTGGTCTTTGCCTAGAGAAAAGCGGGAAGTTGACTTTTCCTAGTACTCTGGAGGCTTCGTTTCCTCACAGTGGCTGCCCTTTTCTCCTGTGGCCCTCACAAGCCAATTCGCACAGCTTCCTTTGTTATATTCCTTTGCCCTCCCCCGCTTCCTTGCTTCCAGGATATAACATCTTCCAACCGAGTTCACCCCTGAGTAGGTTTAGCTCACACATCATACCTGAAATGTAGGCTCACTGCCTGACTCCCTTCATCCCCAGGCCCACCAAGCAGATTCTGTCCTGCTTGTTTGCAGCACACATACTAATTTGTATATTTGTATATAATTTGCAAAATATTACATTTTCAGTTATATTGATCAGTCTCTTTCTATTCATTTGGTGAACAAACAGTTATAAGATCCAGTTCTGTAGGGCCGGGGATGCAGCTCAGTGGTTCTGCTGCCTGCCTCGAAAGCACAGGGACCCGAGTTCGATCCCTGGTACCCCCCCCCCCCCCAAAAATCCAACTCTGTCAATTCAGGGAACATGTCCACAAAGGTGAACAGATTACTGGTTCCAGTTCTTAAGCTTCTCCTCTTCTGGTTTGAATATCTTTATATCATCCGTGCTTGGCAAAGTCTCTGACCCTCAGTACCATATCTGATATTTTTTGTTGAATTCCTTTTTCAAATTTCCCATTTTATTACAGAACATTACTTAAATTTTAGAAAAACCAAAAATATACATTAACAGGAAAAAACTGTACCCATACCCTCCCTAACCAGAAATGAGCAGTGCCACATTTTTAGGTACACATTTTTCAATCAAAATTTTGTTTGATATTACTTTCAATCATCTTTTAAAAAGAGAATCAAACGACATCTGGTTTTTATATTCAAACAGTCCATAAGCATCACCACTGACTCTGTGAGTGATTTCACATTGTGCTGGAATAAGTGTTTGGGAATAAGGAGACAGTCAATTGGGCATGAGGACTTGAGCAATGATACCCTTAGGTCTGGTTCCATATTTTTTTATAAATGCACCAAGAATGAAATCTTTCCTGACTTCTCCCACTTATCTGCAGGTAAAGGATTTAGGAATATGATTCCCTAAAAACAGGGCTCAATTTCAAGAACACAGAAAGAAAGAACAAAGAAACAGGCTTTGTTTGTGGTTTCTAATCCAGTTTTCATTCCAGTAACTCTGGCACTGTGAGGGTCTAAGAGATACACTCCTATATTTGAATATCTGATTTTGTACTCTGAAGATTTGTATAAAAACAAACTTCAGAGTGTACAATCTGGGATTGAACACCTTGACTTTCAAATGCTGATATTTCTGTTGGGGAAACTTTAGACATAGCCTAGTTCACGCCTGTAACTCCAGCAGTCTAGGAGGCTGGAGCAGGAGGATTGCAAATTGGAGTCTAGCCTGGGTTATACAGTTATTTAAAGAGACCCTATTCCAAAATAAAAAATAAAAAGGGCTAAGAATATAGCTTAATGCAAGGTCCTGGTTTCAATCCTCAGTGCTGAAAAAATCTTTTCTGTGAAATGAGAGCAATAACAGAAGATTAAATGAAGTAAATATATAGAGAGCATTGAGCATTAATGTCATAATTAAATCCTTTCCTCTCTCTCTTCTTACACATGCCAGTACACACACACAAACACACACACACACACACACACACCCCAAACACACTAATCTCTTTTGAAAAAAATTTAAGTATTTTCCTCTAAAGTAATGCAAGATTTATTACCTTTATACTTTGTGTCCCACCCCTGCCACCTTCTATTAAAATGTTTTTTTGCTGGCTGGAGATCTAATCAACTTACTCTTTTCTCTGTGATTCTCTGTAATTTACTTGTCTTCTAGTATAAGTGATTTCCTCCACTTTAAGCTGCAATATGCACCATACTTATAATTCTGGTAGCATCTATTCTGCCATTGTTCAGTTGTACAATCACACAAGAGAAAACTGTGACCCTTAATAGTTTTAAATGATTCTACTTCTTTGACACTTCTATGATAAATTTTATTTAGAGAGTTAAATTGCAACTATTTCATAAAATGGAATTTAATATGGAGATCTGCAAAGTAGCAACGTAAAAATTGTTACTATCACTATTACCATCATCCCGATTCTCTTCAACTATTCAAAATCTCACAATTTAGTTTGCTTAGGAAACACAGTATGTGCTGTGAAAGCACAAAGACCATGCTATTCGATATTCCAAAAAATCATAAGGTAGAAAGATCTAGTCTTCATGCACTCCAGCAGGAAACCCAGAATTGAAATGTGCTGTGTATATGTCCTGATGCCCTACAGTGAATCTAATCACCATACACTGTCAAAAAATTTTTTTAAAAAATTAAAAGACCATAAGAGTCAGTTAAACTTCCATTTTTGAACTGTAAAGAGCAACATAATATGTATGCCTGCACTCAAAGGGTATGGGGGAGCCTAGCAAGTGGCACCCCGGAGTGTGACACATGATCAGATACTGGAGGTGCTAGAGCAGAGCTGCTGGAACTTCTCTGTCACTTTCTACCCAGCTTGGCAACATTTGTTTTCACACTTCTCATAGAAAATACATCAGATGAAGAGAAACAAAACATGAAATTGTTTTGCTTGCTAAAATCTCAATGTCTCTAAATACAGTTAGTTTCACAGTCCCAATTTAGTGTCATTGCACTCAGCTTAAAGCACTCTTTAATTTTTCCTTTTGAAAGTGGTTAGTTGCACTTCCTTTCCTCCTACTGGTAAAAAAGCAGCATTAAGTCTGAGTTTTGCAGAGTTCTCAGCGAAGAGATTGAATCACCCAAACTTGGTGCTTCCAAAGCAGGCTTTGATGTAGTCAGAAAGATCTACAGCTATATTTCAGAGGGAAAAATGTTTTCAATATTTTATTTAAATACTTAGTGAATGTTGTGGAAATATTATTAATATTGGATAGTATATGCTTTTCTTGGCTTCAGCATGGTTCTTTATGGTCTTTTATATTGATATTAACCATTTCAATGTAGTATCAAATAGGACTTTTCCCACTGATTTAAAAACACATAGTTTTATTTTAACCCTATACTATCATGTTGTGGTAAATCCTGACTAAATACCTGATTTCAAATTGTGCAAGATAGTGCAAGGAGCCCAGAGTAGAATATAGTGAATTACAGAATTTTATGTATACAATGCATAATATTACAAAATGTAATTAGAAAGACCATTCTCAGTTTTATGATCTCAACACAAATTGTGAATGAAAATTTCCTTTGTCATAATTGATTTCTTAAAACTCAAACTCAAGGTCAAGACATATGTGATAGAGACCTTAAAAATGCATGTGCCCTTCCCTGTGTAGTCTCAGCCTGGTTTACCCATTCTAAGCCAAACTCATTCAGAGTAAGATATAATCTTCTCTGAATATATTGATAAATAGGATAGATGCTGTCTTAGTTACTTTTCTTGTTCTAGGAAAAAATACCTGACACTCAAATTTGAAGGAGGAAAGAAAGGTTTACTTTTGCAGAGGTTTCAGTCCATAGTTGTCTAGCTCCAAGGCAAGGCATCCTGACAAAGGGGAACTGCAGAAGAGAAACAGTACATGGCAGGGCAGGCAGGAAGCAGCAGCCTGTGGTCCTTCTGTCCTTTTATAGTCCATCAAGGATACAAGCCTATTCATAGGTGTCATCCACACCCAGGGAGGGGCTTCCACTCTCCACACCAAGAACTTTGCTAAGCTCATTTAGTCATCACGTACTTTTAATATCAGTATCATATATCCTAGGTCCAGCCACCTCCCAAGATCCCTATGTATGAGTTCATGGACTTTGTGGGGACAAACAGATATAAGCCATAACAAATACTATGCCAGGGAAAATGAACTCTGATGTTCTCTCCTAGGAATACATGTTCTTCCTGCACAATATTTGTTGCCTGACCTGTTGGATGCAATCCTCCAACAGGAGCAGAAAACCAGCATCAGAGGTGTTTGTGCCATGTATCAACTTTGATATTTACAAGTTCACAGAAACAGATGTCTCACTGCCATCTCACTGAGCTGGGCTATTGGAGAATGCAGGCAGCCAGGGGGTCAGGAGCTACACAGATCATGAAGCATTTCACATATGATCTCTCAGAGGGATGTGTAATAAGGAATGGGAACATCCCAATCAAGACCATCAGCATCATTGGCATCATTATGGTCATAACTTGTATTAATATTAGTCAGACAAAAAAATATTAGTCAGACACCTGAAAACCACTCAAAAGCTCCAGAAAACAAAACAAAACAAACAAACAAACAAAAAAAAAACAAGGTGCTTGGATGGGCATCACAGAGTGTACCATTTTGACAGCTAAAAGAGAGCAAAACAAAAGGCATCTAGCCTGTATTTAGTCTTATTTCTGAGTCCCAGGCCTTGTGCTTTATGCTTTTTGCACATTTGCGACGTACATTGTAGCAAGCCTGGCAAAGAGTTCAATCTGGAGAGGTATGAGGTAAAATCTGTGGATGGAGAGTCTGTTTCCCATTCAATCTTTATTAAGGAAGCAATGTGTCCCATATGAAGTGCTAGGCCCTCTCCATGGCCACAGTACAATGACTAAGAATGTGGAGTTGGGGTATAGTTCAGTGGTACAGCTCTTGCCCGGCCCATGTGAGACCCTGGGTTCCATCCTCAGCACAAAAAACAAACAAACAAACAATGGAAGAGAGAGAATGTGGTCAAATAAAGACTCATTCTCAGGTCACTTGGGTCTAAAATTCCAACTATGACTTTAATCTACCCCTTTCCTTCTCTTCCTGGCCTTGACCCTGTCTGCAGGTGGAGAAAGCAGCAGTGGGGCCATTTCATGGGGTTGTTGTGGGACTTAAAGAAAGGACTTCAGCTCATCAATACCTGCAGATTAGCTAATGCTCTTTTTATTCTAAAATTGATACCGGATGCAGGATGTTGGGAAGCACAAGGTTGTAGAGTGATGGGACCAAGCTACACAGAGTAACTAGCAGCAGGCACCATTGTGAGGAGCATACTGAAAGAAGCAACCTATTTAAAAATATAACTGATAAATATTCTATGCTTGTACCTGAGGTTCACTCTGAACATAGGCAGACAGTGGAAAGTTTGATGTGAGCACATGGTATACAAGCACAGATAAGCAAAAGCCCAGAGTAGCAAGAGGCAGACACAAAAGGACCAAGAGAACTCAGACAATACATAAAGAAAGATAAAACCTGATTGGAAAGGAGGCTATTTTAAGCCACACTCTGCTAAGACTTTTTGTTTTTGTTTTCCTTTTCTTAAGAAATTAGTTTAAACCACTTACATAATGAAGTAGAAAGGAAAATAGATGAAGGCACCCCCCAAACAATGAGTTGACTCATTTATCCTTGAGTCAACAGCAAGGAACAATAAATGTACTTTTTATTCCAATTTTTGAATCCTAGGTGGTCATGTCTGAGTAATGTTTCAAATTATTTGGAGAATCCTGGACTCTGTGACCTAAGAATAGAATGGAACTTTTGAGAAGGGTTCTCATCTCCCAGGGAACCCATGACTAGTTGGTGCAGCTTGGGTGATGGACAACTTCTGGGGTGCCATTCACATTGTGTTCACATTGTAATCTATGTGAAAGCTACTTCTTGGGATGGTGGAGTGTGTCCACCAAACAGATGCACAAATTTCAGAATAGAGACTTGAGAATCAAGGGTTTCTATCAAAAGGAAATGTCAAATACTTTGCTGGGAGCTGCACCCTCCCCTGCCTGCACTGCCACCATCGCTCCAGTGCAAGGAAGGTAGTGAACCCACCCCCCCCTGCTCTCAGACCTCCTGATTGTGCCAGTCTTTAAACCCACTCTGCAGAGGCATAGGTGGTCATAAAGGGTATTTTTCGGAGCTCTGAACTTTGAAAATCTTTAAAGAAAGGGTGGAGGAAAACTGTAGTATAACTGTGTGGAGTTCAACCCTGCAGGAGGTGGGGGAACTCAGTCTGGGCCTTGCAGCCCGAGGTCAGCCTGCGTCATGGAGGTCTACATTAGCTAATTGAGATCAGGGGACTTGGTTCTGCACATGGCTTTGCATGTTGTACATTATGACAGCAGAGAAATAGTCTGAAAGAGGCCCATCAAATTCATTTTTTTCTTTCTTTTTTTTTCCTCATTCCACTCTGCAAATTCTTTCCTTTTTCTGCTCTCTTTGTCCAACTCAGTCTTTTGCTCCACCATATTATCCCTCATCTCCCTTTCTGTTCCTGCTCCTTCCCTAACTCAGATTTCTTCTTTTATCATTTTTTTCTTTTTTCTTTAAATTCTTTTTTTCTGTCATTCTCCCTCACTCATGGGTCAATAGTTTCAAGGGAACATGAGCCCCTATTATTGTTAAGGGGATATATTGTTGTCCTTATACTTGCACTCTGTCTATCCCTTTTGAATTTAATAGTTTCCTAAAGATTGTGTGGTCATTCTATGTCCTCTGGCTTCACTTGAAGCATTCTCCAATTCTTTCACTTATCTACTACTCTCATCCTAACTCTGTCTAAGCCCCATCCTAAATGGTAAATATGCTACATTTAAAAGTTTATTCACTGCAAACATATTTGGGGCTGCTTCTTGATTTTAATTTAATTCACATGGTTTAAAGGTGATAGACTAATGACTACCACAAGTGGTCAATTTGCAAATTGTGCTTGATCCTATTGTGTTGCTGATTGCATCAATTAGGATAAAGGATTATGATTGATTTAATGAGCTGTTTTCTCTGATATTATGAAAATGAGGATGTCAAACTATATCAGGACGATTTAATAACCCAGAAATTACATCAAGGACAACTCAACAACAAAAATACAAATGAGGAAACAAACAAGACACAAAGACAGACTTCCAGTTCACCAATGGCAAACAGGAGGGCAAAAGAGGGTGAAAAGTCTAATAGCGAACCACCAGGACACTCTGAACTCAGCACAGGAAGTAATAAAACAGATCAATCAGGCTCTAGAAAAATTCAAAACAGAAATAATTTCCCAGATAACCATAGAGATGGTGAGCATAATGGAACTCATGATTTGAAACTCTAAAACAGGAACTGAGAAAAAAATAGATAAGCTCAGGACCATGATAGAAGCCATGAAGGCCCAGTATAAGAAAGAAATGGAAACAATAAATGCCAACATAGGAAATAAATGGAATCCATAAAACAGATTCAAACAAATATCCAGGAGAGTAAACACTCTATTGAAAGTGTTCACAACAGAATAAAAGAATGTGAAGATAGAATCTCAGATATAGAAGATAAGATTGCGGTCAGTGACTGTGAAAGAGAGGTCTTTTAAAAACAGTAGGGGATCATGAGAAATCAATCCAACAACTCCTAGATGATTCAAAGAAGAATAACATAAGTCTGATAGAAATCCATGAAGTAGCAGGAGAAAATACAAATGACTTTAAAAAGCTGTTCACAGAATTAATGACAGAAAACTTCCCAAACAGAGGGGAAGAATTTGGCATACAGATAAGTGAGGCATATATGACTCCAACTAGCCACGATTAAAAAAAATCTACACCTAGACATATAATAATCACGATCCCAGAAACCCAACAGAAGAACAAAATGCTACAAGAAGTAAGAAAAGAAATGAATCACATACAAAGAAAAGCTCATCAGAATCATAGCAGACTTTTCAAGACAAACCCTTAGGTCAAAGAGAGCCTGGAGTGAGGTATTTCAAGTCCTAAAAGAAAACAACCTCCAACCTAGACTGATGTATCCTGCAAAACTCTCTTTCAAAATGGATGGGGAAATAAGATACTTCCATGACAAAGAACACCTGAGAAACTTCATCAATACCAAACCAGCACTACAAGCAATTCTAAACAATATCCTAGAAAAAGACAATGAAGGAAACAACACCATGAGGCCCAACAGAGCAAATCAAATAGGCAAGGCAAGAAACTAAAAGGAGAAGGGAGAAAAAGTAAAAAGAGTCAAGAAAAGGGCAATAGCATTACAATAAGAAGTCAGTACATATCATTTATAACCATCAATGTCAATGGCCTCAATTCACCAATCAAGAGAAATAGACTGGCAGAATGGATTAAGAAGCAAAATCCAACAATATGTTGTATACAAGAAACACACTTAGTGCGAAAATAAGCTCATAGACTGCAAGTGAAAGGATGGAAAACAATTCTTCATGCATCAGGAGCCCAGAAAAAAGCAGAGGTAGCAATCTTATTTGCAGATAAAGTAAATGTCAAACCAAAATGGACTAAAAGAGACAAAGAAGGCCACTACATCCTTGTAAAGGGAACAATTCAAGAGAAAGTGATGAAAATCATAAACATATATGCACCAAACATTAATGCCCCCAAGTATGTAAAAGAAATATTAAGAAACACAAAAAAACCAAATAAGCACTAATACAATTGTAGTGGGGGATGTAAATACCCGACTATCACAAGTAGATCATCCAGGCAAAAAAAATCAACAAGGAAATACTAGAACTGAACTAAGCTTTTGAACACATGGACTTAATAGATGTCTACAGAGTGTTTCATCCCACAAAATCATAATAAACATTCTTTTCAGCTGCACATGGGTCATTCTCCAAGATAGACTGCATACTAGCTCACAGAACAGGTTTGAATAAATGCAAAAGAATCGAAATTATTCCCTGTATATTATCAGATCATAGTGCAGTCAAGCTGGAAATCAATAGCACAAGAAACCATAGGAATTTCACAAACACATGGAAATTGAACAACACTCTCATGAAAAATTGATGGATCACAGAAGAAATTAAAGAAGAAATTAGACAGTTTTTGCAAATAAATAAAAATGCCAATACAACATACAGGAATGTATGAGAAACAAGGAAAGCAGTTCTACATGGAAAATTCATAGCACTGAATGTGCACACTAGGAAAACAGAGTGAGCTCAAATAAACAACCTAATGATGAACCTCAGACTCCTAGAAAAACAAGAGCAAGAAAAACCCAAAGCTCAAACAAGAGAGGAAATTATAAAGATTAGAGCAGAAATCAATGCAATGGAAACAAAGAATACAAAAACTAAATGATTCGAAGAGTTGGTTTTTTGAAAGAATAAATAAAATTGATAAACCCTTAGCTAACCTTATCAAAAAAGGAAAGAAAAGGCTCAGATCCATGCAATCAGAAATGAAAAAGATGAAGTCACAACAGATCCAACAGAAATCCAGAGGATCATTAATATCTACTTTGAGAAACTGTACTCAAATAAAATAGAAAACACAGAAGAAATGGACAGATTTCTAGATACTTATGAATTACCAAAGGTGAACAAAGAAGATAAAAAACATTTTAAACACCCCAATTACAATCAGTGAAATTAAAAATGTAATTAAAAACTTACCAACAAAGAAAAGCCCAGGTCCTGGTAGAATCACTGCTGAATTTTGCAAGACATTTAGAGAAGAATTATTGCCATTATTCTTCAAACTTTTCAATGAAATTGAAAGGGAAGCAATACTTGCAAATTCACTCCTGGAAGCAAGTACCACTTTTATTCCCAACCCAGGGAAAGACACAACTAAATAAGAGAGCTACAGGCCAATATCCTTAATGAATATATATGCAAAAATCCTTAATAAGATACTAGCAAACAGAATACAGAGGATCATCAGGAAGATCGTACATCCTGACCAAGTCAGATTTATTCCAGGGATGCAAGGATGGTTCAACACATGTAAGTCAATAAATGTAATACACTATATTGACAAAGTCAAGGACAAAAACCATATGATCCTCTAGATATATGCAGAAAAAGCATTTAACAAAATTCAACACCCATTCACGATTTTAAAAACTGTAAAAAATGGAATAGAGCATCTATATCTCCACTTAATAAAGGCTATTTATGAAAAACCAACAGCCAACATCATATTAAATGGCCAAAAACTGAAAACCTTCACATTAAAATCAGGAACAAGACAAGGATGCCCACTATCACCACTTCTCTTCAATATAGTTCTGGAAACATTGGCCATAGCAATTAGACAAGAGAAAGAAATTAAAGCAATAAAGATAGGAAAGGAAGAAGTTAAACTGTCATTATTTGCTGATGATATGATACTCTACATAGAAGACCCAAAACACTCCACCAAAAGACTTCTAGACTTAATTGACACTTTTAGCAGAGTAGCAGGATACAAGGTGAACACCCAACAATCAATAGCCTTCTTGTACACAAACAACAGACTCACTGAGAGAGAAATTAGAGAAACAATTCCTTTCACAATAGCATCCAAAAAATGAAGTATCTAGGAATTGACCTAACAAAAGAAGCAAAAGACCTCTACACTGAAAACTACAGCACTCTGATAAAAGAGATCAAAGAGGAGATAAGAAAATGGAAAGACATCCCCTGCTCTTGGGTAGGAAGAATGAACATAGTAAAAATGGCCATACTACCAAAACTGCTATACAGATTCAATGCAATGCCAATTGAAATTCAAACACTATATTTCACAGAACTAGATAAAAGAATCCAAAAATTCATCTGAAACCAGAAGAGACCTAGAATAGCAAAGCCATGCTAGGCAACAGACACATGGCAGTGGGTATAACAATTCCCAATTTGAAACTATACTACAAAGCCACTGTGATAAACACAGCATGGTACCAGCAAAGAAACAGACCTGAGGATCAGTGGAACATATTGGAAGACACAAAAGAACTCCAGATGCACTCAGCTACCTCATCTTTGACAAAGGACCTGACCATCCACACTGGAGGAAAGATAGCCTCTTTAATAAATGGTGTTGGAAAAACTGGATCTCAACCTGCAAAACATTAAAACTAGAACCTTATCTTTCATCATGCACTAAACTAAAATCCAAGTGGATTAAAGATCTAAATATAAAAACAGAAACACTAAAATTGCTGGAAGGTAAGTTGGGCAGAACTCTTGAAGACACTGGCATAAGAAAAGACTTTATGAACAAATCCTCAGTAGCATGGGAACTAGCAGAAAGAATCAACAAGTGGGATCTCATCTTATTAAAAAGCTTCTGCACTGCAAAAGAAACCATCAATAGAACTAAGAGATAACCTACAATGTGGGAAAAACTTTTACCAGCTGCTTCTCAGACAAAGGACTATTATCTAGAATATGTAAAGAACTCAAAACAATCAGCCCCCCCCAAATACAAAGATCCGATTCAAAAATGGGCATCTGAAATGAAGAGACATTTCTCAGACTAAGAAGTCAAAGCAGCAAATAAATATATGAAAAAATGTTCCACATCACTAGTCATTCAAGAGAATCAGATGAAAACAACACTGAGATTCCACCTCACCCCACAAAGAATGGCTGCTATCAAGAAATCACTGAATAACAAATATTGGTGGCATTTTGGGGAGAAAGGAACCCTTCTCCATTGTTGGTGAGAGTGCAGACTAGTGCAGCCACTATGAAAATCAATACGGAGATACCTCAGAGATCTGGGACTAGAGGTTCCATGTGACTCAGCCATCCCTCTGTTGGGTATCTTTCCAAAAGAATTAAAAGAATCATATCACAGTGATATATGCACACCTATGTTTATAGTGGCACAGTTTGTAATAGCTAGAACATGGAAACAGCCCATTTGCCCATCAGTTGGAGACTGGATAAAGAAGATGTGATTTTTCCATAAAATGGAATACTACTCAGCCACAAAGAATAAGAAATTAGATTCATTCATAGGAAAATGGATACATATCCAGGATATACTCCTAAGTGAAATAAATAAGTCACACATGTGTAAATAGCAAATAGTTTCTCTGGTGTGAATAAACTATAATAGTACATAAGATCCTAATGAGATAACTGACAATGTGAAATGGGAAGAAAAGGGCAACAGGTGTAGGGAAAGTGGGAAGGGTAGAGGAAAGGGAATAAGGGAAAAGAAAAAAATATGAGAAAATGAAAAAATGGAAATGAAATGTTTGTAAATGGGGAGAGGAGCAGAGGGTAGAGGGAGGAAAGGGATAAGGGGAAAAAATGAGAACCAAGACCTCTCATGTAAGGGTTCAAGATCCCAATGATGGATGTAACTATACTGTATACCTAAAATGTACCAATAAACTCAATGAGGAAAAAAATTTAAAAAACAAATACTTTGCTGAAAAGTACAAAAGACATATGAACTGGAGAGCTTGCACTATGGTGTGATGAGTCTGAAATTACTCTGCTGCACAACTTATCAGTGTAGCCTTTGGCAAGTTACCTAACTTTTCTTAACTTATGTTTTTTTCATTTATAAATAATGTCTACAGCCTATTTCACAGAAAATCCATGAGGCAGCATTGAACTCCCGTGAATAGAGCAGGTAGGCTGTGGTTTTGCTGAGTGATCACAGCCATCCTTGCTGTATTTGTATTCAGTTTCTGGATACCCTAAAGTGACAGGACAGGGAAAGACCTGTAGAGGTAAAGAAAAGCCTCCCTCAATTTGAGGCTGCTGGGATATTCACCTAGAAGGAAAATAAATGATTGTGAACTCTCAGAGCAGAGTCATCAAACACACTCAGCTTTCCCTTCCTTTCATGGAGTAAAAGACCCAAATGATATGCACAGACCTTTTACATTGCTTCTATGTGTATATGAGCTTGTGTGTGTAAACCTCACTCACACAAGGAGGATGGTGAGCCAGCTTACTAAACACACATTCGTATTAAGATGGCACAGAGTGGCCTTTCTCAATTGGCCTGCCATTCTGGTGACAATTTTTAGAATAAAAAATGGAAGTTTTTGTGGAAGTGAAATCAAGGAGAGAAAATAGGTTATAATCAGGTACAAGTTTGCATGGAAATTGTATGTCACACAGTCTCAACCAGTTGCTAATGTCTGGATACAAATTTCTCCCTATAGTTATCAATAGACAAAGCAGAGAGAAAAAGAAAAACAGCAAGACAGAATAGTTCCCAAGTTGAAGGACCAAGAAAAGTCAATGCTCTTTGGATCTTCTTTCTGACCTTGATTTAGAATTGGGCTAATTCTAGGTTCGTGATCTTTGCCTTTTCTCTTGCTGAGGGAGTTTGTAGGTCAATAAAGAAAAGGAGGACAGTAACTGAGGTCCATTTCCATCTTGACTGAGGCCATACTTTCTCATGGCAAGATTTAATTACCCTCAATCCATCACTTTCTGGAAGCTTATGGCTGAGAATCTTCCTTCTTGGAGATCATCCAGGAAGTTTAATAGAGTCTTCCCAAGCTATCAAGAGACCAAAATATTGGTGTTGAGAGTTTCCCACACATGATTCAAAGCCTCTTTTGGTATACACCTACTCTAAAGGTATGCCTAGATTTTGTGTTTTTTGAATTGAGAAGCCACTGACAAATGCCACATTTCACTCTGCTTTCACCATGAGTCTGTTCAAGAAAAAAGAAATTTAGAGAAGCACATGGGTAATCTATATATACAGACCTAGGAGTTTGCAAAAACAGTCTCCACTGTCTAATTTTAATCCATTTACTTCCACTGACCTAATGTTCTTACATAAAAGGCCTAGACTCAGCATGAAGAGACATTTCCAACTCAGTCAGAAGATCTATAAGCTGTCTGCTTTGGATTTAAAAGTGGCAACAAGATCAGGGATTTAGCTCAGCAGCATAGCACCTGCCTGGCAAGCACGAGGTCCTCAGTTCAATCCCCGGTACCAAAGGAATAAAAAAGTGGAAAAACACAGTCTCTGAAATATAGAAATACAGGAAGTGGCCAAAAGCTACTGGTTGGTTATTTAAATATATGCCCCAAATTCAAAAGGCAAGTATGCAACTTATGGTGTTGTTTGCCCCATGAAGCCATTGGAATTACTCTGGTTTTCTGCATCAAAGTTTTATTCTCATTCTGGCCCTGCCCTACAATAATATCCCAGAGATGGAGCCACTATATCCATTACACAGATCTGCAGAATAACCTCACTAAATGGAACTTCACAAACTTGAAGTCAAAATCATTATGACAGGATCACTAAAGTTTTATTTGGCACTAGTCAGGGATAAACTGGTTTGTTGAGTAAATTAATAGTGTCAATGAGATTTAGAGGGAAACATTTGCCTGTCATAGAAAACAAACTTTTGCCAAGTACATCAGAACCTGCAGTTACCAATTAAGTACACACCAGACTCTGTGTAGATGGGTGTTGTAGCAGAGACTCGGGCAGGTGTGAGAAGCTGCTGGGCTGCTCTTCTCTGTTCAGTGATGGAGCAGCCCTGAGCAGGACATCTCATCTTGCTGAGCCCATTTTCTCCTTGAAAATCAAAATGAAAATTAGCTGAATATATCTAAAGCACCAGAGAGCTCTTGAGCTTCCAAGTGTATCTATTACCTTTTCTCTTCTGTCTTTGTTCTTTATTCCGAAATTGCCAGAAAGACTACCCAGGATTGAGAGATGCATTTAGTTATCCCAAAGTAGGGGTCTCCACTTGAAAATAATAAAAACTCTACTACCTTTCAAATTTTCTATTTTGCAGAGTGCTCTTTAAAATGAATTTGTGAGACATAATTGTACTTTCAAGATAAGGTGATAATATCTAAAAATAAGACGAGCTTAGGTTTTGCCCTTCAAAAGCGAGTTGTCCAGGAATATTTCTAAAATGAGCCCAAATAGCTCATTGCAACTATTGGGAAAATGTTTCAGAATATACAACCCAAAGAGAGGTACAGGCAAATGTTATCTCTGTGCAGAAAAGATGTTCTCTGCTTCTCCAGAGACCACGATAAAGTTCATGAACCATACAAAGGTATCTGTATGGCGCTAGTTACTGAGCTGTGAAGAACGGGCCAACCATACCCTGGAGGCCTGCCTCAGACGCTGCGTTAATGATTCCTACATACACAAATTCACTAGCTGTTTAATTAAGTTAAATCATGAATTGAATTTGTTTAATCATTAATTAAGAATAAGTAGTGCTGTGCTAAAATTTAATACCTCAGGAAGAAAAAACAGAGTAAGTTTAACTTTCTGGCACTACCGAGCTATTTCTGATTTTGCTTCATTCCCCACTCCCCATTACACACACACACACACACACACACACACACACACACACACACATTCCTGCACATACATGAGCACACATCCACCCATGCACACACACAAACTACTTACAGGAATATTTTTACTTTTGTTTTTCTAATGTGGTACTGCCTTGAAAAGAAAAGTGAAAGTCATTTGTTTACAGATCAGATATTTGATTTTTGTTCTTTCTACAAGTGATGTTTTTGTTTTTTAAAGGGTAAAAGATTTGCCTAGTTTCTCAAGACAAAAATGCTTTCCCTTTTTTTGCCCCTGAAAAGCCAGTATTCACTGGAGGGAAATTTAATTGAATTCTCAGGAGACCTCTATTGATAATTCAAACTTTTCAATAACCATTTCAAAAGTTCAATAGTCATACCATCAGAATCACAAGCAGAGGTATTTTCTTCTGAATAAAAAAGAAGAAGAAGAAGAAGAAGGAGGAGGAGGAGGAGGA
>NW_022900922.1:1201237-1219307 GCF_012274545.1 Fukomys damarensis | reverse complement strand
AGGAGGAGGAGGAGGAGGAGGAGGAAGAAGAAGAAGAAGGAGAAGAAGAAGAAGAAGAAAGAAGAAGAAGAAGAAGAAGAAAAAATAAAATGAAGCCACGCATTGATTCGACACCTGTAATGACACTCCCTGTCAACAACCACCATCACATGTTGGGTGGCACCTTGAGTTGCTAGAAGTATGAAGAGGTGAGAACATGGTCACTTGCCCTGTGAAAACTAACAGCTCCCCAAATGTTGCCCATGATTTCTGGCTCCTCTGCAACTGCCAAGGACTCATGGTCTGATTGCTTTGATAATACACCACGTCAGTTTACTCTGGTAGCTGGCACAGATCAGGAGGTCACGCGTGGCATCTTTTACAGGTGCTTCTCCAAAGAAGGTTATGAATTCAGGTGTGCTTGATTTTGCTTCTCACTTTGCCAAGTGGAGATTCAGTGGGGTGTTCTGGGTAGTGTGGTTCGGGGAATCACCACTAAGAATCTCTGCTTTGGCATAATTGTCTATCTCCTTGCTGAAGTGATTGGGTTGATTGCCATAACAACAGACATCCATTTTCTTTTCTGGCTCTTCAAAGCCATGATGTATAAGAAACTCCCTCTCCAAAGGTGCTCCTGGCCAAGACAGGTGGCTTTTTTCATTTATTCCTCCTGAAAGTTGACTTTTGAAAATCCTAGCCTCCGAGTTATGGGTCAATCAGGACACATACACATCCAAACCATACATAACCAGACATTGCAACATACCTCATGCCAAATAAGTGGAGTCTCTGTGATGGCTATGAAAGGGTAAGATTTGTGTGGATTGGAATAATAAGAAAACAGTGGGAAAAAAGAAAACAACGTAAGAGGAAATAAAAAAAGGACAGAAGTATTTGTCCTCACTGAATGGGAACAGAGCACTGACACAGTAAACTGTATCTGCAAATTTTGTTCCTTTAAGCAAAATAAAAATTAGGAATAGAAAATAGAGACTTGTTTGTTTGTTTGTTTTTGTACTAGAGATCAAACTCGGGATCTTGTGCTTGTGAGGCAGGCGGTGGAATCACTGAGCTACATCAACCCCCCCACACCCCACCCAGGTATAATGAATTTAAGATTCAGAGGGAACATTCATGGGAAGAGTCAATCAACCCCTTGAAAGGTGGGTCTATGGCATGGGAAGAAAGTTGGTATTGGATATTCAGCAAGTTAGATAACACGCATCATATATATCAGCAGACCAGTTTCAGATGAAACAAAAAGGAATTAAAAGTCACTTATAAAACAAGTACCATAGCACACTATTTTCCTGAACATGCTAGGAAGAGCAGATGTAGAGGTATGCGGTGGTTTATAAATCCCAAATGTTGTGGAAAACACTCCTTATAACTGCACGAGTCAGGATGAGCTGGGTCAGGCAAGCTGCGGGGGGTTGAAAGTGTACTTTTCCGCTAGTTCGAGACGGACAGCACCTGCCAGCTGCGGTACTTCCCTCAGCAGACTCCACTAACGGCTTCCTCTTATTTAGAAACCCATCTATCGGAAGCACTATCTTAAGGTGAACAGAATGTAGCATTGGTGCTCTGGATTTTACTCCTCTCCTTGGAGGTTACATTCATCTCATCGAACAAAGCAAATCACGACTCCACATTTGAGCTCAAGTGGAGCAGAAATGTGCGAGTTTAACAAACATCCAAGAGAAGAAACGAAATGCTTATGAATTCCTTATAGACTCAGTTGTGTCCCTCACAAATCATATATTGAAACCCTACATCCTGATGTTAGACACAGAGCCATTAAGGACATGATTAAAGTTAAGTGCAGTAGGGAAGGCGAGGCCCTAATCCAATAAGACTGGTGGCCTTCTAAGAACAGACGCCAGATCTCTTTTTTCTCCATTTCCCTTTCTCACTTCTTCTCCCTTTCCCTCTCCCTTTCTGGTGAGAAGATGGCCATTTCCAAGTCCAGGAGGAAGGCCTTGCCAGAAACCAACCCTGCTGACACTTGGATCTTTGACTTCTAACCTCCATTACTGCGAGAAATAAATTTTTGTTATTGAAGCCTCCTGATCTGTGTATAGTGCTCCACCAGCCCCAGTAAACTAGGAGAAGCTCAGGTGACAATCATAGCCACAGGCTGTTTCAATCTGCACAACTCACTCAGCATCATGCATCTTTATTAGATTTCCACGATGTTGTACTGGGGCTTAGATGATCTATCAAATTAAATGAACGTGGTTAAAAACAAATAGAAATCAGATGCACATAAATGCTTCATCAAGGGCTCTTCCCCATCTACCCCAAAAAGTATTTTCTTTGTGTTGTTTTCATACATTTCAGATGAGGATAAATATTCTAGGCTCCAGCTTTCATCCCAACTCACTTAAAAAGCAAAAACACTGCCAAGTCAACTATATTACTTCTTTCAACTCAGCATGGAAATGATTCAATATAGAGGCAGAGTCCTACCTGCTGGTAATTACTATGTATAAGCATAATAATCCCAGGTATTCATCTTGTATTTTTCAACCAAGCAGCTAAGAGTGCTTAGCAAACATAATCTACCCATCCTGAAAGCACAACATGAGGTATAACCCTTTTACACCAATGGAGCAGAGAGGGGACAACTCAGGTGTGAATGTGTGGGTTTGGGGTGCCTTTCCTGAATTGTACTAAGGTATTTTCCCCATCTCTTTTCCCACTTCATGGAACTGCTCCAGGTTTATGAAGGAGCCACCCATCTCTCATCCAGAGCTCTTTCTCTCTGCACGGCCTGGGACTTCCACCGCCTCTCTGGGGACTCCGTTCTTGTGATTTCCAACAACTTCTCCTTGGGGGCTCCATTTCCATATTCCTGTCACTGTAGGTTTTACCCTCTTGGCAGCTAGTCTCCGACAATCCCGCCCTGAGCATTTTTCTGCAGGCATCATGATATTCTGTATAGCAACACCGTCGTCCGCCTTGAGTCTGCTCTGGAAAGTGCTACTAGGGTCCCAGGACAGGAAGGGAGCTAGGCTGGCAGCTGTTAGTGACTTAGTGCTGTCCCACCTGGGCTGGTACAGAAGGTTCTTCCTGAGCATTTGCCCAAGATTCTCACAAACTGAAGCAGAGTGCGATTTAGACTTGTCCAGAGGGACACCAAAAGACCTTGGGAAACAACAGCAGCAAATATTAACAGAGCAGTTGCTATGTACAAGACAGTTTGTAAAGACTTAACAATTAAGAAGAAATATTTTGTCTCAATTCTGGTTAGCCCTCAAAGACCAACCTGGGGGCGAAAGTGTGAAGGAGCTTCCGTTCCTGGAGTAAAGTGTCCAGGGCAGGTTCCCTTTGGGTGTGGTACAACAGAAGGCTCGTCCACCTGCCAGCTTTCCTAAGCTTTGGGCACGGGCTGGCTGTGAATCCAAGACTCCAATTCCCTCTGCTGCCTTTGTGTATGTAATAAAATCTCTTTGCTTGACCCATTTGGAGTGTCCTATGACACTGGACGTGATGCAGATAATACAGATGGAAGCCCAGATGCTAGAGCAGCCCCTATATAGTATGTGCACCTGCCTCATGAAAAGGGCGACAGTGACTGACATCGCACTGGTGAGGAGCTTTGCCCCATGAGGTAACTCTTAGACAGCACTGCGCTGCACACCCAGCCAGCTGGTGCCTACAGCCCCTTCCTTAACCACTGCCCTATGGCAATGCACCACCTGTGGAAGAAGGAACAAGACTTACAGCCAGACCACTTAGACTAAAGTCCTGGTTTCCATATTTATGGGCTTTAGACTAGGGAAGTTGACCACAGTACAGGTATCCTGCTGTACAGTACAGGGCTAATATATCTGCTGTCTACTGCGTAGAATTTAAGCAAAATTCAAATTAGATAAGCTATATGAAAATACTTTAGATTATGAGTTGCTTTTTCAAACTAGACATAACATTACTTGTTAAATGTGTTTGGGTTCTTGCAAAGAGTTCTACAAGAGATAGTTGAAAGCTATGGTGCATGTTTAAATTTTTTTGAAATTACAATAAGAAAAACATTGCCATTAATCCCCTCAAAATACCTCCACACACTTTGAACACACTTATCCAGTCATTCCTGCAACTTTCTGAAGCACTTGTAGAAGTTCTTTTTCATGAGTACCTGTAGAAGATATGTTTTAAAAAACTGAACCCTGCTGCCAAGTGCCATCCAGCAGAAAAGGAGGCTTATAAAACACTAGGGTCTGTCTTCATCCACCTTCTTCACCAGATCTGCCTCTGTAAGACTTCCGGCAGATTTTGGATTTCTCCGTATTCAAGATGACTGTGAAACATAAAGAGTTTGAATTGATTCAGAACATGAAGGCAACCATAACCGTGCAACTGAAGACTTGTTTGGGGGACAAAAATTGCTAACAGTGAATGCAGGCAAGCCTGTAAAAGTAGCTTTACCTGTCTAAGTTCTAAAACGAAGCCAAGTGTGGCGGCACAGGTGTGTAATCCCAGCTACTTGGGAGGCTGAGGCAGGAAGATCACAACTTTGACTCAGTAAGTACAGATAACTTATTAAGACTCTGTCTCAAGAAAATAAAAGGAAAGTTCCAAGATGGTTGTTCCTATTTTAGTCAGTTCAGGCTGCCTTAACAAAGTACTGCAGGCTAGATGGCTTAAACAGCAGTATTATCTATCTGTCTATTATACATTTTAACCCTTATTTACACTTTTGATTTCTCACACCAGAGAAACAATGTGATATAATAGATGTTATGAAATAGGAAGAAAATGTTCAGGTGGGAAGGGGAACTAGGGAAGGCAGAGGAGGAAAGGAAGGGAGAAAAAGTAAAGAAGGAAAAATGGAAACAGAGCTTCTGTAAATAAAGACAGGAAGGGGGTTGAAGGGAGGGGAGGGGAATGGAAAAAAAAAAGAAGAATCAAGATATATCATGTGCAGGTACAAATTCCCTATGATGAATATGACTATTATGTATATTTATAATGTATCAATAAAATTAATTAAAACAGTATATGTTCTCACAGTCCTGGAGGTCGGAAGTCCAAGATTAAGGTGCCAGCTGACTCAGGTCCCAGTGGGAGCTCTCTGTCTGCCTTACAGATATATTCTCTGACTTGTTTTCACACGGGAAGGCTCTCCTTCCAAAGACTCAGTCCTATCAGATGAAGGCCCAAGACTTGTGACCTCATTAAATCTTAGTTACCTCTTAAAGAGTGTATCTCCAAATATAGGCACATTTGAGATTACGGCTTCAGTGTACAAATATTGAGTTTTGGAGGTTGGAGTAGTACAATTAATTTTGCGGCATTTCCTCACCCCTAACACATACGTTACAAGCAAAAATAAGAATTAACTTCTATACCACCATATGAATACAGCAATCAGTCAAATAAATAGTTCTCAAACAGACAGTGATTGATAAACTATATATTACATTGGACCAAACTACATGTTTGGCTTTACTATTTGTCACATCCCCTAAGATTTACTGTGCTGCTGTCTTTTCTCTTAACTTGGATTAGTATTCATATCAAACCATGTTCTTTGAACATTGACCAATGGGAAATAAGTGATGAAAAAATTTGCTAGATACAATCAACAGAATTGTCAAGAAATCACAGTGTCATTTTCCCCCTTTTCACTTGTTCTTGAAATATTCCCAGAGCCCAACTTTGGGCAAGACACCATGCTGTGCAGTGAAACCAGACCCTCAGCCCATCTCCCTCCAGTCAAATACTCAAGTTATGCAACGAAGGTGTGGTGAACACTGTAGGAAGTGATAACATTAGTAAGAGAGGTGTGGACGGGATTGTTCCAGCGGCAGTTCTAAGAGGGAGGTAGCATCAAAAGAGATGAGAGGGAAGAGACCGTTTGAAATAGGTCTTAAGCAGCAGGTGGATTTACACATTTGGAGATAAGAGGCAAAGAAATGCCAGGGAAGGTTTCATCTGAATCCAAGTTCCCGGATCTTGAAGAAAAGAAATGCCTAAATGGCCAGTTTAGAGCAGACCTGTTGGGTGCCTAAGACTCAGGGAATATGAAGGGGAAAAAAGACACATAGATCGCAAAGAATTAAAATTGTTATCTGTGTGATAATGTACCAGCTCATGAGGCTATTCCTAAGAAAAATGTCTCTTGTTTATATCACTCAAAACAAAATATTGCACTGTAACAATAGAATAAGCCAACTCAATGCCACCCTTCTCTTTGAAAAACTTAAGAATGAAGCTTCATGCCTCACAAGTACAAGTTCCCAAGTTCAATCCCCAGCACCAAAAAAAAAAAAGGATGAGGCTTTGTTGTTACTACGCTGTGCTTTTGGAGAATAAAACCATAACACCATCCTTTAGAGAGTAGCATGATTCCATTCCAAACGTTGGCTTTGTGTAGCATCGTGCACACATATATACATACTCCTTATGATAATTATTCCATTATTAACATTTCTCCTGAATGTATTCCTGAAGGAAAAAGAAATTCCTAACAAGTGCATAAACTTGAGCTGATGCAATCTTTGAAAAAATTACTACCTTTCTTGGGTGCTTTAGATGTAAAAAAATATCTGCCTTTGTCGTTAATGCCCTTGACTAATCTGTAATGGGCCACTAAGTTTAGCTACAGAAGGAGGACTAGAAAAACTAGCAATATGCTAATGAAGGTTTCAGAATGCGCCACGTTGGCATAAGGATTATTTTAAGTTGAAAGCAATTGACAAGCAGCTGGCTTTCCGCCTTCCCTTTCTGCCTAAAAGCAAGGCTTATTTCTAAACTGTGAAGATGTCTCCCTCTCCCATATGAGGAAGCCGGAGAATGACTCTCAACTGGGGAAGATAACCCTTTATCACTGGAGATTTAAGTCTGCTTTTAAAAGAGAAACCTAAATATCATGCATCTTCCATCAGATTCCCTCATACCTATACGTTCCCACTGTTTACTACCCTTAGAAACTCAAAAGTTTTATTTCGTCTAGTCACTTCTCAACAATGTATTGCTCTCTGTTTAAAAAATAATGGACACATTCTCACAGCTAACTGCTTCTTTGGGTGTTACATTTCTTTTCTGCAAAGGTCTCCTGTGAACTTGAAATAAACGTACTCTGCTGTAAACTTGCCTTTTGTAAGTTTAATTTGTGGATCCTAGATCCAGAGCAAGAGAGAGCAGAGGAAGTTTTTCCTGGTGACATTATCAGTATGCATTAAGTGTTTATGAAGGACTCTGGGCAGTAGCCTTAAATTATACTCTCATAGGATGAGGCAATTATTAGAACTAAATAGAGGATGAAGACCCTGTGTGCTGGAGATCAGGCCACTGGTCTTTCACCAGTGCCAAAGCTGAGCCCAGCAAATCCACTTGAGACACTTAGTCCAAGCTTCTCCTGCAAGTTAAAATTTAAGCTACCAGTTCACAGTATTTTTGGACCTGTCTTGTGTCTGCATTGTAGCTTTCTGATGCCTCTCAACTCCCATGACCAGAGAAAAGCAGCTTAACCTCTTTGGTTTGTGTGTTTGTGTGTGTGTGTGTGTGTGTGTATTCTCCTATGTGGTAACAGTGTGCTAAAAAATAGCCATAGATTAGGAGATGAGCTTTGTACATCATAAAACTCGATTTCTTAGACCTTAGATTTCAAGGACTTCTAAACACAGAACACGTCCTGCCATTAGAAGATTTGAAGATGCATGCAAAAATGAGATTTTTTTTCAAGGTTTTGTTTCCCAGGCAACTGCTCTCAGTTCAGGATGGAATGTGAGCATTCGAATCCCAGAGCCACTCTCCCCCACCCACCTTTATCCTCTTTACTGCAGCGAAGATGCAAACCCTGAGAACCCAGAATCCCAGCTTCCTTTGAAGAAGGAAAAGGGGTGCATGGAACAGTTACAAAATGATGCCGAATTGGAAAGAACACGCCTTCCAGCAAGCATTGCACTTTGGAAAGCAGTCTGTGTGAGGTAGACAGAGAAAGGGTACGCGTCGACCAATGGATAGACAGGCCAAACAATGTTGGAAAGGAAAATGTTCTATCATACTGTTTATAATAATGGAGGTGGAACCCAGAACCTCACACTACTAGGCACGCCCTGTGCCGCTCGGCCACACTGCCAGCCCCTGTCATAATCTTTCAGTTGGTTGTGCATGACTGGAATCCCAGCACTGGGGAGACCGGGACAGGAGTCCCACAAACTCAAGGTCAGAGTACAAAAACAGAACAAAGTTTTGAAATGTAGTGACCATCAGTTGGTGAAGGAGAGGGGAAAGTGGGCTGTTTTAGCACTATGAAGTCAGTGCTGGGTAACTGACTGACAACAGCGCTGCAGACAGGAAGAGTTTAGCCACACGTGTCCGCTGTTAGAACCTGCTCTGGCAAGATGTATTCCAGGGAGATTCAAATGGCCAGGGGATTGTGAAACCACCAAGGCAGTCAAGCAAACTTGAAGATTTTCTAGTAGTCTCAAGATCTATTAAATCTCTCTATATAAATGTAGAGATATAGATACAGACATAGATATAGATATATTTCCAGGGGGGACATTTTCAGGATAAAAATGCGAGTGGCCACCCTTTCTAGTCTTTCCTACCGGAACCGTTCTCGGTTTTCTGAAGCAGTAATGTGTTTCATGGTGGGCTGGAGCGTGGAGCGTCTCAAACTTGTTGCTTCAAAAGTGTCCTTTCGCCACAGTCATTTGCCTGAGTGTTCAAATATAAGCCACAGGAGGATGTGCACAGTCTCACGTGTGAAAACAAATATAGCCTGTGCGGCCCTAGGTGTTAGAGCATTTGTGGGGGGGCGGATAAATGGTAAGAACTTGTTCTTTAAGAAAAGATCCTGGTGAATATATTCTTAATTAAACGTTCACTCTTCGTCTGTGTAGATGTCTTGTCTGTGCTTCTTTTCACATACACCCTCATTCATCACTATTTCCACTAGATTGTTCTAGATGGCTATGGCTTCTTACCGAATTTCAAGAATTCTTCTCTTTTTTGATTAAAATTAACCTTTATATTGCAATCTTGTATTTACTATGGAACTAAGATGATGATAAAGTCCTCGAAGGGGTCACATCCCTGTAATTTTTCAGTTTTAGCTGCCTTTGTTAGTCCAGAGAATTTTTTTAGATCAGGCAGTTTTCTCCAGTGGAGGCGACTAGATAAGCCCCTCCCCCCAGCCAGGCCAACGTTTCTGCGCTAAACCTGTCTGGCTATGCAAAGCCACTGAGGTGCGTAAGGAAAAGAGAAAGCGGGAGGACCCCATGCTTCCCAAATCTACGGCTCTCCATTGTTCTACCTGGATTCTATCGTGTAAATAAAATAATTTAAAAATCCAGGAAGTTTTTCTCCAAGCTACAGTTTGGCAGTCTAAATATCAGTGCTGAAGTAGGACAGTATGCTCACAAAATGTCAGATATATTTCCAGAAGTTTTTAAGGAGAAATACAGCAAAATGAACCCTAAGCATTGGGAAGAAAAACAAATAATGGACATATATTCAGAATGTCACTGCAATTGAATTCACAGGAACCTGTACCTATTCCCAAGCACATAAAGAGTACAATTTTATTCTCTGGAAAATCATCTCTTTTTTTTAACCCCAAGAATGCCAGTACTTTCACGATGTTTATTGTATTCAAGGGACAATAATTTCACAAAACCTTAAGGAATCAAGAAAAGGGAAAATATGTAGAGCAAAGAGAAAAGAGAATGAAAAGGAAAATAAATAGGACATAGAGTACAAAGCTTGGATGAAAGAGACAGAAAATATATGAATAAAAGAGAGAGAGGGAGTAATTGTCAAGACAGCTGGGACATCACGGTCCACTCTCTGTCCAGAAGAAGTCAAAGGAAAGAGGAAAACTGCTGTTAATTTTTACTATTATGCTTGTTAAAAATGCCAAAGGGAAAAACTACAAAATTTTACAGACTCTGGCTTTCTGTTCCAGAGCTTCACGGAAGCTTTGCTGACGTGTGTATCTGTGATCGGTTTCAAAGCTGTGTATTTGCAACCTAAGAACCTGAGAATTTTGTATCCGGTAGGGGTGTTGAAAGGATTTGGTACAAATCCCCCATTATGTAGATGAAGAAACTACGAAATATATTCCTAGGTCCGCAAATTTGTTTCCCCTTCATCACCATCCAACAAGAACAAATGAGGGCGCTCTAAAGAAGTGATGAGTTGAAGGTTCCAGCTAACGACCACGGAGACTAGTCTCGGCTGTGCAAGCCGCACCTTCTCCTCGCCGACCTGGGAGTCAGGGCGGTCTGCTCCCACCTTGCTCTGCGTACTTCCAGATTCAAGTGGAAAACCATCTGTATTTTATGGCACACATCGCACTTTGGAAATTGGGTGTAGGATGGGATAATTTCATGAGTTTCTGAAGCAAGGTTTCTTCTAAAAGCTCAAGATTTCCCTTTACCAAGGCAACTAATTAAAAATTCTTGCAAAATTGTTTGAATGTGACTTCAAAAGTGTTTCCAACTTTTTATTTCTAAAGATGCTATTTTAAAACAGGATCCAAATACTTTTCCTAAAAGTGTCTCAAATTTTGTTTTGTGTCTGAACTCTTTTTTGAGACCACTATCTTGTTTTCAATGATTTTTTTAAACAAAGGGGAAGTTTGACGTTATTTTAAAACTGCAGAATCAAAAAATTGTCAGGAACATGTGTCGTCTGAGAGCTTTTTCATGAGTGCCCACAGGCTTTCTACATACTTGCTATGCAGTCTCACACTCAGGCTACGGAGCAGGGGTATAAGGAGGCATTACAGGGCTCAAATTAAATCGTTTATTCTGCTACGAAGATCACACAAGCTCAATAGAGAAGGTCTAAAGTTTAAGTGTCAAATGATTTTTAAATGTTCCTCATAGGTTAATTATTGGTACCACTTGTATCTTCTTTAGGGAATTTCCCCCCCCTAGACCAATTCTCTATACCAGCTGTCTAACAAGGTCAAAATGATTTTAAGATAGAACTGAGGGATAAGAGATAAGGGGACTTGAATTATCTGAAACCATACCTCAAACCGCTACCTCTTTAGTGTCTTGAAGTTCTGCCACTGGTTCACCTAATATCACCCACTCTCCACATGTACCATTCCTAAGGCTGACATTTCTTCACGTATTACTTTTATTCTCAGGTTCTTTACAATTGACATTTAAAATGAGCCTGTGTTATCCACAAAAACCACTGCATGTCAGCTGTTGGTTACTGTGACAAGTATCGGAGATAATCAACTTACAAGGAGGAAAAGTCCGTTTTGGCTCAGTCTCAGAGATTCCAGTTCATAGGTGACTGGCCTATTGCTTTTGGCTTGAGGAAAGGCACTGCAACCTGGTGTGGAGGAACGCTGCCCACCACCTGGTGCAAAGCGTGGAGGGAGCAGAGGAAAAGAAGAAGTCTCGCTGTCCCTTCCAGGCACATCCCAGGGACACAAGCCTTCTCTCGGCTCCCCTCTGAAAGTCTCCACCACCCCCCTGCAGTGCCAAGCTGGAGACTGAGGCTTTAACAAGTAGGACTTTGGGACACAGTCCAGATCCAACCCTTTTATCTAGTCTCCTACTTTGTTTTTCTCGTTTCCTCTATTATAGACCCATCAGAACGGTTAAACTGTCAGAGCCTCACTTCAGAATCTCATCTTCTTTTCAGAGAAAGTCAAATAACTAACAAGAAGAGGGCCTGAAGGGAAATAACAATTGCTAAACAGTGGCTTTCAATAAACTGCCCAAGAGGCCCAGATTCACTAATACTTTGGAAATATTCTTAAAATGTTCACACATATAAGGATGTTGATGGTGTAATAAAACCAAAGATGATCCCAGAGGAAGGATACATTTTAGGAGTCAGATCACACCTACTTAGTCTTCAGACCTGAGCTTCTCTCTTTAGGAGGAGCATGGTCAGGCTGCAGTGTGCTCAGGAGGACAGGCAGTCTCATGGTCACAGGGGAAAGTAAAAGAGGCCCAGAGACAGAAGCGGGAATTAGAGGAACTGTGTCATATGTAAATTTGACTGGACCAAGAAACACCCAAAAGGTTAACAAAGCACATTTCCGGGTGTCTCTGTATTTCCAGAGATATTCACATGTAGGCCAGCAAATTGAGAGTGGAGAGCTCACCCCGCTGTAAGGGACGTTGGTGAGCAGGCTTATAGCCTGGGAGAAATGAAAGGAAGGGAGGAAGCCTATGCTACGGGAAGCTCTATTGTGCTTGAGCGGGGAGATCTATTGCTACCCCCAGCGCCTGAGCATATCATACTCCAGTTTCATCACTCTTCTTACACAGAATCACACCAGTGACTCTCTAGGAAGCCATTTGGCTTTTGGTCTGGGGTTGAAAGAAAACCCTTGACTTTTCTTCTGTGTGTCCCAAATCCTTGGACTGAACAGCATCTGGACCCTCTAGCTCTCCAGCGTGCACAAAGCCACTGCAGATCCTCCTCCCTCTGACCCTGTAAGCTATGTAATAAACCCCCTTGCACGATTTGATAGATACATATGTTCGAGTCTTCTAGAGAACCCTAACCAATGCAGGAACAGAAGTGAGTAGGGAATGGAGAAAGAAGGTTCATAGGGGCTGCACTGGTGAGCCTCAGCCAGGGGCAAGGCAAGCAAGCAAAGCAGGTGAAAAGCTTCTCGGTGAAGATCCAACAAGCTGTGGCAAGCCCTACACACGGAGTCATCAAAAGGCTGGACATCGACTTCGAAACTCGGGATTATGCGATATCTGCAGGAGGACTTCTACACTGGGAGGGACCGACTCTCGATTCCTGCTGTCCTTTATACTCTTGGGGTTTTGACAAGCACCAGGAATTGCACGCTTGAGTGGAGAGATCCATTGCTACAGCCATCACCTCTGCATATCGGACTCCAGTTTCATCACCAGTTCTATGTACACTCATACCAGAGACTCTGCAGGAAGCCACTAGGTCTTCTACTCAACAGAAGTAGATTCAGTCCATGGTTACACTGAAATTAGATGCCTGAGTCTCATCTTTCTTTTTATAAAGTCCCACAAACACATTTTTAATCAATGAAATGTACCTGCACAGAATGACTCATTTTTAAATAGGCCGATCCGTTTCTAAGTAAAAGTCCACAAACCACTGAGTGGAAAGTCCACAAGAGCTCCACTAAAATATTTGAAACCGCATTACTGCAGTCTCATGCTAATAAGCCTTGCGAAGCGGTGAGCTTTTCTCAATTTCTACTTTTTTGTTTTTCATAACAACATCTGTTGACCTAAAGCTGGCATGCAGCATGGCACATATGTGCCAGAAATTGCCAAGGTAGACAGGAACAGAAAAGGAGGTGGAGGCTGCTCGGGAGCAAGGAATAAGAAAGAGAAAGGGAGACGGGTGGGGTTTTTCCATTTTTGTAATCACTTTTTAAGACCAGCAACAAACCAAAAACTACCCACTGCAATACCAGCACTTAGGAATAATTATTTCTTCTGTCACCCACGCCACACCGATGCTGCAGTGAACTGGTGTGGGCAGACTCTACTCTCGGTGACGACTGAAGCCACTACTTGGCTGACAGGGAGTTGCAGTCTCGGGATCACGACTGCCTCCAGACAAAACACCTTTGCAAAATTTATTATCTTTCCCTTCTACAAATCAGCAATATTTCCTGCCACAAGGTTACTATTTTCGCTGGTTCTGCTTCATGTTAAACCTGCTTCAAAAGTCAGAAAAACCTAATTCTACCGTCGCTTTAATTAATTCCGTGATGCTGTTCTTTCCAAAACACAAGACAATTCCTCACTCTGCTCAGGGATCTACACTAAGACAATCATGAGTTTCCATAGTTTTGGAACAAACCTTACTGGTGCCTGGCATAGCTGTGTCATAATTTGAGGGTGATTCTACCTCAATCACATTTCACGTTGCCTCCCTCGGGCTTTGTTATATCAACCAAGCAAGGTGAGAATGATATCTGAGGACAAAATCTTGATAAAGCTACCCTTTGCTTCAGAAATGTTTTTACTGCTGTTGACATGATATTTACAGGGAGAGCGAGGACTTGAATGAAAAGAATTGTGTTCACTAAACGAGATGGTTTTCTCTTCCATTATTCCACACAGTTTTTAATCGAACCACTAGTTGCAAAATTAATGACCACCTTTGACCTCCACTGGAAATAGCCTACCCTCCAATTATGGTGTCCAGGATAGTTTTCTTCTCTGTAGAGCAGCAGGCGACAGCAGGAGAAGGTAATTAGCAAGAAGTGCAAGGACAGCATATTTTCTACAGTAGGTGACACTAGAGTTTGACTGAGGAAAGAGAAAGAGAAAGTTTTTTTTTTTCCTTTGATGGAAATTTCAACTGTCAATGTTTGCATATACCTGCAGCATTTTGATTTTGTGGAAAAATCACTGCCCCAAGGGATAAGGAGACTGAATAATGAGGGAATAATAAGCAAGATAATTGGTAGTAACCAAAACCAGAGAGGGCTTGATGGTTTCCCAGCATTTCACATTTGTTGAGGGTGGAATCTCAGAGTTGTTTTGATTTGTATTTCTCTAGTGAAAAAGATGTTGAATACTTTTTTTTTTTTTTTTTTTTTTGTGGTACCGGGGATCAAACTTGGGTCCTTGCGCTTACAAAGCAGGCGGTGGAACCACTGAGCTAAATCTCCAGACCTAAATAGTTTTTCATATACTTATTGGCCATTTGTACTTCTTCAGAGAAGTGTTCATTCATTTCAATCACCTAATTTTGTGATTTAGTTTTTTATTTGGGGGGGCTCTGATTTTTGAGCTCTTGGTATATTCTAGATATTTGTCCTCTGTACAAGGAGCAGCTGGCAAAATTTCTTTTCCATTCTGTAGATTGTCTCTTCATTCTGTTGGTTGTTTGCTTTTCTGTACAGAAGTTTTTTAATTTCATATTATCCCACTTAAATCTTGGTATTATTTCTTGTGCAACTGGGGTCCTACTGAGAAAATCTTTGCCTGTGCTGTGTCTTCGAGAGTTATACCTATTTTTTTCCTTCACAAAGTCAGAGTTTCTGCTTTAAAATTGAGGTCTTTGGTCTATTTTGACTTTGTTTCGGTACAGGGTGATACATTTAGCCATAGATTCACCCTTCTGCACGTGGATAAACAATTTCCCCGGACATTTATTAAAGAGGATGTGTTTGGTCCCTCTGTCAAAAATCAGATAGTTCAGTGTGCTTGGGGCTGTCTCTGAATTATCTGTTCTGTTCCGTTAATCTGCATGTCTGTTTTGGGCATTTTTAATCACTGTGACTCTGTAATATGACTTGAAGTCTGAGATTGTAATGCCTTCTGCTTTGGTCTTGTTGCCCCAGATTGCTTTTACTGTTCTGGGTTCCTTCTGGTTCCATTTACATTTTAGGATTGGTTTCTATAGTTCTGTGAAGAATACTATTTGAATCTTGCTTGAGATATTAAATCTATGTATCAGTTTTGGTAATATGGCTTGTGGCCATGTATTTATTTAGGATTTCTTTGCCACAGAAATTCTTTACTTCCCCATCATTCTGAAGGCCCACATTGCAGGAGTAGAAGTGTTTGCTTTTGGAGTTTGCAAAACTTTGCCCTAAGCTTTTCTGGCCTCTAAGGTTCATGCTGAGAAAGCTGCTGTAATCCTAATAGGCTTCCTCTGTAAGTAACTCACTGCTTTTTTCTGACAGCTTTTAATATTCTCTTCTTTCACTGAACTTCTAGAATTTTGATTATGATGCGTTTTGGAAATGTTCTTTTCTGCTTGCAGCTATTTGTGTACTTAAAAATTGAATCTTTTACCTATATTTGGATAGCTTTCTGCTATTACTTCCCTGAATAAATTTTGCACACTTTTTGGTTATCTAATTTTTCCTTTATTCCTGTAATTCTGATGCTTTTTCTAAATCATCTAGCAGCTGTTGGAAAACTGTCTTCTCAGTTTTAGGGTATCACTGAGCTTATGGTTTACATTCACCATGTCTTCAATTTTCAACTCTTTCTCCTTATATTTATCCACTGTGTTTGCCATGCTTTCTATTGAATTTTTCATTCTTACATCTCTTCTTGCTTTCTCTTTTTAATTTCTAACTCTTTACCAAAATGGTCATTCATATCTTGTATTCTCTTGCTTAACTCAATTAGTCTGTTACTTCTTTAACTTTATCATTTTATTAATAAAATCCCCTGTTTAATAAAATCCTTTTTAAGCTTTCTAAGCATCTTCTGTGTTTCTTCTTTAATGCCTTCTAACATTTTGACCATTTGAGTTTTGAGTTCTTGGCCTGTCACTTCCTCTGCTTCAGTGTCCTTGAAATCAGCTTTGGAGGGGCAAAGGACTTTTGCAGGCCTCTTATTGCCTTGCTTTTTTCATGTTTCTATTGTTTTGGCAACTTCGAGATCAGTTATGGTAGAGACAGTGTCTCTCCTACGTAAAACCCTCTCATTAGAATCTGCCTTTCTGTGATGTGTCTTTGTATTTGGTTATGTTTTGGTATTTATACACCTCTTAAACCTACTCATTACAACATCTGAGTGTCTTCTTAGTGTCCAATCTTCTTCTAGGAGCTCAATCTCCACACAGAGAAAAGAAAACAAACTGCAGTAATGTTGGTGACACAAAGATAGACCAGACATTAGAATACAGTAAAAAATCAATTAACAGCAACAGCTGTGCCACCATTGACAATAGCAAAAAAATCAACAATAACAATAGATTCTGGGACATACCATAAGAACCAATAGAATCAATAACTATACCGTTCTGATTAACCAAAGAGAGATCTGCAATAAGACACAAAGATAAGCCAAATATCATACAGAAAATATCTGCTAAATGCAGCAACTATACCACCACTGATAATAGAAAGGATTTTAGCAATAACGACATTTAGTCAACTAAATATCTAAAATATGAATGAAGCTAAATAATAATGCTGGAGGGATGAAGAAAGAACAAAAGGAATGAAGCAACTCTTGAAAAAGAAAGATGAGAAGTGAGATAAAAACTGCAATTGAAAAATGAAAGGAAAAATAAAATCAGGTAAAAGTGAGAAACAGAAGAGAAAAAAACTCAAGAGCAAAAGAAAGAGAAAAAATGAAAATAAAAAAGAACCCCCCAACCCCACAAGAAACAAAGAACAAAAAATACAAGTCTACAATAATCCCATCATGCTCTGGGTGAGTGGTTTCTCTCCAAGGAAGAACAGCGTGACACAACTAGGGCCAACCCTTGTGTGCGTGTGTGTGTGTGTGTGTGTGTGCGTGCGTGCGTGTGTGTGTGTGTGTGTAAGCTGAGCCCTGCCCCACCTTTCATGCTCGGCAGGGTCAACAGATTGTGCAGTTTCTACCTAGAGCAGTATTCACTCCAGGGACCCTCAGGGTCTATCCCCTTCTGTGCACCCCGTGTGGCTGCCATCTCTGCCCAGCTCTGCCCAGGAAGTTCTGTGACTAGCCCACCCGCTCTCTGCGACTCTCTTGTGACCATATCTCACCCCATCACAATGGTAGAGCAGCCTCAGAAGTCCTAAAACATAGTTGTTCTGTGACTTTGGATTTCTAGAGTGGATCAGTTTTGAACATTTACCCCCTTGCCAAGTGGATCCTGATTGTCACTCCAAACACACCCATGCTGCAATGGATCTCTTCTCCAACTCTAGCTTGCCATGTGGAAGTAGGCACTTGCAGGGTAAATCCCTCACTGCGTTGGAACCTTACAAACTGGATATTTACTGGGCCTAGCACTGTTGGTTCTTTGTTTTTCCTGTGGGCTGCCGACCTCTGGCTCCCTTGCATTTTCAGAGACAGGATTCTTCCACAGGAACAAGAGTTAGTGCCTCATACCTCTTTGCTCTTTTTTTTGTGCTGTGCTAGTTTCCCCAGATTGTGTGTGTGTGTGTGTGTGTGTGTGTGTGTGTGATTTCTAGATTTCCTGTTGGCTCTTTGTTAATTACTGGAGCTCTTTCCTTTCTTTTTTCTAAGTTGTTGTTTCCCAGGTGTTAGAATTCCAGGTTCTGCAGAGGCTGTGATATAGTGCCTGTTTTCGTGCTGCCACTTTCTTTCTGTAAAGAATTTTCTAAAATGGCAAAGCAATCTTTTAACAAGCAATTTTAATCAAACGGAGTAAATTTTTTTTTTTTTTTTTTTTTTTT
>NW_022900922.1:1113187-1201165 GCF_012274545.1 Fukomys damarensis | reverse complement strand
GCTTTAATTTTTTTTTTTTTTTTTTTGGTACCGGAATTAAACTCGGGTCCTTGCACTTGCAAGGCAGACCACCGAACTGCTGAGCTAAGTCCCCGACCCCAAAGGGAGTAAATTTTAACATGAAGTTTTTCATATTTAATATTCACATAAAGATTTGTATGGATTAATAATTTTAATGGTGAAATGTATCTGTACCTTTGTTGACATAGATACTTCAATTTTTTTCCTTTTACATGAAGTAATGCTTAGCCATCTGCTCCAGATTTTCCAAGATTCCTGCTTTAGATGCAAATCACACCTTCTGTTTTAAAGACAGATACCCCAAACTCCCTCATCCAGATAAATGTTTTGTTTACCAGAAGTACAGGAAAGAAGACTAGAGAAAAAGTTAAGTGTAAGTGAACTAAAATGTTCAGCAAAAGGCATAGAGTGGCTGAATGAATACCAAAAGCAAGATCTACCTGTATGCTACCTACAAGAGACTCACATTAGCTTGAAGGACACACAGAGGTTAAAAGTGAAGAAATAGCAAAAGTAGTCAATGCCAGTGGTGACCAAGACACTCCAGGGGTGATGATACTTAGACAAAATATACTAGTCAAAAAGTGTCTCAAAAAACAAATAAAATCATGATATAATGTTGTCAATTCAGGGGGAAGACATAACAATTATAAATATATACAAACCCCACATTGATGAAACTGAATATACAAAGCAAACATTGACAGATCTAAATGGATAGACAGAATAAGAGTAGGAGACTTCAATGCCCCACTTTCAACAATGAATCAATCACCCTGTCAAAAAAATCACTAAGGAAAACTGAACAACACTATAGACCAAATAGATTTAATAGATGCATACATAATTTTCCACCTGATAATGGAAGAATATACATTTCTCAAGTACATAAGTACTATTGTCTGGGATGGGGTAGGTCACAAAACAAGTGTTAATAAATTCAAGAAAATCAAAATTATGTCAAGTATCCTTTCTCACCACAAAAACTGGAAATTAGTAATAAATACACACACACACAAACACAACAGTAACAAAAACATGGAAACTAAAGACTAAAGCACAGAGTCTTAATCATTGGGTCAAAGATGAGCTCAAAAGTAAATTTTTAAAACTGGCAAGACATATGAAAATACAACATACCAAAAAATTATAGGAAATAGCAAAAGCATTACCAAGAAGGCAGTTTAACGTAATAACTGCCTACATTTAAAAAGAAGAAAGATCTCAAGTAAATAACCTAACTTCACAACTCAAGAAAGCAGAAAAAAGAGATTTAACAAAAGAAAGGAAATAATAAAGATCATAGAAACAAATCAAATGTAGAATTTTTTTAAAATAGGAAAAAAATTAAAATAAAAAAATCTTCAGACTAAGAAAAAAGATTCAAATAAATAAAATCAGAAACGAAAGAGAAAATGTTACAATGGATGACTCAGAAACAAAGGATAGTGAAGGGTTATAACAAACAGTTATATACAAACAAATTAGATAATCTAAAAGAAATGGGTAAATTCCTAGAAATGTGTAACCTACGGAAACTGAATCAAGAAGAAATAAACATCTGATAGAGTTGAATAGGAGATTTTATTGGTAACCAAAGTTTCCCAATAAAGAAAAGCCCCATAATCAGATGGCCTCATGAATAATTACATCAAATATTCCAATAAGAATACTAATCATTTTTAGACTTTTCTATAAAGCAAAAGAGAAACATTCCCAAATTAATTTTATGAGGCTAGCGTCACCCTGATACAAAAACCATACAAAAATACCACAAAAAATTCCAAGTCAACGTCCCTAATGCAAAAATATTCAATAAAATAACAACAAATTAAATTTAACAGAGCATTAAAAAGTTTAAACATCATATAGAGTGAGATTTACTCCTGGGATGTAAAATAGTTCAGCATATGCAAATCAGTCAACGTGATACAACACACTAATGAAATGAGAGAAAAAACCCACATAATCATCTCAATAGATTCAGAAAAAGCATTTTCCTAAGATCGCCATCCCTTTGTGATTAAAACTCTTACAAAATAGGTGGGAAAGGAACCTATGTCAACATAATACAGGCCATATATACTCTTAACCAGAGCAGTTGGACCAGAAAAAGAAATTCCAATTTAGGATGGAAGAAGCAAAATGATGAGGTTTTATATGACAAAAAGAATTATGTACTTGGGGCGGAGCGGGGGTGGGGCTTAGCCAAAAGAGGTAAAAGACTTGTACGCTGAATATTGTGAAACACAGATAAATTACAGGATAACACCGGTAAATGGAAAGGCATCAGTTCATAGATGGAGAACTAACACTCATACTAGCTGAAGAGTTCCACAGATTCAACCCAACCTTTAGCAAAATCCCAATGGCATTTTTTATAGAAATAGAAAAAATAATCCCAAGATTCATATGCAACCTAATCCCGGGGCAAGTCGGCGGCGCAGGGGAGGCCGCGACGTGCGAGGGCTGGGTCCCCAGCTGCCCGACCGCAGGGGGTTCAGACAGCCTCACGCCACAGCGCTTCTTTCGCGATTGTATTTTTTGCCTCCACCGGTCCCCCAGGTGGTGCAGACGCGCAGGAGGCGCGGGATACATTGTAGTTTTCGCTGGAAAACGTGAAATGGGCTTCATGGGCTTTGCTCCCTACGAATCAAGACTTCAGCAGAACAGAAGTGGGAGCAGGGTCATAAACTGCCGCTCTGTCTTCAGATCACACTGATGAATCCTGCCGAGTCCTAGGACAGAGACTCTCCTCCGCCTCTCCAGCTCCATGCTGGGCTCTCGGTCTTCCAGCACCATCCCCAGCCCGCCCAGGCGGAGCCTCAGTTGGGTTGGCCCGGACAGTGCGGTGCCATCACCCTCAGGAGGATCTGCGCGTCCTTGGGCGCACACAGCCCTGCGAGACGAGACGGACTCCACCTCCTGAAGGCGTCCGGGGAAGCCGGGAAGGTGCCTAGAGGTGCAGTGGACAGGAACCCTGCAGGCCTCTCCTGAGATGCGAACGTCTCTGGGTGAGGCTTCATCCAGCAGGCGGACCCCAGTCTGTGCCCGGGCAGTGGCCGCCGGGCACGTGTGGCTCTCGGACACATGGAAATGTGACTGGAGAGTGGAAATTTAAATGTATTCAATTTTTATTCATTGAAAATCGAGAACAGATCCTTGACTGGATGATTGGAAAACTTTGAAGTATGTTCAGAACGACTTGAACGTGGGAAGCTACTTCTTCAAAGGTGAATTTTGTGAACTCTAAATAAAGATATTGCTGGTAAAAATTTAGTGACTGAATGGAGATGCCTTATCAGTGTAAGTCATGCTATCAGTTTCAGAGATCAAGTGTGATGAAAATGTGTCATCACTGACTTTTACATCGGTAACATTGAAATGGTAATAGTTTCGGTGCATTTGGGTTAAAAAGATACAGTATTTGTGATACGTAGGGGAAGAACAAAAAGGGAAAAGAAAAAAAATGTGAGAGAATGAAAAGATGAAAATAAAGTGTTTGTAGATGGGGAGGGGAGGAGGGGGTGAAGGGAGGGCAGAGGTAAGGGGAAAAAAATGAGAATCAAGACTTGCCATGTAAAGGTACATGATCCCAACAATGAATGTAACTGTACTGTACCCCTAAATGTACCAATAAACTCAATAAAAAAAAAAAAAAAGATACAGTATTTGTGATACCTAGGGGAAGAACAAAAAGGGAAAAGAAAAAAAATGTGAGAGAATGAAAAGATGAAAATAAAGTGTTTGTAGAGGGGGAGGGGAGGAGGGGGTGAAGGGAGGGCAGAGGTAAGGGGAAAAAAATGAGAATCAAGACTTGCCATGTAAAGGTACATGATCCCAACAATGAATGTAACTGTACTGTACCCCTAAATGTACCAATAAACTCAATAAAAAAAAAAAAAAAAAAAGAAGAATCCCAAATAGAGAGAGTAATCTATTGAGCATGAAGGACAAACCCAGAGAATTCACACTTCCTGCTTTCAAAATAGATTATAAAACTACAGTAATCCAAACAGTACAATGGCACAAAAATAGACACAGATACCAATGAAACAAAATAGAAAGTACATAACTAAAACTATGGTCAATTGGTCTTCAATAGGGGTAATGCAGGCCCAAAGAGAACTAACGTCCCCCCCTCCCGAAGTTTAAACAAGTGATTCTGGGGAAATAAACAGACAATGCACAGAGTAACAGGGAACAGACATATTTGCCAACAAGCACAGCACCCACACAAAATCTAAATTTTGGAGAGCCACGTGGTTGAGGCTAAAGTGCCGTCTTCCTAGAGGACAGAGAGGTAGGGGTTCAGCGATTTTAGAGAATGATTAAATGACTTTTACAGAAAATGGATGGACTTAAAGAACAGAAAATGGGCTGCGACAGTTTCTCAGAGGAGGTAGAATAGTCACAAGAAAGCAAAACTGCACTGCAAACAGAAGCTGTCTTACTACATAAATAAGGTGTCTGGGGCTGGGCATCAGAAGGGCAGATGAGTCTGCCCCGTGAGCATAGGGTCGATCTTCATTAATGTGGCTCAGGCAGGGAGGCCAACACAGTGGCCACAGTGAGATAAGGAAACTTCATAAATGAAATGTGTTGGAATTGAGTACCGTTACACAAGTTGCCTTAAATAAGCCTTGTGAGGATTCTACGATAAGGGACAGTGAGACGATCCCAGCTTCACAGACTAAGAAGGACTAAGAGTTTTGTCCAAGGTTACCCAATTAGTATAAAGCTGAATTTGACTCTAAATTTATTTAACTTCCAATCCTGATCTTTTAAACCCCGTGAGCACTGTTTTCTATAAGCTATCCCGGTAGCAAAAACACATACGAGTTCTCTTTCCAATATTAAAATAATAACAAACTGCTTTATAATGGGAGCATAAAGCCAGTTGATTTAAATGTTTGTCCATTTAGCCATAGGAAGAAAGACTGTGTGTAGATGACTTGAATAACAAACAAGGAGGCATCTTGAGTTAATTTCTGCTTCCCTCTTGTGTCGGAGTCAAGTAATGACGAGACCAAGTGTGTACAATGGCTCATATGTCCTTTATCTTTCTCCTTCATTCATCCAGGGAATGACTTTACTTTTCTGTCCAAGTGAAGGAAAAAGCCTGAATTTTCAGGTGTGATCTGGCCACGAAGTACATCTCAGCTCATCTGAAGCCCTCAGTAAGATCTATTTCCTTACAGGCAATAGCTTCAGCTTGTGATAGGATAAACCAATGTAACACAGCATAACAAACCTCCTTTGTCTTATGTCTTCCATACAGACTGTCTCAAAAACAGTTTTGGTGTCAAGTAATGCTGTTACCAAGTTATAGGTGGCTCTCTGTAGGAATGGGAAGGGTTGTTGTGATATCCTCGACTTTGGATCTATTTCAGAGCATTACTGGCTTGTAAAATGCTGAAACATTCTTGTCTTTTTCATTGCTATGTTTCTAAAATATCTTGCCATTTATTACATCACTAAATGCTTAGAAGGACTTTCTACTTAAAGAAAACCTTTGATGAATCATTTTTGTAAAGCAAATAAAGACTCCTCAGTTTTAGCTGGTTTACAAATTCATTTTTTCTGTATATCAGATTTACTTAGGGAAGCTCTAGAATTTTCAGATAAAAGAGTTTCCAGGTAGACTTGGCAGCTGTTTTTGTCAGATTCTAGACTTCCTTGGAGCATAACAAAGTTGCTGTTGACCAGAGTACACAACTACTAGTCGTCATTTGGCACTGCTGCTTGAATTAATGTTAAATATTATCTCTCTTTTATGCTATGAAAATTAAGACTTGTAAAATCCAGGATTCTAGGAAATCCTCTCTTGCCTTTTCTCTTATTGTTATCTGAGTGTCTCACATCAGCCAGTCTCCGCATCTTTCTGCATCTGGATTGCTACATTTGAAAAGTTTCGACCCAGGCTTGTTACTGAAAGTGTGCAGAGGCAAAGCCATGCCATGAAGCAGAACGTAACTAGAAGTTGTCTGTGCCACTGAGCTATGGCTTGGTCTTTGAAGAACTGTGCTCTGTAAGGTCCTTCAGCTGAAACAATAATTTTGACATAGCCTGGTGCACCTGCCTCTCCTCCTCCTTGATCAGTAAAATTGGTAAGTCTGCTCCACATGGCAACAGTCTAGTAGAATGGGCACATATGCGGGGAGAAGCCATTAGCATCCAAACTATGCTACCTAATACGGTAGCCACTAACCACATGGGACAATGTACATTGAAACTAATTAAAATTACTTAAAGCTAAAGCTGCAGCTCCTCAGTTGCATTGGCCGCATTACAAGTGCTCACCAGCTACCTGTATCTTGTGGTACCCCATGGGATAATGCAGATATAGACCACTTACATCATCAGCTCTCGTCTGGACATCCTATTTCACATGGAATCATGTGGTTCTGACCACTTCGTAAGCAGTGGCCCAAAGAACAGAGCCTGAGAATCCCCAGAAGGCTTTCTCTTATGACTGCAGGGATAAAGTCTAATGTGGGTCAAAAAAAAACAAATCGAAAAAGCAAATTTAAAAATCACACAAGACCAGAAGGGGGAGCTACAATCCTCTAACATCGAGGTGGACTTTTCTCCTACTGGAAATGATTCTGCACAGTTGAGACTGGATTAAGGCACCAAAATGGAAGTATAGTTGTTCTACAATTGTAGGATATTTCACAACTGAAACTCTTGTCACATTTTTAATCTTAGAAGCATTAGAAGAAAAACAAGAACCTGATGTATTATTGATAGCAAATAAACATCCGATCATTATACAAAAATAATGTGATGCAATATGCAGGTTATGCACATAGCTGAATACATTTAGGAGATGCTTTGGAATATACCTTCAGTGCACAGAAGTGACATAACACAAGGATTACAAAAGTGAATTCCGGAAAATGATCTCTCCATCTCAAACTCTAAATCCAGCAGTGGATGAACTGTCTAGCTACTTGTTGGTAGAGAAAAGAGAAAAATAATCTAACTGAAAAGCCTGTCATGAGTTAGACTCTCTCACTCACTCATACTACCACTAAGGCTCCATTCAGTAAATCACAATGTGCTTCCCTTGAGGAGTCTATGGCGTCATAAAATACACACTGTCTCTCTCCAATATAACCAACATCTCACTGTCAGAGAAAAATGTGCACCAGAATCCTCCAACCTGAGTGTGGTAGGTCCCTGACACAGGAAGTGATCCACTTAGGAATTAACTCAGCCATGTACATACAGGTAGCGCACATTTAGGGATACTTTCAAATTCTATAATCGAAGGGCAGATTGTATATCATGAGTCAACATTCATGGATAAGCCACCTGTGACTCACACATGAAGGGATTTTTAACTGTTCTTTTGAGAGAGCTTGACTACAGACAGAAGCCAGTTTTTGGATTTCCAGGACCATATATTTTCTGTTTACTATATCACTATACAGTCTCACTTTGCCCACGCAGGAAATTCAGCAAGTAGATTTTGTGAACCCACTGCATTGAGGAAGAAGCTGAAAGAGACATATGTGATGGTAAGGATTAACTGTGGAGTACTTAAGGGGTTTCTAGATACAGCACTTGTGGATTTTCCCTCCCAAACGTCAGGCATCTACTTTAGTGGCTCTTATTTGAAAAGCCTACCTGGAAAAAAAAAACCTAAACCACATGAGAGCTATTTTAATTGCCTTGGTCTGTCTTCTTTTTTCCAAAACCAAGATCTCACAAAAAGTTCTAATGAATTCTACTGTTTATTTGGCTTATCAAAGATAGGCAATCTCATATTTCCAACCCAAATTCACTACCTCCGAACAAGTTGACATTTTTTTGTCATTGTTTTTAGGTGGATCTTCAAATCTTCCCATTGGAGCATACACCTTAGAAATGTTAAAATTCATACCAATTTTTAAAAATCATTCCACAAAAATAGACATTCAAAATAGCTTCAGGGAAAATAACTTGCAAGAATATACAGTATGTTTTTTCAGAACCTGATAAGAAGGCAATTGAACCTTAAGAAAAGCTGGAAGCTGAAAACAGTGGTATAAGCTTGTATTACCATGTCCTTGGGACACTGAGGCAGAAGGTTGGCTTAAGTCCGGGAGTTTAAACTGGGCAACCTAGAAAGACACAGTCAGGAGTAAAGAAAAGGCAAGAGTAGGCCCAGGAACCTGAATGAAGTCACAGTATTCTCTCTCCTCTCTACTCATATCTGCACATCTGATTTGTTTTCTCTTTTGTTCTGCAGAACCACATGACAGGAAATACGGCCAACGAGATCTCTTCCACTTTGTATCTTACACTGAGAACTTCGGGCCTAACACTTACCAAACTGACTCTTGGTTTCAAATCTAATATCCCAAGGAAGGGACTCATAGGCCCACCTTGAAAAAGAAGACATTGTCTCACAAGTCAACTGTGGACATGAATCAGACGATGTTATTTTTTAAATGAACAGTTAATTATTAAGAGTATGTTATGAATGAGTGTGTGTGTGTGTGTGTGTGTGTGTGTGAATATGTATGAGCAAGGAATTATTTCTGGTTTTCTCTATCTATCCTGTCTCTTAAAGTTGTGATCTCAAAATATCACTAATGAATTGTTTGTATGTATCTGGCTAAGCAGGAAAAAATATTTTACTCTTAAGCATACCTTTAGATTGACCAACATTTTAAAAATTTTACCACTGTTTTCAAGTACATCAAGAATATAATGTTTTCCACAAATTTATATTAGGTTTATTAGGCAGTCACATAATATCCAATTATTATCTGGATACAATAAAATTTTAATTTTCTGAAAAAACTAATGGAATCTATGTATTGCCTTTCTCAAAGAATCTTTAATTACAGAAGCATGCTTTAGAGAATTAAATAACATTATGGATTCATAATATTTACATCATCTACAAAAACAGTGATTAAGGCATATGTTTTAAGCACTTAAGAAGGAAAATATTAGATATATCATTATTTGCCCATGCCTCAATTTCCTATATAGACAAAGTGTCTATATATATTTTTTATTCTAAATCATAATCACTTACTATTTTAAGGATGGTCTATTAGCTTAATAGTAAGAGCAAAATAATGCATCTTTTGAATGTGGCTCTGTAGCAGAGCACAAAATTGACAGGTGACCTTGGAAATGTTATTAAAATAATCAAAAAGAGATAGTAATGAAAACAAGACATTATCAATCAATAAATAAATATTAGGAATTGATATATGGGGCATAAATGAAGCTGTAATAAAAGTATATGAATACGAACATTGATCTTCAGCCTATTCTAACTTCTTCCCTTCCAAACTGTCAACATTTTTATTCATCAGTCAGCTAGATAATCACATCAAATAATAATCAAAGATAGTTCATTTGGTAAATATTCATAGAAAATTATTTCCAACTGTATTGGAAAAAATTCAGTCATATAATTTTGAGTATAGAACCTTCCAGTAGGAATGCAAAGACCCTACTTTTACTGGAACTGAGCCTTACATGACTCTAAAAAGGTTACTACTTTCTGAGTCTAATTTTGTTTCTTCTGTTTCGTTTGTTGGTCCCGAGAGATCAAACCTAGGGCCCTGTGTACGCTAGGAGAGCACTACACCACCATCTATGTGCCTAGCCCTTTGAATCACAGTTTTTACATGTATCAAATATTTTAAAGAGACGCAGTAAATGTCTTTTTAATTGAAGTAAAACTTCAATGAAATGCATAGCTCATAAGTGTTCCAGTTGATTTGCTTTTTATAAATATTTTAATAAATATAGGTGCCAGTGCAATCACACCTAAGTCAGAATATGGACTATTCTCATTATCCCAGAAAGTTTTCTTACAGTGTGAAAGAATTTAAAGATATTTAAAAATTTTAACACCATGTCACCTGTAAATCTAAACTTAAGTGTAGGTAGCAACTACAAAAATAGGTCCATGGATGTATTTATTTGCTAACTAAAATATTTGTTTTTATAGCATTTCTTTCTTCTCAGCCAGTATTTCCCAAACTGTGTTTTATGTAACTTTCTGTGACAAATTAACTTATCTGGAAGACAGGTGAAAGAAAGCACCCAGTCCAGTCAGCCAGGTAAAAGCGTGAAAGCCCTGAGGACAAAATCTCAACTTTAAATATTCTCATTTAGCCCATTAGTGGCTTTTTAATATTTCTAATGTGACTTGTAACTCTATCTCATGGGAAAGTAAAATACTTATCTCCAAAAGTTATTGTCCACAGTGTACTTTTGTCCAAAAACTCTGTATGTCAAGGTCACTCAAGGTACTTACTGCCAAGACAGCTGGAGAAATGGTGACCTTAACCATGACAACCTCAGCGAATGTCAACCTCCAAACTTCCATTTCCACTGAGCTGTGATGCTGAGATTTCGTCCAAGCTTCCTGACTCCTTCAGATCATTAGTTTTGTAGGCTGGTCTATCAGCCAGCTTTCCTGTTGCTGGGACCAAATATCTGAAACACACCACTCAGAGATCAGGGTTTCCCCGCGTGGTCAGTGGGCTCCAATGCAGAAATATGGCGGGCGGGCACGGTGTGCCAACACTGCTCACTGCATTGCCGCTGAGAAGAAGAGCGTGCAGAAGAGGGTCACAGGACACATAACCTCCAAAGACGGCGACGCACCTTCTCCAGCTCAACTGCACCTCCTCACAGCACACTCGATTACGAACGTTATGCATTCATCCAGACCCACTGAGGAGCCTTGCGCCCTCGTGATCCAATCACCTCTCTGGGAGTTGCAGTCCAGTCAAGCTGACCATATTAAGTGGTACAGATGGATACACCAAAGATTATGAAATTTCTCCTCTTCTATAATCTTTGGAAAACTGGGTGTCTAACATCTTATCTTTGAAAATAAAATACTTGAGCTCTTTTTACATCTCATGTATTTAAACAACTCAGGACCCTTCAGGGTTTGGATATCTTCTAGTATTGTTTTTAACTCTGTAATAGCCTAGGACCCTCTGGAAATATGCACCCAGTGTCGATTAGTATATTATCCCCTTTTCGATGTCACATATTTTCTCAGAGTTTAGTCAGCAATTATAATCTCTACTGAAAATACACGTCTATTCATAATGTCTATGCACTTTAAAAAGATGTACTGTTTCTGCCTACCTTTAAAACAGCTTCATCCCAATCCTTTTGTCTTCTCTTTAGTGTAGTTCCCATCTCTGTGGTCTCTTTATTTTCCTAGCCTCCCATCATATGATTCACCCTAACACACATGTACATGTACACAGAAAAATCACATTATTACTTTCTGTCTGCATGTATATATTTTGGATTTATTTTGTTTGATACTCTCAATTTCATAAATATTTCTACTTGTGAATTTTTTTATCAAATGCTAAATTTATTAATAAAATATTTCAATTCAGGGAAATCTCAGTATAACCTTTCATGAGATATACAAACATGCAAGTGATTACAGACAAATCCTATGTTATATGTTGTTTGTAAAGGGAAAGCAGAAACAGGACAGGTTTCAGAAAGACCTCATTAAATTACAATTTTCTAGGAAAGAACCTCAGCTATTAATCAGCAGGGTTTTGTTTTCCTTGTGAAGAGAAACATTGTTTTTCAGGTTTGATAGGAACAAACTTCTTGAGTTGTATGTATTATTTTATTATTTGCCATTAACTAGATCAATTCAAGTCTGTCATGGACTTTGCACTCTTGAAAATACATTTCTTACTCAGGACTTGAGAAAAAAAGTCGCTCCCTCTACCAAGTGTTCTACAATCTACTCCTTCAGTAAATCTGTTTAGAATTATTGTAATAATTTTTGAAATAATTAGAGATCAAACAATAATAATTTTTGTACAAATTTTAAATAAGTTTCTCTTGTTTGTGAGAGGTGTATTACAGAAAGGAAGAGGAGAGTTTACCAACTAGTAGGGGACAAGCTCCACTCTACTTTCTTGATGCAGCAAAACACAGACTTTGTTGTATCCGCTTCACTGCCCTCCTAGAAGAGTCTGAGGCAGGGAAGCAGAAAAGGCCGTGTGACAATAACTGAGGCAAGCAGATCTTCTCCTCCTCATCTGGGAGCAGAAGCCACCAGCTGCAGTTCTAAGTCACAACCTTCAAAAGAGATATTTTAAAAGAACATCATGACGTATATTTGAAAGGATCCCAATATTTTTCTGGGAAGACAGTAAAGAAAGAAATTCCAAGTCTTCACCTGTCTCTATGGCTGAAATATTGTCTTACTCCACAGAAGTTGAGATATTCCATATGTTATATGTTCATGTGTAATTAGTGTCCCAGATTTCTCTAATCCTTAAAATTCAGGTGCAAAATAAATAAAGGAAACTCTCGGATCTGACGAAAAAAGCAAAGAGCAATAACTAGAAAACACTTGCTTATTTGATTTATTTATTTCTACAGAAAAAAACAGCCCATTTAGACAACAAATGCAGATGTGGCAGAGAGAATGTCTCCTGCTCTCCCGTCAGATGGGCTGTGTCACTGCATTCGTACGTACGTGCTCTCCCTCCATCTCTTGTGGAAAACTTCAGCCTTTTTTAAGATCTGAAACTATTTAACTGACGAGTTTGGATGTAGAATCCATGGAAAGTGGCAGAGACTCTCCATCATCACCATCAGCATCTCCATCATTGCCAAATAATACTCAGCTTCGTAAGAATTCACGTGTTTAACAAAACTAATATTTCCCAACATGAGGTAAGTTATACCTACCAATGCTACATACACACATGCGTAACCATCATTCACCAGCCTGCCCCCCATATGGAATAATACAGTAGGCGGATGATAAATGTTTTATCACCCTGTTTTGTCTTTTTAACAGTTGTGGCCTGTGCTATTTGAACAAGCAAAATCAAATTTCCTATTTATAAGGAAACAAGAGCAGAGATTCATGCTCCCAAGTGAACAAAAACTACTGATTCCTCGATAATTTTTAATTCTAATGTAACATCATTTACATTATTCTTAACACTTTCCCTTTTCTTTCTGAGGCCTGGCAGTACGAGACATTCAAATCTGCACAAATTATTAAAACACCAGAGTGCAAAGGCTCTGGCACAGACTTGCGTCCGGTTAGAAAACTGTCTGTGAGGAAGAAGGAAAAGTCTCAGAAGGCAGAAGGTAAAAGGGTTCAGAATTATGACGACTCATTACCAAAACAAAAAAACAAAAAACAACGGGGTGCTACTAATAGCTTATTAAATTTGTGGGGCTACTTACAGATTGCTTTTTATAAACCAGAGGAGGAAAAATCACTACTATATTCTTAGCTCACAGACTTCTCCAAGAGCTCAACAGGCTAACCTAGAGATAAATTTATTAAATATATTTTTCTATGCACTTACCATGTGCTAGGACTGTTATGAGTTATTTACATCCATTAACTTACATTCAATTTCTATAAAAAGCATGTCAGCAGGAATGGTGCTATACAAACCTTTGAAAATCCACTCCCTCATGAAAGCAACAAGAACACTGGGGGATATTGTCAAATCCTCATCTTCAGAATTCTGAAAATTAGCCAAAGTCTTGCGACAATTTAAGGTGTATTCCAGAAAAATGGCGCAATCTTCTAATTGTGAGTTTTGTGTTTTTTAATTTTCTCTGTATATGTTTTCCTCTCCACAATAGCCTTGAAAATCAATAGCTTTGCGACTACAGTGAAAACATTCATCCTGTAAGCCCTGGAGGAGGCAGACCTGGGTGGAACGCATCAAAAGCACCTTTCTCAGAAGATTGCCATTATTTTGCCATACAGTTCCTTGGAAACCTCCATTCAAGGGATTGTCTTTATTTGACTTCAGTCAGTGATAACAGTGAACAGGAGTGTTTGTCAAAAACAATCAACACAATTTTGTTGAACACTTTTTCTGCATCTATTGAGATGACCATATGGTTTTCGTCCTTGGCTCTGTTCGTATAATGTATTACATTTCTTAATTTATAATATTGATTATATTCCATTTATTGATTTGCATATGTTAAATCATCCCTGGGATGAATCCCACTTGGTCACAGTTATGCTCTTCTTAATGATGTTCTGCATTCTATTTGCCAGTATATTATTAAGGATTTTTGCACCTGTGTTCTTAGCAAGATTGGCCTACAGTTCTCTTTTGTGATTGGTTGGTTCTACCTCTGCTTTGGGGATCAAGGTGATGCTTCCAGGAATGAATCTGGGAGCACTGCTTCCGTTTTGATTTCACCAGAGTTTCAACAGTAGTGGCAGTAGTCCCTCTCTAAACACCTTGTAGAATCAGCAGTGAAGCCACCAGGGCCTGGGCTTTTCTTAGTTGGTAAGTTTTTAATAACATTTTTAATTTCATTGATATTGGGTTGTTTAAAATTTTTAGTTCTTTATACTTATCTAGTAATCTGTCCATTTTTTCTGTATTTTCCTTCTGATTGGTGTATAGATTCTTGCAGTAGGTATTGACTATCTGCTGGATTTCTGCTGGGTCCATTGTAATTTCACCCTTTTCATTCCTAAGTGCATGGATTTGGGCCTTTTCTTTCTTTTTTTATAATATTGGCTAAGGGTTTGTCAATTTTGTTTATTCCTTCAAAGAACCAACTCTTTGCTTTGTTCATTTTTTGTATTGTTCTCTTAGTCTCGATTGCATTGATTTCTGCTCTGATCTTTATAATTTCCTCCCTTGTATGATCTTTGGGTTTTTCCTGCCCTTGTTTTTCTAAAAGTTTGAGGTTCAGCATCAGGTTGTTTCATTGAGCTTGCTCTGTTTTCCTAATGTGACTGCTCACTGCTATGAATTTCCCTTGTAAGACAGCTTTTATCGTGTCCCATAGATTCTGATATGTTGTATTGACAGTTTCATTTAATTGTAGAAACTGACTTCTTCTTTAATTTCCTCTGTGACACACTGGTTATTCAGAAGTCTATTGTTCAATTTCCATGTGTTTATGAAGTTCTTGTGGTTTCTTTTGCTATTGATCTCCAATTTTATCGGTAGGAAGAACCAACAAAGTTTTTACTTTGGACCATACTTCCAAAACTGCTATGTAGTTTCATTGCAATCCCAATTGAAATTCCAGCAGCATACTTCACAGACCTTGATAAAACATTGCAATATTTCATTTGGAACAAGAAGAGATCTACAACAGTAAAAGCAATTCTGGACAATAAAGACAAGGTAGGAGGTATCACAATCCCCAATTTGAAACTAGGCTACAAAGCTTCTGTGACAAAAACAGCATGATAATGGCAAAGAAATAGATCTGGGGACCAGTGGAACAGAATATAAGATGCAGAAACAACTCCAGACACACTCAGCCACCTCATCTTCGACAAAGGAGCCAAACACCCTCACTGGAGGAAAGGTAGCCTCATAAAAGGTGCTGGAAAAACTGGGTTTCATCTTGTCAAAAATTAAAACTAGACCTATATCTCTCACTATGCACTAAAGTAAAATCAAAATTGATTAAAGATCTAAATATTAAAACAGAACACTAGACCAACTGGAAGAGAGGATAGGTAGAACTCTTGAAGACACTGCTGTAGGAAAAGATTTTATGAACAAAAAACCTCAGTTGCACATAAACTATCACAATCAAGTGGGATCTCTTCTTATTTCTTCACAGAAACAGAAACCACCAACAGTGTGAAGAGACAACCCACAATGTGGGAAAAATTTTTCACTAGCTGTTCTTCAGACAAAGGTCTACCATGTAGAATATATAAAGAATTTTTTAAAAAATCAGACCTCCCAAATTTAAAGACCCAATGCACAAATGGGCATCTGGAATGAACAGACATTTCTCAGACAAAGAAGTAGAAAGAGCAAATACACATATGAAAAAATGTTCCACATCACTGGTCATTTGAGAGATGCAAATGAAAACAACACTGAGATTCCACCTCACCCCAGAAAGAATGGCTGCTATCAAGAAATCAACCAATAACAAATGCTGGTGGGGCTATGGGGAGAAAGGAACCCTGCTCCATTGTTGGTGGGAGTGCAGAATGGTGCAACCACTGTGGAAATCAGTATGGAGAGACCTCAAAGAATTAGGACTAGAGGTTCCATTTGACTCAGTTATCCCTCTGCTGGGTATCTTTCCAAAAGAATTAAAAGAATCATACCACAGTGATATATGTTCATAGAGGCACGGTTTGTAATAGCTAAAACTTGGAAACAGCCCAATTGCCCATCAACTGGAGACTGTATAAAGAAAATATGGGGTATTTTTAATGAAATGGCGTACTACTCAGCCATAAAGAATGAGAAATTAGAGATATTTATAGCTAAATATATGCACATTGAGGTGATACTCTTTCTTTCTTTCTTTTCTTTTTTTTTTTTTTTTTTTTTTTTGTACCTGGGATCGAACTTAGGCCCTTGTGCTTTTGAGGCAGGCAGCAGAACCATTTAGCTAAATCCCCAGCCCTAGGTGATACTCTTAAGTGAAATAAATAGGACACACATGATAAATAAATAAATACTAAATACTGAATAGTTTCACTGGTGTGAGAAACTGAGAGTGTATATAAGGACTAAAAGGTGTAATAGCTAATGTGAAATAGGAAGAAAGGGGGCAAAGAGGAAGGGGAAATGTAGGGGAAGGGAAAGAAGGGAATGAATTAATATGAGAAAATGAAAAATAACAAAGTCTTTGTAAATAAAAATTGGTAGAGGGGTAAAAGGGAGGGCAGGGGAATGGGCAAAAAAGTAAGAACCAAGATAGATTATGTAAAAGTACAAATTTCCATTGATGAATGTCATTACATTGTATACTGAAAATCTACCAATTAATTAATGAAGGTTAAATCTTTAAAAAGCAATCAACAGGACCAGAGATTTAACTCAGAGGACCACACCTGTCTTGCAAGGACAAGGTCCTGAGTTAATCCTTGGTACCGCAAAAAATAAATAAATAAATGAAAATCAACAGTAATTGCGTAACATTGAACTTTCCTAAAGCAGTGGCAATGTGTGTAGCAAAAATGAGGCTAACAAATAACCACACCACCATCATCAAAATGTGTGCATAAAAACATTAAAAAAAAAACATTCTTTCATAATAAAAACCACTGAAAAAAACTAAAAATAGAGGGGGAACTCTGCAATTGATAAAGAAGATCTACAAAACCCCACACCTAACAACATATTTATTAGTGAAAGACTGGACATGTTCTTGTTAAAATCAGAAACAGCACAAGGGTGTCCCTTTTATTCATCATCAAACTAGAGTTCTAGCCAGAGCAATTAGCTGAAGAAAAAAAACAAAAACAGTCCATACCCGGAAGCAAGCAACAATATTACTTCTATGAGAGGATGACATCTTGCATATAAAAGCCCCACAGAATCTACAAAAAAATAAAAGCACTAAAATTAATAAACTAATTTTTTGCACAGTTTAATTTTTTGGATGGTTGCAGAATACATGAGAAATCACAAAATCACTTATATATCTATACCTTAACCACAAACAATTCAAAAATTAAATTGAGAAAATAATTCCTTTCAAAATAGCACCAAAAATAATAAAATGCTTAACAATGAATTAACAAGTCCAAGACTTGCACATCAAAAACTACAAAACTGTGCGTATTTATAATCTCAGCTATTCAGAAGGCCACAGCAGGACACAAGTGTGAGGCCAGCGTGGGAAACTTAGTGAGAATGAGAAACTCTCAAAATAAAAATAATAAGGGCTTAGGGACGTAGGTCATCACTCCTGGGTTCAATCCCCAGAACTTAAGGTGTATGTGGAGGTGGGGGGTGCAGGAACAATTAGAAACCTATGAAATTGTTTCTTAAAATTAAATATAAATTCAAAGACATTCTGTACTCATGAATTGCATGACTTCATAGTATAAAAGGGACAGCAGTCCTTAAACTGATGATAAATTCAAATCTTTATCAAAATCTGAGGGGATATTTTTTAGTAGAAATTGATAAGATGATCCTAAAATTTATATGGAAATGCAATGGCAAAATAATTTGAGGAAAGAATAACAAATTTGGAAGACTCACACTTCCCTTTGTCAAAACGCACTACCTAGCTCTAGCAATCAGGATGGTACCTCATTAGGACAGAGATATAAAAATGAAATTTCTAAAAAAAAAAAAAAAAAGAAAAGAAATTTCTAGAAATAAGCCATTAAACTGATGGTCCATGGATGGTCTACATGGTGACAAGACAATCCAATTGTAAAAGAACAGTCCTTCCAACAAACCATGCTAAGAAAATTGGATATTCATATGCAAAAGAATGAAGTTAGATACCTAAGATGCCATATTCAAAATTAACTCAAAATGGATCAAAGACCTAAGTATAAGCCCTAAATCTATAAAAATTTTTAGAAGGAAACATAGGTAAAAATCTACATAACTTTGGATTAGGTGATTATTCACTAGATACAATATGCACAAAAAAAGTGGCAAAAGAAAAATTAATAACATTTGATTTCATTAAAATTAGCTTCTATGCTTCAAATGACAGTATTAAGAAAGAATAAAGACAACACACAGGATGGCAGTAAATCTTTGCAAATCATAGATATATGAGGGGCTATTCTGTAGAATATATAAAGAACTCATTTGACTCCAAAATATAATGGCAACTAAGTTTAAAATGGGCAAAGGATTTGAATAGCCATTTCTGCAAAGAAGATATACAAATGTCTGATAAGCACATGGGAGCAGTTTTCACCATTAGACCTGAGGAATCAAAATCAAACATCATACAACTTCACACCCATAGGAAAAATGCTGCAATAAAGTTGACTATTCCAAGTATTGAGAAATATATTGATATAGAACTCTCACACATTACTGGTAGGAATGCAAAATGGTGAATCTACTTTGGAAAACAGTCTAGCTATTTCTCAAAAACTTAAACATAGATTTGGGTTACAGTCCCACTTCCAAGTATTTAGCCATGAGAATTTAAAGCATACCCATGTAAAAACATGCACATCACATATATGGAAGCATTATTTGTAGGGCTGGCAATTTAGCTCAGTGGTTTAGCTGCCTGCCTTGCAAGCACAAGGACCTGTGTTCGATCCCCGGTTAAAAAAAAAAAAAAAAAAAAAAAAAAAAAAAAAAGAAGAAGAAGCACTATTTGTAAAGTTAAACAGTGGAAACTCTTCAACAGTGGATTAATGGAACGTCTAAACCAATATAGCATATCCATGCAGTGGAACGTGAAGCAGCCATTAAAAAATGGATGAAGGGCCGAGGATTTAGATCAGCGGTTCCACTGCCTGCTTCCCAAATGCAAGGACCCGAGTTCAATCCCTGGTACAAAAAACAAACAAACAAAAAATGAATGAAATACCATCATACACAACAACATGCTAAAATGTACTAAAAATGCCTCAGACATAAAAGGCCACATATTCTGTGATTCCTTTTATATGAAATGTCCAAACTAGGCCAATCCACAGAGACAGACATCAAATTCATGGTTGTTGGGAGCTGGAGTAAAATGAAGAATATGAAGTTACTAATGTAGTGGGCTTTTCTGGAGAATGATGAGTTAGTTTTAGAATTATATTATGGTGTGAATACAATAACATTTTTAAACTATACACTTTGGGGTTTTGGGGACATCTGAATAAGTATTATTCTTTCCTCTACTTCATAGATTATTAAATGGAGGTACTAATAATTAAGCAATTTAATCATTAGTACCACAACTGTTACACAATAATTACGTGGTAAAATTAGAATTCTAACCTAGATTCCTTTTCTTGATAATCCAAACTTTAAACACTACATCATGTAGAATTCTTGCAAAGTTCTCCTTTCTAGTAAAAGTCCAACTAATAACTAAATGGATGGCATTATGTTTCCTTTTCAGTTGGAGACAATGATATAAAATAGAGATAGTTATGTCATTTTTGTAAGTTAGGTGGTATATCCAGATATTCCCCAAGATCACAATGACATGTATTGAAATCTGTAAGTACCTTTACAGAAATCATCTCTTACTTAGGCAATTTGTAAACCTGTTTCATCTTAACCACATACAGCAGCTTTTCTTATAATGGCAACAGAAATATGGGTTTTACCTAAAGGAACATTAGTAGTGTGGATTTGTCATTTTCTATTTCACAGTATTCCCCAAACAGTCAGTATTTGATTTCTCTGTCTGTAATAGAGGGGTCTTAGTGCCCCCTGAAAGTTATGCACTTAGGTCCATACCATGAGCATAGTGATTAGGCATAAATGTTAGCTGTTACAGTAGTAATTATTATCATGCTCCCCCTGAACCATGAACAAATTATCACTTGACCTGTTAATTATTGTTGATATAGCAATAACAAAAAATCACTTTTAACTTCAATGAGAATATGATCAACATTCACAAACCAGTATAATTTTTTCCAGCACAGCTAATCATATGTGGACATGGTTTTAATGAATAGTGAACAAGCAGAATGGAAAGAGGAGACAGGAAAGGGAAGGGTATTCTGCAAAATGAGCATTGTCCTCTAGCACAAAGTTCAGAAATAAATGGTAACAATAGCCAACAGATTGTTTTGTGTTTTTCGTTTGGTTTGGTTTGATTTGGTTTGTTCTGGTACTGGGGATTGAACCCAGGGTCTTCTTCCTGCACTACCTTCCCAGCCCTTTTTATTTTTTATTTTGAGATAGGATCTCACTAGCTCAGGCTGAGCTTGAAATTATAATCTCCTGCCTCAGCCTCCCCAGAGTGCTGGGTTTACAGACATGCACCCTCCAGTTGAATTTTGAAAGGAAAACAGGGAGGCTAAGCAAGCCATTTTCTCTCTGTAAGAGCCACTGAAGCACAGGCACACACACAGAGAAACGCTTAGAATTTACCACCGATCACAGAATCACCCTCACTTCCTTCCCCTTTTTCACTCCATAATCTTTGAGCTTCTTTCTTAGCACTTTTCAGGAATCTGATAAGCAAATTCTTTTGTGGCTACATATAAGTAACCAGAAGACACGGCGTTCTGTGGAAACTTGGAAGGATGTAGAACCGAACACAGATGTTTCTACCTCTGTTAGCCTTACGTGGTCATCTAACTCAGTCCAACACATCTCTCATGTAGTTGGAATTTTTTCCTCCCTTCCTTCTTTCCCTTCTTCCTTGCTTTCATTTGTAAATGCATAAAAAGGGTGACAAAAAAATAGGTCAAATCGGAAATCCGCACCTAATCCCTAAAAGCCGGACATCAGCTGAGGGAAAAGATCTTATACTACAATTAGACACAGGGAGATACAAGTCAATGCATGATTTTTCTGCACTCGATTTGATGTATATTTAACCACTATAGGGATGCAGGCTACTTTGACTTAAAAATATTTGAGAAAAACTTACAGAACTCCAAACACATAGACCTCAGTGTCACAATTCTTATAGTCCAATAGTTATATGTAATGAATGGGCTAAGCTCCCTTTTCTGAAATCTAGAATTCAAATTCATAAAAGAAGGGATGGCCGGGCATGGTGGTGCACACCTGTAATCCCAGCACTTGGGAGGCTGAGGCAGGAGGATCACTGTGAGTTCGAGACCAGCCTGGACTACATAGTGAGTTCCAGGTCAGCCTCAACTACATAGTGAGACCCTGTCTCAAAAAACAAACAAACAAACAAACAAACAACAACAAAAAAAACCCAACAGGAAGGGATTTTTTCCTGGGAACCCCTGAGACATTACCGGAAACCTCTGCAGTAGGCTCCAATCTCCTGCCTAGTGTACAACACAAGCCTGAGGAAAAAAATACACTAAAAGGAGAACTAAGAGAGAAAAAAATGCAGGGTTCCAGGATGACCAATGCCAGTGCAACCAGCAAAGGCCCTGGTCAGTCCAAGTCACTGATTTTTATATTCATCAACTGGGGTAAGGGTGAACAAGGCAGCGCTATGTGTAAAGATGTGTAGTTTCCATGGAAATGAATGTAAACAAAACTGATGAAAGACAAGACGAGGAATTCTCAAATGAGGAACAGAATAGGTAAAATAAATGGTTGTAATTGAAACATTGTCCTTCTAGTAAGAAGGTTTTAATTGTGGGGATGAAATTTGGATGGGAGTTACTCTGACCTCAGCACACAAGCTTTGGCTGGCCTTGATTCTCAAAAATATCCAATTGTGGGGTTAACTCTTCACAAACTGTGTTCTTACAGGCTGCTTTGGGCATGATCAATACCGCGGTCCTCTGCAATTTTTAAAATCACTTAACCTATGCTCTAAATTTAATAAAAGTAAAAACAAAGCCATCTAAAAAGTGGTGTGACCTACTCAAGATCAAAACTAGTAAATACATATATTTATTCCAGGATTCTGCCTAAAATAAATTTTGATGGTTAAAGATCGGTATGTAACTCTCCAGGTGTGTGGATCCATCAGTATTCACTAGAAAAACAGATACAACACAAGCTATCCAAATACATACGAATTTATAAGATTGGCTCGCAGTGGCCACCCAGAGTCAAACACGGAAGAGTCAGAGGTCTGTCTGCACACTGGAGACTGAAGGATTTCGTTGAAAGTCTGGAGCTCACTGCAGCGTCCTGTGTGACCCTGTACCAGGAGGCCAATGGATCTTTGAAGGAAGGCTGAAGAGTCTACACCAGAAGGCTGAAGGATCCTTGCCGGAAGATGAAGAGTCTGCGTTGGAAGCCAGGAGACGACATCCAAGGTGAAAGCAAAGACTGGAGCTCCGCCAAAGAAACAGAAGTAGACCCGTCCTTCCCCATTTTTCCTTTATACCATCCATGCAAGGAGCCGCCCTTGGGTGGATCTTCTACTCGCTAGCGTGTAGACTTGCTGAGCTGATGTCGTTAAACTTCTTGTAACTAAACTTCTCAAGCTGATACAATCAATCCACCATCTCAGAGTGGAGGTCAACTGTATTGGCTGTGAGACTTCCTCCCAGGGGATTAATGGGTCCTGCTCCTGGGTGTGTCTGGGTGGGTTGTGGAGGTGTGGCCTTCGGGTCATGTGGTCTCTTGCCTCGTCCTTATTGCCAACACTCCTCTGCTACACAATTTTGTTCCAATGTGCCCTTCTGCCATGGTGTTCCATCCCTGGAGCCAGTAATGCAGGGACTGAATCCCCTTAAAACATGAGCCAAATTAAACCTTTCCTCCTCTAAGAGGTGAGTGTCAGAAATGTCAAGCAAGGAGGAAAGGTAGCTAATACACTCCCTAGCTATTTAAATACTTCATTACAATAGTATTTTTGTTTGTTTATCTGGGGACTCATAAGAAAGGTAAGTAATGCTCATTAGAGAAAAATATATATAAATCTGTTGAAATAAAATGCAGAAAATATTATGCACACAACTTTCTCCAGAAAAATAATTGTCTTTTTCATTTAAACTATAGAGTTACCTTAACTCTTACTAATTTACTTTACTTGGAGATCACATCATAGCTCCATGCTAATATCTATGTGTATATTGCCAGAAGACATTAATGAGAAGATTCAGTACAACTCCCCATATTTCTGAATCAGTTTCTTGCAGTCTGTTGGGGAGTGCCATCGTCAACAACTGACATATTGGTCATGGCTCTTCTAAGATCTCCTTATTCAACACGGTGATGGGAGATAGTTTTCTGGGAATTTCTCATGTTTCTGCATCTCTTGAGAGCTCTTTGTTTCAAACAATTTGTCAGATACATTTTTATAACACACAGTCTTCGAACACCGTATAGAGGCATAGCTCCCTTCCAGGGAATAGGCAGGCGAACGTGCTGCCTATTCCGGTGTGGTTTCCTAAACTCAAATTACCTTGTGGAATGAACTCCCCTCCCGTCCAAGGATCACCTGGCCTTCTTCCCATTGACCTGTGAGACAAGATTTGGAAAAGGATGGCAAACAATGCTCCCACTTGTTACTGCTAGCGCTATTCCTGCTATTGTTGTCTTAAAGGTCTCAGAATTTTCACAGTAGCCACACAATACAAGAGGCGAATTTGATACCTTGTATACAGGATAAAGTCTTAGACTTCTCATATTTCCCGATATATATACTTTAGCATTAAACTCCCATCCCTACATGCCATACAAGGCTTGCATGATCCCAAACTTTCCTCATCTCTTCCTGCCCTATTGCTCCTTCCCGTCTGTACTCATTGTTCCTCTTCTTCGGAGACACCTTCTACGTATTTCCATTCAGCACCATTCATTTGCTCTCGCTTCCTGGAAGAAAGCATATCACTCTACGGCATGATTTTGCTTTATTAAATATCTTTACTTCAGTGGGGCTCTAACTCGTCATCTATCACATAAAAACTTTGAAAAGTCTCCAATTTTCTGCCTATATCTGTAGAAATGAATTACCCCCTTTGGCCCAGTGAATTTCTACTTGCATCTTTTTTGGCTTCACGAGTGTGACTTCTAATACCATACTCTCTCCAATTCGCCACCATTACCTCCAACCAGTAAACCATCAGAATGACATGACCAAGATTTCCTGATACCACTCTTATTTGTAAACATTAATTACAATAGTGAGCCTCAATATATTTTAATTACTTATGTATACTAAAACATATCAAATAGATATGATCTTTTATTAACATGTGGCCAGAACATCAATTTCTGACAAGATTTATGTTTATTTCATAGTCACAGACCCACAATCACATTTTTGTGCAAAAGCAGATCCACTGGACCTAATTTAATAAAAATTTCTAAAGAGACATTGTATTTTTCTTTCCGCAGAGTAGCTGGATGCAAGGTCAACACTCAAAAATCGATAGCCTTCTTGTATACAAATAACAGACTCTGAGAGAGAAATTAGGGAAACAATTCCTTTCACAATAGCATCCAAAAATTAAAGTATCTCGGAATCAATCTAACAAAAGAAGCAAAAGACCTCTACACTGAAAACTACAGCACTCTGCAAAAAGAGATCGAAGAGGAAGCAACACAACGGAAGGACATCCCCTGCTCCTGGGTAGGAAGAATCAACATAGTGAAAATGGCCATACTCCCAAAACTGCTGTACAGATTCCGTGCAATCCTGATTGAAATCCCAAGAGTATATTTCACAGAACTAGAGAAAACACTCCAAAAATTTATTTGGAACCAGAAGAAACCTAGAATAGCAAAAGCCATTCAACAGAGACATGGCAAGGGGTATAACGATTCTCAACTTGAAACTATCCTACAAAGCCACTGTGATAAAAAGCAGCATAGTACTGGCAAAGAAACAGACCTGAGGATCAGTGTAATTGAAGGAATAGAAACAACTCCAGAAGTACTCACCTACCTCATCTTTGACAAAGGAGCCAACTATCCTCACTAGATGAAAGATAGCCTCTTTAATAAATGGTATTGGAAAAACTGGATTTCAACCTGACAAAGATTAAAATTAGATTCTTTCACCATGCACTAAACTAAAATCCAAGTGCATTAAAGATCTAAATATTAAAACAGACACACAACTTGCTGGAAGATAAGTTAGGCAGAACTCTTGAAGACATTGGCATAGGAAAAGACTTTATGAACAAATCCTCAGTAGCATGGGAACTAGCAGAAAGAATTAACAACTGGGATCTCATCTTATTAAAAAGCTTCTGCACTGCAAAAGAAACCACCAACAGAGCTAATAGACAACATACAATGTGGGAAAAAATCTTTACCAGCTGCTTCTCAGACAAAGGAATATTATCGAGAATATATAAAGAACTCAAAACAATCAGCCCCCCCAAATATAAAGATCCGATTCAAAAATGGGCATCTGAAATGAACAGACATTTCTCAGACAAAGAAGTAAAAGCAGCAAGTAAACATATGAAAAAATGTTCCACATCACTGGTCATTCAAGAGATGCAGATGTGAACAACTCTGAGATTCCACCTCACCCCAGAAAGAATGGCTGCTATCAAGAAATCAACCAATAACAAATGTTGGCAGGTTGTGGGGAGAAAGGAACCCTTCTGCATTGTTGGTGGGAGTGCATGCTGGTGCAACCACTGTGGAAATCAGTATGGGAATACCTCAAAGAACTAGGATTAGAGGTTCCATTTGACTCAGCCATCCCTCTGTTGGGTATCTTTCCAAAAGAATTAAAAGAATCATACCACAGTGATATATGCACACCCATGTTTATAGCGGCATAGTTTGTAATAGCTAAAATTGGAAGTGGCCCAATTGCTCATCAGTTGGAGACTGGATAAAGAAGATGTGATTTTTCTGTAAAATGGAATACTAGTCAGCCATAAAGAGTGAGAAACTAGAGTCATTCATAGGAGAATGGATGCATACTGAGGCCATGCTCTAAAGTGAAATAAATAAGACACACATGTGTAAATACCAAAGTTTCTCTGGTGTGAAAAACTAAAGTGTAAATAAGATCCAAATGGTATAATTCACAATGTGAAATAGGAATAAAAGGGCTAAAGGTATAGGGGAAGTGGGAAGGATAGGGGAAAGGAAATAAGGGAAAAGAAAAAATGGATGCATACTGAGGCCATGCTCTAAAGTGAAATAAATAAGACACACATGTGTAAATACCAAAGTTTCTCTGGTGTGAAAAACTAAAGTGTAAATAAGATCCAAATGGTATAATTCACAATGTGAAATAGGAATAAAAGGGCTAAAGGTATAGGGGAAGTGGGAAGGATAGGGGAAAGGAAATAAGGGAAAAGAAAAAACATGAGAAAATGGAAATACACTTTTTGTAAATATGGACAAGTGGAGGGGGTGAAGGGAGGGCAGGGACAAGGGGAAAAAATGTGAACCAATCTGATATGTAAAGGTACAAGATCCCGATGATGACATGAGAAAATGGAAATACACTTTTTGTAAATATGGACAAGTGGAGGGGGTGAAGGGAGGGCAGGGACAAGGGGAAAAAATGTGAACCAATCTGATATGTAAAGGTACAAGATCCCGATGATGAATGTAACTGTACTGCATACCTAAAATGTACCAGCAAACTCAGTGAGAAAAAAAAAGGAGACACTGTGTTTTTTACTTGCTGCTGAGACAAAATACCTGATATCCAGAGTTAAAAGGGGAAAGATTTATTTAACTCACAGTTTATAAAGGTCTCAGTCCATAATTGGGTGGCTTAATTGTTTACTATTTTGCACACACATAAATCGTTCATGTGTATAATTTATTTGGGAATCATTGGAAATTGAGCATAAAGACTTTCACACTTTATATTAGAAAATAAGGCTCAGAAACATGTGCTTCTTGCCCTCAATCACCTAAACTAATGACTAAATTCAACAAGGTTTTAAGGTTCAAATCTTCTGCTCTTTTGTACAGTGCCTTACTACCTCTCCACCCTAAATTTCCCCTTTGCGACATGACTACTCAGTTCATTTTTTAAACACTTTTAACTCATCTACTAAGGCATGAAAATTCTTCTCTCAGAGCTCTCATCCTATTCATATTTGTTGGGTTCTCTCTCAACTCTAGCTCTTTGGAGAGCAGAATTTCAGTCCATTTCGCCCATTCCTCTGCTCCTGCTCAGTCTCTTTCTTCTAAGTTTCTTCTGCAGAAGCTGAGGCTCAGATGCTAGGTCTTCTTGGAGTAAAAGGAACACAGAAGCCCATAGATCAAGATTGCGGGTGAGGTACCTGATTGCACAAAGTAAGGATATTAAACTGATTTCCCTATAAAATGAGAGAACCCCCTGATTATCTATAACATAAAAAGCTTGGAAATACATAGAATTCATAGCACAAATGGTTTAGGATTATGCAGAACTTAGACATTAGCATTTGGACTTTATTTATTCCTGACATTTAACTCAGAGTATAGTTTGAGTTCAGTATGCGTATCAAGAAATATGAAGAGTCTAAAGCTTTACCCATGAAATAGATATAGAGGGTTTTCTTGATTTTGTTTCATCCATCAACTTCTGCATATCAATTCAACATAATTTACTTCCTTCTTATCAAATTTTATGTCTCCTATCAAACCAATCTATTTCATTTCCTTCTTTTGAAAACCTGAGACCTTCTGCTAAGTGGAATTTGTGTTATTTTTGCACATAGATATTTATTTCCCTGTAGTCTTGTGACTATATAAAAAAATCTCCCAGATATTATAAAATTAAATCAATTGACCAGTTTAAGTGTCATTTGAGGGGAGAATAAAATGTTTTTTAAAACCTGAAATATTAAAAAATTTACTCTATTTTATTTAACTACAGATGCAAAATTTATATTAAAATGCTAAGTGGGTAAGAAGTGGAAGATAGGTCTGCTACGCTTTGTGTCTAGACGTCCCCCCAAAGCCTCATGTGGTCAGAGGTGGCTTTTTCAGAGGTGGCTGACTCCAGGGTACGTGATGCTGGGATTAAGGGTGCATGGTTACTAAGCCTGTACACAGACTGGCTTGGCACGGGCCCTAATCCTGGTAGTCTGGATAAGGTAAAGCAGGCAGAAAGTTGCAGATTAAGGTTCCCTTGCTCTCATATCACTTGTTCTGTCTTCTGCTTACCATGCACTGGTTCTCCTCTGCCAAGCCCTTCAGTTAGTTTCTGCCACGAAGTTTTCATTGTGTGCAAACCCCCAAAACACAGCCCCTAGAGATTTGTCCCTAGAGTGATCTCTGAAGTAGAGCAGAGCCACCCACAGATTAGTTCCTACTGCCATTTACAGCTTCCTTCCCTCCTTCTGTCTGAAAGCCTAACACTGAAGTCTACAAAATCCCCCTCAAAATTTGCAAATATTGAAAAGCCTTACCAGTAAAACCTGTCTATTCTGATGAATGGATTCTAAAAAGTTGACTTTTAAATTAAAATTTGTATTATATGATCTAAATGAAATGATCACAACTAGCCTTCTGAGTGCTCTACTGAGAGTTCTGGTCTGCGCCACACAGCAACCGTTGTCTGGCCTCTGTGGCTTAGCGGCTCAGCAGCTCAGCAGCTCTGCAGCTCAGCAGCTCCAAGCATTTTCTGTTCATTTATTGTTCTGAGAAGATTAGGCCAGGAAACGATTGTGAATCCTGGAAGGCTTTGTGCTTCTACTCTCTTCCCTCTCTCCACATTGCCCTTCTACATCAGATGATAAAAATTTTAGGAATCTCTCCCTCCATTTTAGAATGAAAGCTAGGCAAAAACAAAAACAAAACACAAGATCAATTACAAATTTTATTATGTTAAAAAATAATGGAAATCTCTGCTGAGGGAAAAGGACAAAATGTAGAAAGGAAGCCACTCAGATGAGTCTTTATGCTTGGCTTGGTAGCCCCTGTGTGCCCTTCCTTTCTCACATTTGAAAGTAAAGAAGGGAAACCAACTCTTCTTGACATAGTCCATTCTCAGAGAACCACATTGATGCGAAGAAATAATTCAAAGCCAAAAAAAGCCTCTTTTGACAAATGACTTTCAATGTGCCATTATGTAAGTTTTCTGTCACTATGTAGAAAATTACCAAACCACAGCAACTTAAAGCAGCAATAATTACCTCCATCTCAGGGGTCAGGAATCCAGGAGTATCTTACCTTGATGGTTTTGACTCGGGTTTATCAAGAAGCTTCAACAAGATATCGACTAGAGCTGCACTCTCTAGTGGCTTTCTTGGGGACATAGGCTCCACTTCCAGTTTTATTAACATGACTGATGGTCAGAGACTTATTTCCTCACCACACTAGCCTATCTGTACAGCTGTTCACAACATGGCTATTGATCTCCTCCAGTTCAAGACATCTGAGACAAAAGAGAGCAAAGCTATGTAGCTTCTATAACCTACTTCAAGAGTTATATACCATCACTTATGAACCAATGTCCTACAATGCAGAAGAGCACAGTATGCTGAAAGTGAGGACCATCAGTGGCCATTTTGGAAACTGGCTACCATTTTAAAAGTTTCAGAAGTGACTATACAATGCAAATGCTCTACCAAATTCTACATAGTTATTTATTCCAATGCATTTCTTCTCCAGAATCTATTTTCTCAGACTACATAACAGTAGATAGAACACAAAATTTTCTTTAAAAGGAAAAAGAAAAAGAATATCAGTTTCAGACCAACTGGGAAAGGAGTCAGATAATCATTCATTCATTATATTTGTGAGCAAAAAAATGTATGAATAGACTTGCCTAATCACAATAAAAAGTAAAAGAAATCTTATATATACTAATATACTAACATAACAGCTAAAACACACACATGTGCACACGTGCACACACCAAGGAAAAATGAAGGGACTGACCTAGAAAACAGTGAAAATTAATTCGTTACAGTTGATTCCAAGTTAATTTCAAAACAGCAAATTCAATAAAATAATACCCTAAAGATAAAACAACAGAAAAGAGAGCTAAGAAATGTAAGAGCTGTAATTGTCACCAAAACCACACCTTTTTGGAAGTAATTACATGTATTGCTTGTTTAATGACCAAGTTCTGTTTGTGCAGCTAGGTGGTTAATAGAATAGGTCCCTAAATAAGGAATTGTATATCGCATCTACATTACAGTATTCAGAACAAAGAAATGGTCAAGGGAAATTCCAACTTGATGACTTTGCTTTTATTTGCATAACTCTTATAGGCAGTACTATAATATATACCAGAACATGAAACTACAGTACCATAATACCTAGTACAATTGGCAAAAATAACAGGTATACTGTACAAAAAGGACATTGAGGCTCTAGAAACAAAATGCACAGAATGGTACAAAAAGAGACAGGTCATATGTCTGAGTAGCAGGTCATATGTCTGAACAGTGTGTGTTGCTTCTAAATCCAACCAATTGTTAAACAGGTTAAGTCATTAAACAAGAAATACCTATAATTAGAAAAAGCAAGGAATAGAATAGCTATCACTGAAAATCACACTAATGATATAAAAGGAATATATATTCCAGTACAGATAAAATAGAAAAGCAACTACAGAAGGCTACTATGTAAGGAACAGATGAGCCTGTAAGAATATTGCTGTATGTACAGTAGAAAAATCCAACAGATTGAACAAATGTGTATGAAATGAAGAAAGAATTAAATATGCAAATCACAAAAGTAAATTGTGCCTAAAATTTTTGATATAGACACTGCCCTGGTAATGACTGGTCCTGGTAAAGCTTTTGAACTTCATTCATAAGAAATAATTTCTTCAGGCACTGTTATGGTTTAGATCTAAAATGTCTCCCCAAATTCCATGTGTGTGGAAAGTGACCGGATCAAGTGGACCTCTCCTCCTTTAAGTTGCAGTAGGAAAGTGAGCAAGTCAAGCACCAAACAGAGAAAGCAAGGCATGGAAACAGCGATACGATCACTCGTGGCTTTACAGCTTTCTATGATACTATCAGTGAGAGAAGATATCAAGTAATATCTACGAAGTTCTAAGAAATAAAAGTGTGGGCCAAGAATCTCCTACTGTCGTAAGATCTCATGAAGACATAAAAGCAACCATGCACATGTACATTTTAAATAAAGAGTAATTAGGGAAATGTAACGCACACTAGCCTTTCTTTTAGAAAATGCTTGGTATTATAACTCATCAATTAGGCACAAGTTTAAATACAAAACTCAGGAGGAAGGAAGATCTCCTAAAAGGACAGATAATCAGCATTTAACACATCTAAATGTAAAGCTAACATTTAGTAACTATAAGAGTAAGGATCAAAGAGCATAATATGTGTGGTGTTATCCTAGAATATATAAATTAATAATATAACTAAAAACTAAGTGTTTACAGAGTGGAGACATGAAAGATGGTAAGAGTATTCACACCTTTCTCTTTCAAAGCAAAGTATCAACAGATACTTCTTGAACGTGCGTTCACAAGCAAAGAGAAAAGTTAAAAATTCACATACTGTCGAGACTGCAATCTATTCCTCCTTCACAAAATCTCTTTTTAACCTTGGAATGACTTTGAGATAACAATGGCAGTTCCTCGTGTGAGTCAGCTTTCTCCTCACCGAGACACAGCTCCCAACACTCACAATTAAAGGAAAGCTTCGATTCGCTCAGGGATTCAGGCCGTGTCAGCTGATTCCAAGCAGAGGTGTCATGACCACGGGAAGACCCAGTGGGACAAAGCTCCTCGGTCCTCAGCCGCCAAGGAGCAGCACGGGGAAGAGCGGCAGGGAGGAAGGGCCAGGAGCCACACATAGGCCCAGAGCCATGTGTCCACGACACCCCCGGCACACACGCACCTAACAGTGTGCTCCACCCCGCTGGCTAGGAACCCAGAGCAAATCAAGCTGAAGCCGCACCTAACTGCCACATTCTTGACATTAAGTATTTACCTAAAAGGTAATAATACCTTCACTGTTTTTCTATGTTCAGTCTAAAACCTGAATTTGAAAATAAGAACCACAGCATTGCCAGGCATAGTGGTGCACCCTTGTAATCCCAGCACTCCAGAGGCTGAAGCAGGAGGATCGCTGTGAGTTCGAGACCAGCCTGGGCTACATAGTGAGTTCCAGGTCAGTCTCAACTACATAGTGAGACCCTGTCTCAAATAAACAAAAAACAAAAACAAAACAAAACAAAAAGAACCACAGCATTTTCCGTTTCATAGGTGTATTGCAAATATATAAATGTCTATCATTGCCCTCATTTCTAAATAAATATAGAGAAAATAAGCTGAAAAAAACTAACAATGATTATAATTTCTGGAGTAGTCGGTTGGGGTGATTATTTTCATTTTCTTCTTAACCCTTTTCATTCTTTGATTTCTGTACACTAAACACGCAGCATTAACTGGAAAACAATTGAGACAAATAAGTCAGCATGTAATCCATGGTTTAAACTGAGTGGTGGGACTTATTATTTTCCTTTGTATTTTGTGTTTTTCTAAATTATTTTGAAGTAGAATTTAATAAACAAAGAAAATGTTGGAAGAAATTTTGAAAATTAACTATAAGAGGTTCATATTTCTGTTTATGTTTGTTTTTTTGTTTTGTTTTTTTAGAGACTATCTAGGATCTCCCTTGTAGTTGAGACTGACCTGGAACTCAGTATGTAGCCCAGGCTGGTCTCGAACTCACAGTGATCCTCCTGCCTCAGCCTCCTGAGTGCTGAGACTACAGGTGTGCATTACCATGCCCAGCCACATTTCTGTTTATGAATGTGAATAAATCCAGCATGCATTTATTAAGTATCTACTGTATACTTACTAAAAGATGAGTAAGACGCAGCTTTTGACCTTAAAGCCCATAGTGTCTAGAGCTGGCTTCTACTTGTTTATGAGGGGTAATGTTTTTATTGCTAGGAGATATTAGTTTTACAAATTAAAAAATTTCACCATGACATTTCTAAACGTGTATATCATGCGTTTATCATGTTCACCCTCTCTGCTCTCCATTGTAGGTGATTTTTAAGTTTTCAGGTATTTATGGAGCAAACTATTAACATGGCTATTATTTAAAATTAAGTCACATGTGTAACTGTAATAGTTTCCAGGATGATGAATACTTACAATCTTATTTTTTATATATAACATTAGAAGTAAAATGGGCTACCAATTATGCTTTCTGTAAGAATTTAAACCTCACAAGTGTATAATACAATAAATATATTAAAGCGAAACTAATAAATACTCAGAACGGATGTGTCGCTTCCCATTTATTTATCACGTCTCACTACTACTTGTACTTTCGAGAGTCCTCACGCCTACTGTGCCCGACTGGTTGGAGATGTGGTCTACGGGTGAACTACAGCACTTCTCTTTCAAGTGTCCTTCAAGGGTATCACCCTGACAGACCAAGGGAGGATTTTCCCCATGGAAAATGTCAACTGCACAAATCCGGACTTGATTGATTGTACTAAGGAAGTGATGGGGAAAATGTTCATGTACAGGTCGTTTTTCCACAAATGCCACATGTGTAGCTGTGACGTTCCCAGGAGCACACATTTAAGGTAACATTCATTCTTCCAGTATTGGAACTGTCACCCACATCAGCAGAGGAATCGCTCATATTCCTGAAAGCTCAGTGAAATTCCAACTATGTCTTCTTTGTTTTAATTCCTTCTTGTTAAAATAAATGAAAATATTACCCAACATCTGTGCTCCTTGTTCAACTCCAGCTGTATGTTGGTCAAATTCAAGAGTTCAGTAAATAGCAATGAGAGAATTTCGTGAAAGTCAGTTGACTAAATGGATTGATGACAAAATTTTATACATACTATTATTTTCCAGTTGTGTAGTAAACATCCTTTGTATCACTGAAATTTGTAACAGGCCCGGGCACATATATGTAGATATATATGGGTATGATTTCTGTGAGAGAGCTCCTTATTAAATATTTAACAATACAAAACTACACACAATCTAGTATGGAAAAAAAAAATCTGTGGAGAGTGATCGGTACAAAAGGCGGAATGAAAGAATTCAAGTCTTAGCCTCTAAGAGAATATCGTGATCATCTGCCTGGAGAAAAGATTTATCAACCAAAGAAAATTTAAGGCTCAGAGGGATTACGAATATGGTTCAGTTCATCCAGACAGCTAACAAAGTCCATCAGAGCCAGCCCTCGGCAGCTATTCTCCCAGCAGCCCTCAGGGAATGACGTTTCTTCTCATTCTGCTCATGTGTTTTGCACACAGTATGGGGTCCACTAGAGACAGGAGATTTCAGCAGCAACACGGTCAATGAACCGAGAACCAAGAAGAGACATCTCTTCAAATCACCATTCCGTCCCATCTGATAGATCTCTGATTCTTCCCACGGGAGTCCTCCGATTCCTGCAAGCCTGGGAAGTAAGGAGAGGACTAGTGCACACTTTCATATGCTCGGGGAGCTCTCCGAAGACACAAACACACTTGGCGCAGAGCATATACGAGCTGGAAAACCTACAATGTCATCAGTACTCTTCCTACACGGAAGTGGAACCAGGAATCTGAGTGAAACACAGAAATCCTGACTAGATTAGATAGCATGTAGAAATTAACCTCTAATGTAAACCTTTCCTTCTCCAGATAAAGAGCTACAATCACCAGATAGAATAACAGAATAGAAAGGTAACTGGGGAAATGCTTAAGTCCCAGGTATGCCTCTATGTAGCTGGGTAAGGTGGGACCTCCATTTGAATCACCTACAAAATGAAAGTGTTTAACAGGATGGTTCTTATGTTCCTTTTCATCTGTAACAATTCCTGATTCCCAGGAATGGCAGAGTGGAGATCTGTCTCTAAGGAAGCTTTAGATCCAAACTGAGTTTCTCTTGCCGCAGTACATGTTTTTGCAATCCAACTCCTTCCCTGACTGATGACTTGGAGCTCTCTAGAAGACTGGAAAGGCCCACTGATTCGCCCGTCTTCCCAGCGCAGGATGCTTTGTGCCTCCAACACCAGCCTCGCTGGACCCAAGCAGCCTTGGAGGAATCCACACAGCCATCTTCTCCGGCTTCTCCAGCCTACTATCTCTAGGGAGCTAGTCTGAAGCCGAATCTGCATATTCGAGTACCCCTGGGTTACTTGTGCATGACAGAGGCAGAGAAATGTCAGGCCCTCCCCATTCATGCCACTTTTGGTAACTCAGCTTCGTTTTAGCATCTGTTCTTTAAGCTTCCTTTAGGTTTGGTTTTGTTTTTAAGGATTTAAACCATCATTCTGTTCTCACTAGGATTGCTAATATGTTTAGCAGTACTCTTGTGAAAACTTTGCATAGGTCTTGGGTTCTCTGCCTGTCTCAGCATGATTTTTTCCAATTAACCTTGTCAAAGGCTAGCACATGACTTTGCAGAAAGCAAGGTTTCTCGTGAACTTGCATGTCACCTTATATCAGAAATGCCAATATATTGGCTCAGTTCTATATTTAATAAAATAATTTTTAATCTAACTTTATTCTTTTGTAAAAAGCTCATGTGTATGACTCATAAAAAATTTAAAAGTAATTTTCCCTTCTTTTACAGCAGCCCACCCTCAGGAGACTGGCTTTCCCTCCCCTTTCCCCAAACTCTCTCACCAGCACCAGAAGTGCTCTCTGGACGCAGAGGAGGATAGTGCTCTGTTCTTGGCTCCATATGGAAACCAATAAGAATTACTTAAGGTAAGCATATTTGGATCCGATATTGAAAATCTATTGCATCCCATTATGGTAAATTTTTGTGTGGCCATAAAAGGCTGAATACAGTCTGCGATCTGTTTCTGAAGTAGGTCCGGGGCGTAGTTCTCAGCTTCCACCAGGGGGACCCCCCAATCCCTAGGCTGCAAACTCTGCAAGAGGCTGAGGTCTCTACAATATGGATGCATGGTTTGCCCCACTACCTCAGGATCAGCCTTTTAGGTATTCATCGCTCTCGAGAAAGGAATAAGCTTTGAGTTGTTTTTCTAGCAGTGAGAATGTGGACCAGCCAGGTTTCCTGCTGACTTACATGGGAGAGATGAGCTGCCCCAGGCTCCTACTGGGGTTCCTCCACAGACCCTGTCCGTCAGCCTCCACATCTGCAGGCTTCCTGAAGATAGGGAGTAGTGCCCGGCCTGCTGGGCTCCACTTTCATCTCCTTGGGACTCGCTGAACTTCAGTGTGTTTTTCTGGACTAAAGTGACTGCTCTCTTCCAAGCCATCGTCTCTCAAATCAGGTTCCCAGCTTACCATTCACTGTCTGAGATGTTTGCCAGCATTAAGCTTGTATATGGGGGGCAGAGAAAGGGAAGGGCCATAATTTTTATTTATTTGATTAAATTCTTTATCCTTTTAATCTTCTATCCCTATTTTCATTCCCTTCCATCTTTAGGCATCCTTTATTTTTCTGAGACCAGGCTGGGAGATCATAGCCCACCACTTAGCATCTTTATTATTGGAGATGTGTGTGTGTGTGTGTGTGTGTGTGTGTGTGTGTGTCCTGTATTGACCAACTTCACATTCCTATCCATCATCTTGTAAATGTTCTCAAATACACAGTCCTGTCTTACATTTTTCTATCCCTATAATATCATCGGACAGAAAACGTCAGTAAAATAATTGCTCGATAATTTTCTACTAAGTGATTGACTTGCCATTTTTATATTTTGTTCAGTTGGAGACTGTGACACATCCTAGGAACCACTGAAACTGATGGTGAAGGGTAGCTGAGAAAACTATTCACACGTTAGAGCCTGGGGGTAGCGGCATGTAAGAGAGATCCAAGGACACCAGCCTGTGTCCAAGCGTTCGCATCCCCTTTGCAAACTCACAGCTTGAACTCTAATCCCAGCTGATGCTACTAGGAGGTGGAGCTCTGGGGACATAGTTAGGTCTGTGAAAGGGGTGAGTGCTCCTGTAAGGGACTGAAGAGCTCATCCTCTCTACCATACAAGAGCACAGGTGCACGGATGGGTGGTTTGCTCCACAAAATCTGCTGGCACCGTGATCTTGGTCTTCCAGCCTTCAGGAATATGACAATTAAATTTCTGTTGTTTATAAGCTACCTAGTCTGGTTCTTTGTCATAGTACCCCTAAGATGTGGTTGTTTATTTCTCTTTTTTGAAAACTTGTGGCTGATGGTGACCCTGCTCTGTGAAGGCCTAAAAACCCTTGACCCTGCTCTCCAGTCTCTCCTTCATCCTGGTCCTCACTGCCCACCTCTAAACACCACCTCTGATTCCTAGCCCTGGGAAAGAAAGGGAGAAAATGAGTACAAAGCAGTTCTTTCCCCCATTAACCCAGACAGACTTTCCATAGTTCATTTCCACTCTCAGCCTTCTGGCTAAAGATTAACGCCCTGGACACGGCACCCAAAAGGAGACTGGAAAATGCATACCATTCTGGAAGCCATGTGACCTCCTAGAAGATGAGGAAAGAGATGCTAAAGGACCGCTAGCAACCTCTCCTACAGCAAGCGTAGACAGGAAACTAGCTCTCAGGAAGAGCTTTCAGGAGCTTTGAAGTCAGATTCAGGTTCAGAAAATACTGTCTCACAATACTTGTTGCTCTCCCAGACTACATGTGAGTTACAGGCAATTCGAAACAAGTACAAAGAAGGCTAGTGGTGTTGGTAGGTTGACTTATTTTCTGGAAATACAAGATCTTTCCAGAACTTCTTTATTCATTGATATGAGTAAAAATTTCCCCCTTTCCTATCCATCCGGCAGAAACAGTCTCACCTCAGAATGACTAAGTGTGTTTGTAGCAAACCTCGGATGGTGAGAGCTTCAAAGAAAAAGCTGAGGCCTTTCTTTATTGCACCCCCAGTGCCTTAAGTGGATTTGAATGGGTCTGGGTTAATTTTCAGGCTCTGCAATTATCTGAGGGGTAAAAATCAAAAAAATCAATAAATTAGGATCCTGGAAAGTAGTATTTATGCCTAGCTTTCTACTCATCATGCTGCTTTCCCGAAACACTGAGCATCAAATAGAGAAGCCAGAGGCCCAGCAGTCTCCAGCAGAAGTTGTTAAAAGCACTGATGCCTCGCCTTGTTTCTCAGAGATACTGTGAGTCTGGGTTACGATCTAGAAACCTATATTTTTCAAATCCTTAAAAGGGATTTTAAACCATGTGTGGTGGCACACACCCATGATCCTAGCTATTCTGGAGGCTGAACTAGGAGAATTGCAATGTTTAAGGCCAGCCTGAACAATTGCAAAACACTGTCTCAAAATAAAAACTAAACAGAGCTAGGAATGTAGCTCAGAGGTAGGATGCTTGCCTGGCCCCTGCATTCAATCCCTAGTGCCATAAAAAGAAAAAGGAAAATTAATATATGCAAGATTTGAAGTCCTGGAGATGCTATCCCTATGCTGTAAATAATTATATTGATAAAGCAATATATGTAGGCAGACTATAATAAATTAATAACTACAATATTTAGAAATATTTTCAACGCTTTTAAAAGAATTTGGATGTATGTGTGATATTAAAATATTAGTAACCTACTTATTAAATTACTAATAAATAGGCCGAGAATTTAGCTCAGTGGCATCTCACCTGCCTCAAAGTGCAAGGTCCTGAGTTTGATCCCAGTACCAAAAAAAAATTACTAGTAAATAACTCTTATTAGACTTAAAATAAATCTTGGAGTTGAATTTTATTTCATGTAAAAGACAAAAGAAACCTTGGAGGTTTTCATTGGTCACTGGCCCACCATTGGGAGTCACGATTATAAATAACCAATGTGCTATTCTAGACAAAGAATAATGCTGTTTTTAAGGGATTATATCCGTGAGCATTTAACCATGAAAAGTAAAAATTCCTCAAGTTCTTACACAGAGGAATTCACTGCAGGGAAAGGGGTAACAAAGGACCTAAGGAGCCAAAGCACCAAGGCAAAAGGGACCCCAAGGTTAAGCAACAATAGAAAACCAGTGCTGCCCTTAGACCAGAGCAAAAACAAGCAGCAAGGCTTGGGACCAGCTCCACCTCATGGTTCTGAATGATTTGCAGCTAAGTAAAAGAAAGAGGGGACAAGGCAAGAGGGGAAAGAGAAAAACTGTAAAACGGTGTCAAAGCAAGGTTCTGAATGATTTCGCGATCTGTTAAATGAAATGAACATAAATAGCATTTGCAATTTCTATATCTAAAAACAAATTTGTATCTGCAATATATAACGAACGCTTCTAATTCATAAATAAAAAGACAATCCATTAAAGGCATGGGCAGAGCAGCTCAAACAGATACTTCATCAAGAAATTTATACTAACAATCAGTAAACACAAGAAAATGGCCAATATGTTATCATCTGGAAAGTGCAAATTAAAATTATGAAGAGAAGACGGGCCTGGTGGTGCACACCTGTGACCCCAGGACTCTGGGACCCTGAGGGAGGAGGAGGATCACAAGTACGAGACCTGCCTGGGCAACTTGCTGGTATATTGAGGCCCTGCTTCAAAATAGAAAATAAAAAGGTTACCTGAAAATGTAGCTTGGGATAAAGGCCTTAAATTCAGTCAGTAGCACTGCCAAAGAAAATTATGATTAGATATAATTGCACATCCACTAAAATGCCTAAGATTTAAAATACTGAGCAATTGGAAATTGCACATGTTACTAGTAGAAGTATAAAATTGATACAACCGCTTTGGGAAAGGTTTGACGGTTTCTTATAATGGTTTTTCCTTTATTACCCAGAAATTCCACTTCTGTTTGCCCAAGAGACACAAAACGCACACTAACAAAAACTTCCAAAAAAGTGTTTAGAGAAATTATTCATAATAGTTCAAAACTGAAAACTACCTAAATGTCCATCATCTAATGAGTTGATAAATCACAAAAAGATTAAAAATTGATGTATTCAGTTACACAAAGAACTCATTTAAGAGAATAAAGACACACTTCAGCCAAACCCAAGGGTCTCTTGGAAGCGTAAAGATATCCTCCTGCCATATCCACCAGAGCCAAAGATAGTGAAAAGATTATCTTGAAAAGATTTGTGGGTGTGAAATGGCCATCCCACAAAATTCATTAGAAACTCACAAACTCCAGAAAATACTCTCAGCAAATTCACTGCCAGCTTGGAATAAAATGAACAGAGGCAGACAAGGAAAGAGTCTTTAGACTCAGAATGACTCCCCTGGAAACATGAACCTTCTTTCATGAAAAAGGAAGAGTGGTCCAGATGATGGAATCAGAAGCCCAGAGGGTAGGCCAAAGAGCCAAGGAGAATTATTCTCCAGTCTTGAAATTTAATCAAGTAATTTCCAAACCAGGTGTGGTGATGTACTTCTATAATCCCAGCACACAGAAGGCTGAGACAGGAGGATCCAGAGTTTAAGGCCAGCTTGGGATGCATAGAGAGGAAACCCTGGGGTACATAGTAAAACAAAAAAAATGAATAAATAAAATATCCAGTAATTCTCATTTGTTCATCTTCACTTTAGAATTGCCTTTAACGGGTAGATTTTACTTCTCATTTTCCCATTTTTAAAAAACACATTGTCTACAATAGTTAACCTATATCTGTCCCACCATCGTATGTTACAAACAGATAACTTGTGGTATTTTGGCTCTGTATGTCCACAAAAGAAGAGAAACTGGGCTGCAGTAGCTATTACAACTAGTGGCTAGTCTCACCTGGCATTGATACAGATTTAGAATTTGAGCTGATAGATTTAGATGAGATTTTGGACTTGGAGCCGAAGCTACTGTAGGATGAGACTTGGGCCATGGAAAAGGGAAGTGCCTTTTGCTGGGGAGGTATGTATCTTTGAGAGCCAGAGGGCAGGTTACGGCAGGAGCATGCAGTGGTTCCCACCCCCTGGTATACACACCTTGTGTAAGTTGCCTTCTCTGGAGTGTAAGAGGGAACAGTGAATATAAGCACATGTACTACCATCATGGCTTTGCAAACCAGTTGAGCTCCTCATAATGACATCGTCCTAATGAGCCTGATCCATCAGGTAACCCTTACAAAGAGGTAACAACAGAGATAACCCTGCAGGCCTAGAAGAAAGAAAATGGATGGCCATATTGTGAACTGCCAATGGGGACCGTGGGACCAGGGCTGTGGGCGGCCTCCAGAAGCTGAGAGTCAACAGGAAATGTCATGCAATCTCAAGGAAATATATTTTTCTGATAAATCAGTGAGTTTTGAAGAGAACCCGGTAGCTCAGGTGAGTGTAACCACCCTGACCAACACTCATTTCAGTATGATGAGATCATGAACAGAGAACCACCTTGAGTGGTATCCAGACTCTGAGCCCACACACACCATTTTAAGCTACTATATATTTAGTAATTTATTATGGAACAGAGAAAGGTAATACATGTTGCTTAAAGAAAATGCCAGCATGGAATTCAGTGCAGAGATTACTCAAAAAATTAAATGTAGAGGTTCCATTTGACCCAGCCATCCTCCTTGGTACCCTCCCAAAAGAATTAAAAGCATCACACCACAGCAATATATGCACACCCATGTTTACAGCAGCACAGTTTTAATAGCTAAAATCTTAGAAACAACCCAAATACCCATTAACCGATGATGCCTAAAGATGTGAGGTGTTTTGTACAATGGAGTCCTACTCAGCGATAAAGAAGGACAAACTCGAGACATTCCACGGTGAATGGATGCACTTTGAGGCCATATTCTTCAGTGAGATAAATCAGACACACACGTGTGTGTAAATGTCACATTGTTTGTCTGGTGTGAAGAACCGAAAGTGTGAATGAGGACCAAAATGTGTAATAGACGCTGGGAATCGGGAAGAAAATGTTCAAGTGGGGAGGGGCACTAAGGATGGAGGAGGGAGAAAGGAAGGAAGAAAAAGGAAACAGAACAGGAAAAGAAGGAGAAATGGAAACAAAGCGTTCGTTAAGTAAGGAGGGGAACGGGGGTTGAAGGGAGGGGAGGGGAATGGGAAAAATGAAGGATGAAGCTTCGTCACGTACCGGTACAGATTCCCTAGGGTGAGTGCGAACATTATGTACATCTCAAACCTACCAATAAACTCAATTATGTTACAAATAAAATAAATATGAATTTGTTGCCTTCTTTCTCAAAAGAATGAAAAATACACAATGAAGATGGAGAGAGCGCTGACCATGCACACAGGTGGTGCACATAACAGCCCTTTAGCACATTTTGGTTTTTTAAATTTTTTTCTCATCGAGTTTATTGGTACATTTTAGGTGCACAGTACAGTTATGCTCATTGTTGGGCTTTTATACCTTTACACGACAGGTCTTGGTTCTCATTTTTCCCCAACACCCCTGCCCTCCCTTCACCCCCTCATTTAAAAATTGTCATCTTTCCATTATAGTGCTTGAGTTAAAATTTCAACTGAAATTTTGAGATAGGCAGGTGAATGGACAGATAAGGAAGAACATTGCCAAGAGTTTGCCCTCTGGGTAAATAAAACATTGCTAACTGCAGTATATTTTATTATTGTTTTCTACTTTTTAGTTATAAGAGTCATTCCTTTCTTCTTACTATATTTTCCCTCAGAAATGAGGTGTTGTTTGACAATAGTCAGTAGACGGAAAAGATGAAGTAATTTTTAAAAATATTATTTCTCTGGCAAACCTATTTCTTGTTGTACACCTGTGCTCAGAATACCCTAAAACCCTACTTGTTTCTCCACCACACCCTCTCAGGCTTCTCCCAGGGCTTACGGCACCTGAATAAAAGGGGTGAACCCCAACACTGATATTTTCAACAGAAGTTAAACTGTGGTCAATATTTTTCACTGAAATGTGGAAATTAATATAGACAATATTTTCAGTGGGTCATTTGTTTGAAAGTACAGAAGTTTTGCCCCTAGGGAGGTGCACCCTTTCTACTGAGATTCAAGACTGATGAGAAATCTTCTTTTCTTTCTCTCTGTTAGAGTCTGTATTTAGGTATTCCTCAGGAGCCTCATGTGCCCATAGGTATGGCTTTTGGATGGTGATTGGATTGCGGGGCACTATAGCTATCAGGAGAGGGGTCTGTTCGGAATAGGCAGATCACTGGAGGTTGACCTAAGGGTCTAATTCCCTTCCCAGGCTTCCTTCACTCTCTTTGATTCCCTGTCACCACGAGGTGAGCAGCTATTCCTCTGTCGTGCCCCTGAAGCCATGCAGTCCGGCCTTGAAACCATCAGACTATGACCGGAAATGTAAGTCAAAATAAGCTTCTTGTTAAGTTGAGGCAGGTGGCGGAACCACTGAGCTAAATCCCCGGCCCTTGTCCTTTAAGTTGAAAGTATTGGGTATTATGTCTCAGTGGCGAGCTAAGTGAGTAAGGTCCCCCCTCCATCATGCCTTTCATACTGGGGATTGAACCCATGACCTTCATACTGAGCTGTATTCCCAGCCCTTTTTATTTGCTATTTTGAGACAGGGTCTCACTAAGTCACTAAGCTGATTAGGCTGGACTCAAACTTGCCATCTTCTTGCCTCAGCATCCCAGAATGCTGGAATTACAGGTGTGCAACAACAGTCTACCTCTCTTTTTAAAAGTAAGATAAAGAAGACGGTAAGGGGAGATTGCAAAGAAGAACATTATGAAGAATTTGCCCCAAATGAATTTCCAGACAGCACTTTTAGTAAAAACAACCCATGAACATCAGGTTAAGAATCTGAAAACCGACTCTTAATATTCCATGACTATATGCTGCATGAAATGTCCTCGTGAAGTCCATTGCAGAAATTGCACATCAAGTCATTCTTCAATAAAACTTCCAGAAATGTAACTGCTAAAAGTAGAGACATGAAAGATAGGTCTTCTCCAGTTTTCTTGACTTGAAAGAGACACTTTAAAACAATTGTTGAAATCATCACAGAACTCAGCTCAAAACAACTGAGGTTTTGAATTGCATGTAAGCCATACCCAAAAAAGTCATGTGACTTGTATATATGTGTTTTTGAAGTATAAATAGAAAATAAGAAATAAAATTGCAACCTGAGTATGCTGATAATACAAATTTGGATATTTTTTCATTGAGTCTTCTCTAATATGATGGTTCCATTGGTGCATCCAGACAGGGAGGTTCTGATCACAGTGATATTCAGTCAAAATAGTCCATTGCAGGGCTGGGGATGTAGCTCAGTGGTTCTGCCACCTGTCTCACAAGTGCAAGGTCCTGTGTTCTATCCTTTGCACAGAAAAAAAAAAAAAAAAAAAAAAAAACCTCATTGCCTCATAGTGAAAACCTGAGCATAAGACTTGCCATGTTGCTTTATTAAAAAATACGATCATTCAAAATGATAAGCCCATCCAAGAAAATGATTAACATCTTTACCAATTTCACTGTATGCTTTGACTTGCAGTATAATTAAGGGAAAGTTTGGTGAATGGCAGAAGAATATAAGGTATTTTCAAGACTCACTGTGGAGCTATAAATCTCCCATTTGTGGTGATACAGACAGAGCTATTGCAGAGTTTTGCTAGACCAAAACCCTTTAAGGAGTTCATTAATGTTCCAGGAGCCACCATTTATTACACTCAAAGACAAAGAAAATCAAAACTGAATCCGTCTAGGGCAGCTGGGGGAATGAAGACAGCTCAGTAATATTTTCTCCATTCCGAACATAAAATTTTATATCTTTGATAGAAGTAGATTAAAACACATCATGGAATAACCTTCATATCTTGTTAGAACTCTCCCTGGCTTGGTGGCTTGCACTGAGTTGACCCAGTTTCTAATAAGTAACCGCAAGTCTGTGTAATTTAGAAAGAGTCATGACCAGGAATTCTCAGAGCAAATTTCGAAAGTCATGTTGGGGACTGGAAACTAGTCCTGGACTTAGAAGGCGTTTATCAGCAAGGTTTTATTGTCTTCTTAACTCTGACCCAACTGCCAAGCACCAGTTATATTCTGAGCACCAGCAATGGCAGCTACCTTCCCTTTTTGACTGTTTCTTATTCACTAAGGATTGCGCTTCACGTAATTATTTTTTACAATTATCACAATGACCATAAAGATGATAATAAATCTTGTGTCTTCATCTTACATGCAAAAAATGTGGAGGGAGGATTGGGTTATGACAAGGAATCAAGTTGTACATGTACTCTGTCCAATAGTGTTAATGTTCTCACTGAAAACAATCCAATTTCAGAGAAGCACATTTAAATCTGTTACATTAATGTTCTTCATTATATCAGTTTTATACTTGCCCTTATTTAAACTTTGTAAATTTTGTGTTTAAGAACCATAAACAGGGCCAGGGATTTAGCTCAGTGGTTCTGCTGCCTGCCTAGTAACCACAAGGACCCGAGTTCAATCCCTGGTACCAAAAAAAAAAAAAAAAAAGAACCATAAACATAAGATCTTTGGACTCTATTTGTGTGTGCCTAGGTTAAAATATTAAAATCTAATTGAAATAAAAAAATAAATCCTACATAGTGTATTGTGTTTTCCTTTAAGGATTTCTGCATTGTACTCAAGTTTATGAAACAGTGGGGTTCGTACTTGCTGTGATTTGAATGTTTGTCACCCTCAACCCTCATGTTGAATTTCATAGCTCTTGTAACCTTATTAAGAGGAAGGACTTTAAAGCTTTAAAGAAATAATTAGGTGTGAAAGGTCCACCTTTACAGATGACACTGGTACCGTTATAAAAGAGGGCTCTCTCTTCCTCTCTCTTCCTCCCTCTCCCTGTCTCCCCAAGTCTTTTTTCCTCTTCCTCTCTCTCTTTTTGTCTTTTGTCACATTATGACTCTGCAACAAGGCCCCCACCAGATCCCAGCACTTTATTATTAGACTTCCCAGCCTCCAGGCCTATGAACTAATAAGTTTTTGTTCATTATAAATTAACTAATCTGTCATATAGCACCAAAACATGGAATAAAATAATGTTGATAACTACAAAAGGATAAGAACAAGATGATGCTAACTCTGGAGGAGAGAAAACTGAAGATAAAGAAGTAAAGAAACATGTCAAAAGAATCATCAGTTACCTAAAAGGCTGCTGCCTAGTCAGTGCATTTTTCTTCACTGCCCCAAGTGCTACAATTTTAATTAGTGAGTGAAAGCCACGCAAACGGAGTCAGGGTTGTAGCCAGGTAGAATGAGCAACTTTGGGTGAAAATGCATTTTCATCCACTGCGGGAATTTTGACATAGGATTCCAGGACTGATTTGAGTTGTGGGTATGAATAGGAGGGCTGGACAGAAGATCTTTAACATCCCTGTCTGTGCAGAGATTTTCTAGGCCCTAAGGGAAGAGTATTAAAACAAGGGAGACAGAAGACAGACTTCATCCATGTCACTGTTTTTGCCAGGGCTGGGTCTTTGTGTGTTGCAACCTGAAAATCAGACAGCATCTTGAAGATACAGTGGCATTAACCAGCAGAGAGCATCTAGTTGTTACCCTGGAGAAACCCCTTTGACAGCTGAGATGATTGAAATCACTCAGAATCATCTCTCTAGACTTGCAGGAGGGGCTCTCTGTATTATCTCTTGTCCAGGACTTTTGCATTAGCTACATCCCTAACCCTTCTTTTTTATTGGTGCGCTTAAGATATACAATATATTGACATTCATCATTGAAAATTTGCACCTTTACATAGTCCATCTTGGTTCTTGTTTTTTCCCCTGCCCTCCCTTCAACCCCTCCACCCCTCCCTATCTACGAAGACTTTCTTTCCATTTTTTCTTTTTCTCATTTTAATTCCACTCCCTTCTTTCTTCTCCACCACCCCTCCCATTTCTCCTTCTCCTTTGCACCTTTTCCTCCTATTTCACATTATCTATTTTACCTTTTAGTCTTTATTTACACTTTCAGTTTCTCACACCAGAGAAACTATTCTGTATTTACACGTGTGTCCTATTTATTTCACTTAAGAGTGTTGCCTCAATGTGCATCCATTTAGCTATAAATGTCTCTAGTTTCTCATTCTTTATGGCTGAATAGTACTCCACTTTATATTTTTTAAAAAACGTATTTTCTTTATCCAGTCTCCCATGGGCAATTGGGCTGCTTCCAAATTTTAGCTATCACAAATTGTGCTGCTATGAACATGGGTGCACATATATCACTGTGGTATGATTCTTTTAATTTCTCAAACGCTTTTTTTAATTTTTTGTTTTGAGTCAGGATCTCACTGAGTCACCAAATTGCCCAGGCTGGGTTTGAACTTCAGACTCCTGCCTCAATCTCCCAAAGTACTGGGATTATGTACCTGTGCCACCACACAGATATATAGGTTCTTTTTAAATAGGTTCTTTTTAAATCCTAATACCAGGCAGTTGTTTTTTTCTCCCCATTTGTGTAATCTTTCACAGCAATAAGTCATAAATCCAACTTGTTTAACTACAGAAGTGTTTTGGGTGACCTTTGACTGGAGGTTATTGACAGAATAAATATAATTGATCCAAACATTTCATGAATTATCTGCTTAGAAATTTCTTAAATTTATTGAGCCTTACAATTCCTCAAACCCATTAAGAAAGAAAAGAGTTTCTGCTTCTCCATCAAACAAGATAAATCTTCCTATTTTCAGGAGAGCCAGAAGAGACTTATCTCAACGGGATTCAGTCATCTCCAAGTGAATCCAAAGATCAAGGATAACAAGCCTTATGATAACTTGTAAAATATAAAATTGGACACGTTACATATGTGTATATGTACTTATTCACATGCAAAAAAAACACTTATAAAAACAACAAATTCAAATTACATCTTTGATCCATAGTGAACCACCTTTCCAAGAAGATATATAGAGAATTTCAGCAGTTCATCTAAGAGCAACATAATAAAATTATTTTAAATTCTGTGATCTAAAAACCCAGAGAAATGAAGATAAAGGAAGGACAGGGGAAGAGCAGAGATTTGGAAATCATTCTAAAAGAGCAAGTTTTCAAAGATAAACAATGCCAGGCACGAGTTACAGGTAATAAGAGGAGATTTTAGTCTATAACAACAGAAAAGAAAATACACCGTAGACAGCTTGTTTTAAGTCTGCCCAGGTGACCAAGTGTTTGAAAGGGAAAATTTGGGAACAAGACAGGGGATCAGTGAGGTCTGGTAAGTGGAAACTTCTAGAAAGTAGGCAGAGGTCACAGGGTTTTGTTAAATGTTATTGACCCAAGTTAGGCTTCTACCTTTCCGTAGAAACTGGAAGACAAGGGCCCTGTCTTCCCATGTTGTCTGAAACAGAGAGGAAAATGTTTTCATAACCTTCAACCTTCCCAGGCAGGAGTACAGGAGGCTTGAATCTTCATCCTAGGGACATAGCCTTGAGCTTAGGAACTATTCCAAGTGTTTGTTGAAGTCTTTTATGGGGGTGGGTAGAGGGATGAAATTGAGAATCGGCAGCAAGCATAGGCCCAAGGTCAAGACCAAGTTAAAACAAACAAACAAAAGATAGCCTAGAAAAGCCTGTGTTTGGTCTAAAACTTGGTGTTTGTCAAAAGTTAATCTGGCTGAGTAGCTCTGGAGTCGTTTCCCTGTACAGCCATGATATACTGCTTCTCCCAGTGTGATGACTAGTTCATTGGTATAAACTGTAACAGAATCGAGGTCATCTCCACAACATCCTCTTTCCATGCCCTCCCTGTGCAACATCCACACAGCTGAAATGCGTCTGACCCCAGATTCAGCCTACAGGCCAAGGGACTTGGTGGGGTGTCCATGGGATGGTCCCACCTCTCTTGATTCAGGTACCAGCTGGTCAGCCCACCCTATTTCTCCAGCTGCGTGGATTCACAGGTGTGGATCGATACATGAGAAGCTCCTGCGTGGGTTAGGTGGTTGTTAGGAGTGACTCTCATTTTTCAAGAAGCATATTTTGCATCCATCTATCTCCCTACATGAGAGAAGTCAATCATCTGATGATGAAACTGAAATACAAAGGTAGTGAGGAGGGAACATCTGAGACTAGAGCAAGGGCTTGGGTCAAATGGAGGCCCGTCCTGCCTCCAGCCAACAAATCCCCATTGTTTGATGCAAGCTGAGTTTGCTTTTCTGTTACTTACAACTAAAAGCATCTAAACTGAAATGCAAATTTTAATGTGAAGGCGGGCAGTAGCACAAACAAAATCAGAGAGTAAACTCTTTATCTGTAAGGTAACTACAGCTGGAAACAATAAATGAGAACTGTCTTATAATTTTATGGTTTGAAGTTTCATGTATGTGAAGAGATAAATTGCCAAACCTGTGATTCCATGTGGGGAGATGGAGGAATTACAAGACGTGATCCTTGGTACTCCATGCATTTCTTCTTCTGGGCACCTTCTGTTATCCCCAGTAGTAATTGGTTGCTCCTAAGTATATGTTAACATAAAATTAGTTAGTGAATAATAACCCCTTTTAAATTCACGTACAATAATGATGTCAATTTATTTGAATACTTGGCCTAAACAACCACTGTATTGAACTAGGCATGAGTACCTTGACATGCAAGTGCCTTTTCTAACCCTGTGTTCACGGCCTGACTTCCATTACCTTCTAATTAAACAACAAAGGTTCCTTAGAAATGCCCCAGTTAGACATCATTACCAAGCATTTTGCCATAGTTTTCTAGATTAATGTGACTAATTATACAGCCTGCAGCAGTGAGTCAAGACCTTGGTGAAACAGTAGAAATGAAGTGTGCAAATCCTTTTATAAATTGCTTTAAATAAGAATAAGTCTGTTCCTTATTGATAGACTGGATTGCTTTAAATGTTAGTATCTCTCTTCTTTTCTTGGTCATGGAATTCTCTAAAAAGAGAATGCATGACTCATTACTCTTGGGAATTAGCTATCTAAGACAGTGTTGGATCTATTTTTAGCTATAGAGTGGTGAACAGTTCAGCAGAGTCATAACAGTGATATTATATTAGGTCTTCTCTTGGTATAGACTACAAGAGGAGATAAGAAGAAAAGTGTATGAAGTGTACTTCATGTAGTGATGAGCCATTCATGTTTAAAAGGATTGTATTATGGTTTCAGTCTAGATGTCCCCCGAAAGCCTCATGTGGTCATAGGCTTGAACTACAGTGTGTGAAGCTGGAACTGATTCATGATGCTATGCTAGGCTCAGGGGCACTAGGATTAAGGGTGTGAGTGCTGCTCACCCTGAGTAGTCTGAGTAAGACAGAAGGGGCAGAGAGCTGCTGCTAATTCTCTTGTTACCCTTGCTGCTTTGTGTGTGCCATGTTGTTTCTGCTCTGCCATGCTTGTTTGTTGTCCTTGCCTTGGAGTTGGCTGATTGTGGGCTGAAGCCTCTATGAACTGTAAGCCAAGTAAACTCCTTTCCTTTTAACTTTAGGTGTCTGGTATTTTGTCTCAGCAAGGAGAGAAAACTAACTAACACAGATTGGAAGTAAGATGAACTTAGTGGTTCAAAAGGAAGGCTCTGAACCACATGATGGTAAAAGTCAAGATGAAAAGAACCATGGTTAACTTTGCTTTGCTAACTGGGAACATCCCCTTCCCCTGGGCTAGAATAGATAGCTAGATGAATCTTAAAGGTAAACTTCCTAACGACAAAGAATTGCTACATCTGGATTGAGATTTAACTGTCTTGTGACCATGATTTGAATATCAGCAATATGAACTGAGAATTAAATGTAACCACCTGAATGAGATCATGACTATAAAACCCTTAAAAGGGGAAGCTATATTCCGTACATGGTCAACCTCTGGTGCTGCTTTTAAGTGGGATTGGCCTTTGCCAACAAAATAAAATTTTTCTTATTTTTCTTCCCCAAAAAAGGAGAGCTCTGAAAATAAATCACCAGGTTAGAGATTCTGGCCCCTCTCCTTCCTAGTTATGTAACCATGAGGAAACTATTTGACCTGTTTTGAGCCTCATTTTCCATTCTGTAAAATGGAAAGAGCAATTGTACCCCTTACATAATGCCTTGAGTACTCAGTGCTAACAAAATACTCAGCTCCAATCCTTATTTATGTTCAACAAATGCTGCCATATGGTTTTGCAAAAAAGGATAATGACAATCTGTTATAAAAAATGAGCATTAATATAAATATGTGTATATTCTATTTATCCTTATTGCAGTTTTAGTAGTGTTAAAAGACAAAATTGCAACAAATTTAGTACAAGATCTAGTTCGCTTTTATTTTCCACAAATCAGAGAATCCTCTGTTTTATGAAATAGAGTGAGAACTCCCACTGGTAACAGCTTTGTAATATGGGAGCAAGGAAATAGAATAAGAAAAAATGTTTATCATCATGTTACTCTAGTTTATGTTTTTTTATAAAGATTAACAGAGAGGGGACTTCCTTATTATGCTCACTCTTGTAAACTGGTATCTCCTGTCCTCAGGAAAAACTGAACTGTTGGGAATCTACCCACATCTTTAAAGTTTATCATCGATCATGTGACATTTAGCATGAGTGACTCCATTTTGGTCTCATCTGCTCTACTGGGGCTGAATGTGGGAACTATGTCCAAAATAATGGCTTCCCATACTTTTTGCCTAGCAGTTGCATCCCAGAATAAGTATTCAGGATATTTGTGAGAATTTTTAAATCAATTTAAGGTAGGTCTTTTAATGGGTGCTTGATTAGGATTGAATAAAAATATAAAAGTTTAAGGTGGGTAGAAACTGTAATTCCAACACTCTGGGAGGCTGAGGTAGGAAGATTGATGAAACAGCAACTTCCCATTTAATTGCTATGGCTCAACTTGCTAGTCTGAGAGGTTGGAAGCACACCAGAAACCATGGAGATGAAGCAAAAGTTTAACTCCAGCAGACCAGTCTGTGTTAGCACACTGGAAACTGGCCCTGTCCAACCCTTGAATAAAGAAGATACACATTCAGGGGTGGGAGGGCATTACAAGTGAGGCATCTTTGGTATACATTCACTGGTTACAGAAATTGAATCTGTATTAGCTAGAGGTATGGGCTCATGCATAATACTGGAAATGTGTTCATTGGGTGATTTAAAACATGAGGTTCTATCTCATTTACATCCTGGTAAAATGACAAAAGTCCTCTAGAGACAAAGATGTTCCTGAGTTGCAGAAGTTGGCTTGGGCATGTTCGGGCAGGACAGACCCAGACATGTTGAGCAAAGACAATTTCAAGTAGGGAATTTCCCATAGTAAGTCCAGCTTGAACTACAGAAGCAACAGTTCCTTGCAAAATTACTATTTATCATAATTTTGAGTCCAGCCTGGACAACTTAGCAACTTACTGAGATCCTATATCAAAATTTTAAAAAGAGCTGTGTTGATGAACACAGTGGAATAATAAAATCACATTAATAAATACAAAAAGCTGTATGGATTTCTATTTTCAATATAAATTAAGTAGTGGTTAATTCAAAATTAATTTCTGTGTAAAACTTTCTATGATTAATTTTGGCAGCAAACCTCTATTTCTAATTCTATTTTGTAAAATGTGCTGCCAAATATCTTTGTTTTCATTTATTACTTATCATCTATGCATGAAAGAAAATGAACCATGAAGGAAAACAGTAGGCCTTAGATTAAAATTTATCTTTGCAGAATGCATACTTGCAAAATCAAGAACCAATTTACCATAGTGAATTATAAAGGATTTCATCAAGAACTCCATATTTTATTTAGGTTGTTCTTGAGGTCTAAGTTAGGGCACATCACTGCAATCTCTTTATTTTGGAAAGGAAGGAAAAAAATTAACAAAACGTGGTAGTAATTCCTGTAAGGTATCAATCACTTGATTTCATTATACTCTTCCAGAACCGTCCTCGTGGCTCCAGAGCCCTCCCCACTCAGCTTATATCCCACACACCGACAGAGCAACCACTCCCGTTGCTAATGCTTCGCATCTCTTGCTTCCTCCTTTCTGGGGCCCACTTACCTTTCAAAATGCCACGCGTTGATGAACCCAGCTGTTGCAAGCCAGCACCCACATCAATTTGTACTTGACCATATAAAATTCTTGGGGTTTTTTTGTTTGTTTTGTATCAGGGATTGAACTCAAGACCTTGAGCTTGCGAGGCAGGCAGCAGCACTACTGAGCTAAATCCCCAGGCCTTGGTTATTTTTGATAGATAACAGCCATACGGAAAGTTTGAAGTGGGTGAGGGTTGTCTGCTTCCTCATAAGCCTGTCACTTGGTAATAATAATAATAAGTTGCAGATCAAATATTGCCACACATACAGACATTAATTAGCAGATGGGGAAGACTGGGTAAATTCAGTAAATTCAGTGGAGTCTTGGGTCTCTGATCCTCTAGAGATCTGTCCACATCTGGAACAAGACACCGGAGGCTGATGAAACATTTCAGAAATAGGATTCTTTCACCCTCACGCTTCACTGTCAGGAAACCAGAAAACCTCATGTTGGAGGCCGATCAGACCTCCAGTCACCTGACCAAGGTATGGTAGCAGTATAAAGAAAAGCTAGACAAGGTCTTTATTGTATAATTGGAGGGTGATTAGAGTTTTCATCGGGCTAAGATACTATTTTTTGAAGCTTGTTACTATTTATTGAACACACAGCTTTTCGAAGGGGCAGTACAAAGAACAGCGGAGTGGAGAACACTGACGTGAGCAGGGTCTTAGCTCGTTGATTAATGGGAAATTTGATTTTTCCCTGGATTAATGTTTGCTTCTGTAGAAGTTTTGTGTAGGAGTCATGTTGCCCTTGGCTACACTATTGTCTTGCCATCCAAGACGTCACGACATCACAGATCACTGAGACCTCCGATGTAACCAGTGGCACAGGGAGTTGTTTCTTCCCCACACACCAACTTCTGGCTCTTTGGGCAAGCCATCATCGGCTAACAAGCAGGCCCAGACTTTTCATGTGAAAAGCTAGTTTATGAATCTGCAGCTCACTCAGAGTAGTCTCCGTCACCTCAGACCCATGTCTAGACAAAGCTCCTTGTAGGGAATACACTTTGCTCTGATGAGCGTAAGTAATGTCTCCAAAACATTTAAGGGCATCCATATATCTTGAACATATATATTGATTTCACCACTGAAAGTCCATTTGCAACAATTATGCTTAATTGTGCATGTATTTGTGAAAATATAAAAAGCATCCTTAATATTGATGGTGCTAATTAGAAAAGTCTAGTGTTTTTCAGGGATAAAAAGAGCCACATTTCTTGGCATTGATGCCTATGCAGTGTGGCCTTTCTAAGGCTCCTGAAGGGTAAATTTCAAAGAAGGCAACTGAAGATTTTCATAACATTTTCAATCTAGAGAAACCCTTCAAATGATTTTCAGGATACACAAATGTAAAGATACGATGCATGTGGCGTATGTTGAAATTTATTTTCCTTACTTAAAATTAATAAGGAGTTTTTAACCAGTATTTCCTGGGGAAAGGGGAAAATTAGATAAGTAAGCCTAGTTTACCTTTCTTTGTCTTTCCTAAAAATTGAAAATCTTGCAAAACAGATATAATGAATTCCTATTGAATAACTGGCTTAAGAAAAGGTAGAATTTAACCTTTCTTAATTAGGCCCAATAGATTTACCTCAAAGAAAGACTGTAAATTTTATTGCAGTAATTTATTTACGGGATGAAAGTTGACCACCAACAAAGCAAAACTTCTAAAATCACAAGCCAAAGTAATGTGGGTAAAAACACATCTTAAGACATGATTTCATATAACACTTGAAAAAAAGAGTTTCTTACTGACTGCTATGACCAGGCTTAAATTACACCTAGTGATGATAAAATGTTATATTTTGACTTCTTCATCTCTTGATAAACTCAGACATGCATTTAAGAAGTGTTATTTTTGAAACCGAAAAAAAAAGAATGAAATGAAATTTTCCTCTTTAATGTGCAACCTGTGCTTGTGTGGTGCTGCCTAAAAAATTAAGCACAAGGGATTTCACTTCTAGCCTTTGTCCCTGGTGCTTGTGAGATAACAGAAACCTTGTTCATACATGTGAGAAGTTCGTACTGCAGCAAAAAGTCCACTGCTTCTCTGTGGATCCAAGAACAGGCTTCCTGCTCTGATGCCCAGGACTGGTCTCTGGATCCCACTGAAAAAGTACAATGGATGCAGTCTCATCCTCCTCGACTCTCCCAACTGCTGAGGCTGAGCCAGATTCAGAGAGAGGGCCCCCACCTCCTCGTGTAGTTATAGGGGAATAAGCTTCTTCCACATTCTTCTCAAGATGAATTGAAACGTAACATTATCCACAGGCTTGAGCAGTGATGAAAGCGTCTCAAGGATTTTTTTTTGCAACATGATTTCTCAAAAAAAAAAACAAGAAAGAAAAATTCAGCTCCTTCTAAATCCAAAAATTTTGACATTTGTAGTGAAAACATTTTCTTCAGGGTTTTTCAGGGTGTACTGGGTCACATCATGAAAAAATACCTTCTGATTTGTCCATATCAGCAAGTCATTCTTCACTCCCCAAATCCTCTGGAAAATCTGCTCTTAAATATTTTTTAAAACAGACCAGTGACATTTCTATTTGGAAGAGAAGATAATATCTATTTGAGTTTCCTCACCTTGTGTGTGTGTGTGTGTGTGTGTGTGTGTGTGTGCACGTGCATGTACTTGTGGGGCAGGCAGTAGAACCACGGTGCTAAATCCTCAGCCCAGGACCTTCACTGCTTTTTAAATTCTCAGTTGAACTGGTCTGTTTAGTAAAGCTAACCATATCTCTGTAGCATCAGCCAAACTTTTGTTATTTCCTTTCCAAAGATGTATGACCTCAGCACCTCTTTCTGAACAAATCAGTGTGTTGTGACACTGTGTATCGAGGATTCCATCAGCGTGTTGAGAATTTCTTCTATAAAAGAAGCAAATCCTTCTTAAACCTCAGAATCACTATGGATGAAGCATCATTAGCACAGATGCTGACACAGCTCCTCCAAAATACACATTGTTTTAAGGTACTAAAACAGAATACATATGATATCTTGGCCTTTGCTTGTACTAGGCATTTGTTGTTGTTGGTGGTGGTGGTGGTTTTTTGGTTGTGTTTTGGGAATTGAACTCAGTGCCACATGCTTGCCAGGAAGGGGCTACACCACTGAGCCACATCCTTGGTCCAGTCCAGCAGTTGTTTTTATAGCTGAAAATGTCTCTTTGCTTTGACATTAAATATGAACCTTACAAATGATAAAATGGTGTCAATCTGGATGACTTTTATCAGAACCTTTTCAATAACAAGTAGTTTGCTCTCAATGTCAATTTGTCACAGAGTTTGAGAGTAAAACCACCCAAATTTCATACATTACAGGTTGTCTGAGCATCAAGGTCAATACAATTTTATGTGCCAGTAAGTCCTGCTGCTAAACACCTAGTGGTTTCCTGAGCCATCTCTCTGAAAGTGACTTTTTAAAAACAAATAATTCATACAGTTTTACAATTTCAATGGCTGTTTCAAATAATCAGCACCTCTACTTGTTGATCTGTGGTACAATTTCTTTTTTGTTTTTCCAGAATCAGAATCATGGCTGATTCATAATTCTTGCCATGAAGGACACAGAATAGGGTAAGACATCAGATGACCCATAAAATCTATTGATAAACAATTCCCATTGTCAGTAGGCACATATACATTTCTTGTGTGTCCTCACTTGCACTTACATAAAAGAATGACTCAGATTATGGTAATTCTCCATGACTTCATGGCTTTATCAGACATATCTTTAGGTCTACACCAAGGATTTTCCTCTTCCTTCTTCTCTTTCGGTTTCAAAAGCCACTACATAGATCTTCCGATGTGTTTGAACATATAACTGCTAATAAATTATAACAGAATGAAAAATGAAACACTGAACCTAAATTGCAAAATATATTAAAATAATACAATAAAACTCTTCTAATGTACATATTCTTGGCTGTGTAATGCTTAAAATAGTGAGATGGCAAGAGGGAAGCTAAGTGGTAATGCACAAAAATTTCTTCAGTGGAATGAAAATTTTCCTCTAATTTTCTATAACCCCAAACACATTGGTTTGAGCAGGGAAGATTGGTTGTGTGAGGCGACTCTGTAAGGGAACAGCCTGTAGGGTATTCCCTACAGACAGCATGGCACTCAGCAACTACAAGCAACTGAGGTTTTTCCCCAGTTTTCATAGAAATCAAAATGGACCCCACAAATGAACACAATCTCCCCACTCACTGTCACAGAGAAGTAACACAGGAGTTCTAGGTGTGTGTGGTATGAAAAGTTAAAAAACGGTGTTTTCTTTTTCACTCAAAAACTCTCACAGAACTACTAGTGAAAGCTCACAGGATTCCATCTGATAAACACTGTCCCGGAGCACATCATGAATGTGCACACACTTTCAGATCATACTGTTGATACTAGAGAATTTTTAAAGCAAAGAATAGATAGTAACATGCTGATCATCCACTTTCTCTCTGCGTTTCGGTGTTTTTGATGGAATTCATCTGACCAGGCTTTCACAGAGACTCATCTGAGATCATGGATCTTTGAGTAGACTCGAAGTTAAGACAAAAATCAAAATGGGAGAATTTAGCCAGGTGACTTGACCTAGGAAGGGAATGTGAATTCAGAATGCACACGCTATGTCCCATGATGTGAGCCATCACCACCTCTCCATCTGCCCCCTCTACCCAAAGAGAATAAAGGGTTTTCTAACCTAAAGAGTCCTTGTGCCAAATGATGATGCAACTTAAGGAAAACTGAATCTTGGGTTCACCTGTATAAGCACCACGTAAGGAACCAGAAAGCAATGTCACTTGCCCCATTAAGAATGTTTACTTTCAAAATTTTTTCCCTACTCTCTTGCTGAGGCGATATTAGCCCAAGTGAAAGTTAAGCAAATTAAAATCACTTTTGTCAAATTTTGACCCAGGCCAACCTTCTATGTCTGGCCTAGTTCACACCACGGTCTCATTCCAGCTACAGTCGTAGTCTCTCCCACTCCTCAGGACTTAGGACCTCGAAGACGCTTCTTTGGTAAGACTGCTCTGCCAGCCTCCTTTTCTTGTCTCCTCCAGCCACACTGAGCACTCCTGCCTGCTTCTCCCCCAAGGGTCCCACTCGTGGATGACTTACTTCATTCTCCAGGAACGTTCTCATCCCCTCCTCCAGTCTCTACGTCCATTTGCAGGTATGCACAGCTTTCCTCTCCTCCTTCCCTGTTCAGGAAAGAGGCGCCTTCCTCATGTCTAGAGCAGTCTCTGTGCATTCCCATCTCATCTTCATAATTCCATAGAATAAAGTTTTTATATCAGTCCCTCTCTCCTATACCATCACTCTTTCTCAGCAGGGTGATTTCCATCAATGCAAAAACAAACTCTAATATCCCTCTTCTTAAAAAGAAAATGAAAAATAATCTTTAACCTATAACCCCTTCAATATCAAGACTACTTAAAATAGTTCCCTCTACAAACTGTTTCCACTTCCTTATTCTTCAGCTTGATTTCCATTCTATCCCTTCATTGAATCTGCTCTTATCAAAGTGATCACCATCTTCCATAGGTCTAAATATGTGAATAATCTCTATCCTAACTCGCAACACTCTTAGTAGCATTTTGTGTATTTCATCATCCTGCTTTTCATTTGTTGTTACAAGAACAGTTATTTCTTTATTGAAATGTAGTTTACATACCCTGGCAATAATTCATTTAAAATATACGATTCAGTGGTTTTTAGGATTTTCAGAGTTGTAGAGCCATCACCATAATCATTTTTAGAGCATTTCATCATCCTCCAAGATAAACCTGTACCCTGTACCAATAACTCTCAAATTGTCCCCTGCACACCCTCCAGCCTAGGCAAGGAATAATCTATTCTTTGTCTCGATAGATTTGTCTATTCTGGATATTTCATATAAATGCAATTGTATAGTATGAATTGTCAACACATTATACATGATTCTAGTTTTCTTCTTAGAGATTGGTATTGTAAAACTGCATTATTTTATATACAAAGCATGCTATAGTTCTCCAGGGGGTTGGCCCATAGTTTGTATCATCTGATCACTGTCAGGTAGGAGGTGGGCAGAGCTGACCTCACGACCCTATGTAGCAACAGTCTCAAGGGCACAGTATAGGAAACAGGAAAATCAGGGTCAAAACACATCCAGACCTCTTCCGTGGCTGTGAGATGGAGCTTTACAGAGATTAGATGTGATAATGTGTATAAAATTCCAAGCACAATGCCTAGCACATGATTCACACTCAGCATAGCAGAGGGTTTTCTGCTGTTGTTGTTTTGCTTTGTTTTTGCTATGTGTGAACTCTCTTGGAGAAACTCAGAACCAGCACGACCCGGCTTAGAACCCCACGCACTCACCACCATCATGATGCAGTCTCTGTCGTTCCCAGCGCTCCCTAAAACACTTCAGGGCCTCTCGGTGCCCTTTGACTTCCCTCCCGCTGCTCTGTCTAAAATTGTTCTGGCCCCGCCTCGATCCCGTTAACTTCTCACTACCCTATAAGACTCAGGCAGTCTCTCTTGTGTCCTCTCGTTGCCATGGTTTCACAGTGCGTGCAGCAGTCTGTGGCCCTGTCTGCCAGTCCGTCTTCTCTCTGCCCTACTTACCTGTATGGTGGCACACGTGCCACCGATCTCCGCCTCTGCAGCGCCTGAGTCCTGGTGGATGCTCCATACACATTCTCTCCTTAAATAAATGGCTGTGTCAATGAATAGGAGAAAATGGGAAGAAATTCCTTCATGAGCTTTTCTGAGTGCGCTTCCTCATACCAGAAATGAGGTGCAGACCAGCTTTCGGAATATCCCAGAGCTAAGCCCGTACTGTCTTTTGAAGCTGAAAGCAGTAGGCCGTTATTTCTCGACAAGGTACCTGGAGTTTCCAGGAGTCTAGCCTGCAGCACAGACCACTGGATCTGGCTTCAGGGAAGGAGCCTCATGGTTGCAAAGATCAGTTTTCTTGGCTCTGGTGAAAGAAAAGAGCAGAGACATCTGCATGTCCAATGACATCACTTGGCCCTGCCTTGCACAACAGAGGAAAAAAAGCTGTTGGGGCAAATTTCCAATTTATGTAGACATGGCTGAGCCAAGGCCAAGATTCTCCAGCTCCCTCCCCGCGGTTACTGGTCCCGGCACTGCAAGTGATGCTTAGAGCAGCGAGGAAACTGTCTGGAAAGAGTCAAATGCTTAACTGGGTTTTCAGCCCACAATTCAAACACCCTTATCACATCGTTCTCTTACCTTTAAGCTCCCATTCTTACCCCAAGGCGGCCACTGCCCTCAGATCTGAGAGTTAGAAGCTCTATTTATTTCTTTACATTTCAACTCAAACTGTAGAGCACTGCTTACACTGTTTAAACCTCTTTTAAATTGTGTGTATTCATCCTTAGCTTGCGTGAGTCTTTTCAACACTTCAGTGTGACTTGTGGCCATGGATATACGTCTACTCTCTTGGGGCGTTTGCCATTCCCTCCGGAGAGCGTCAGACCCCTTGTGTGGCTGTCAAAGGTAACGTTGGAGATATCTTCTGGGTGTTCCGCGAGAGCGGAGAGAAGGGTCACATCAGAGGAACTCTTAGCTTCTTCTCGTCTTGAGCACAGCTGCATCGGGGTAAATCTGTGATCCGTTTAATCCCGAGGCTAAACCGAGTGCGTTTCCTGAGCTTTGTTCTGTTCATGAGATGCTTTAGCCAGAGAGGCTGGGGCTGAGGGAGAAGTCAGAAACCTAGATCTTGTCCCAGTTCTGGGATCAGAACCCGCTAAGGATGTCTCCTCTGCACACCTCGGCTTTCACACTGAAGGTTAGTCGGTACCCTAAGCCATGCCCTCTCAGAGGGAATCATGGGACATGCTTTAGAGTGACTCAAGGTAGTGGTGTCAGACCTTGCAGAAGGACCCAGCTGTGGTTTCTGCACCTGTACTTCCCAAATAAGGACAGCCAAGCAAGTAATATTCCTCATCCACCTTCATTCACCTCCCACAAATGTAGAAAATAATGACTAAATTCCACAGTGTATTTAAGGCACTCAGCACAAGATTAGCACATAAAAAGTGATCTGTATTAGTCAATAGCAGTACTATTTTTCTGGTAATAGTATTTTCTTTTCTGTATCCTCAGTCCTCCTGTGAACTGCCCTCCTACTTGGCCCTTTAAATCATGAGAGAGTGTTTTGCCGTCTCCCATGACTGCTGTGAATGGAAAGAACATAATTTCCTCCAAAACAGATGCTTGTTTGAAGGTATTCAAACACAGCACTCCAGCAGATCTGCTCTTGAGTATTTTTGAAAGTATCCCTCAAACTTACCAGGCCCAGCTTCGCAAGCCTGGTCAACACCATTTATGATGTTCATCTTCGTAGTCTATGACTCCTCAGTGTCTTAATGAAACTCTGACCCCTCAGAGGACAGAATCAGAGGATATGGCAGACAGAATAATGACCCTTCCAAAGACCTTCTCATGGTGATCCCTGGAACCTGTAGGTATACATGGCCTTTCTCCTTCTTCCTCTCTCTCTCTCTCTCTCTCTCTCTTCTTTTCTCACTCCCTCTCTTTTTTCTTTATTTTTGTAGCACTAAAGATTGAATCCAGGGAACACTGAGATATGTCCTCAGCTAGCTCACTCTTTCTCTTTCTTGCTTGCTTTCTTGCTTTCTTTTTTTTTTTCCTTTTATTCAAAATAGCCATGTACACATAGCAATAGTAAAGACCTTCACATATCTAAAGAAATGGAAATCCTGCAAAATGAGATCTCATACGATGCTGGAGTGAAACTTAAAACCAACAGCAGAAACATACTTAGAATATAATAACTTTTTTCTCTCTGTTTACCTATTCTCTGTGTTTTATTTCACATTTTATTTATACATTAAAGTTTTTGTTTGTTTGTTTGTTTGTTTGTTTGAGACAGGGTCTCGCTATGTAGTTCAGACTGCTCTGGAACTCACTGTGTAGAGCAGGCTGGTCTCAAACTCACAGTGATCCTCCTGCCTCAGCCTCCCAAGTGCTGGAATTACAGTTGTGTGCCACCACGCCTGGCTATACATTAAATTTTTTATATAAGGGAAACCATGTGATGTTCAAGCTTGTGTGTCTGATTTACTTCAGCAAAGAAAACAGTCAACAACAAAAAAAGAAAAAAAAGGAGAAAACCGTCAACAAAGTGAAGAGCTAACCTACAGAACGGGAAATAATCTTTGCCAGCTACTCTTTAGATAAAAGACTAGCATCTATAACATATAAAAAACTCAAAAAAATTACCCCCCCAAATTTAAAGACCCAATGGAAATAAAAGGGCACCTGAAATGAACAGACACTTCTCAGATGAAGAAATACATTTAAGCAATTAACACATGAAAAGGTGTTAAACGTCACTGGTCATTTGAGAAATGCAAATTGAAACAATAGTAAGACCCCCTTTTACTTTTTTAAATCTTTTTATTTTGGAACCAAGGATCAAACTCGGGCCCTTGGTCCCTGTGCTTTTAAATTTGAGATGAGGTCTCACTAAATTGCCCAAACTGGGCTTTCAATCACAATTCTCCTGTTTCAGTCCCCTGCTTTTTAGATATATCAGCCTTGTGGCTCACAAAACAGAGATTTTTTTAAACATATCCACAGACATGCTTTGGTCCTCTATTTCTCGAAACAAAAATGTTAAACCTTGAGCTGATGTATTTTTAAATTAAGCCCTCTGGTGGAGTGGAAACAGGTAGTGCTTATTCTGAATGTAGGGTATCCTTGCCTCTTTTAGAACCTAGTCTCATAATATTTTACTCCTGGGCCCCTTGGATTTATTTTTCCCTTGTTTCCTTGAGAATAGTCAAACAATTACGATTACAGTGAAAGTTTAATGGCAGAGAATGGGCTCCATTCTAGAGTGTGGAAGGAAGGAAAGATTCATATCACAGGCTACTAAAACCATCCAAAATCATTAGGAAGGCTGCAGAAACAACTTCTGGGGTAAATGTCCACAAGCAACTTGCAAATTATACTGCAGTCCCTGGCAGCCAGGAAAGCTATTGCTTTGGCTGCTACAGACATCAGGAAGTAGCCAAGAGGCACATATCTGCACAGGCCAGTTCCAGAACCTCACTGGCTCAGTCAGGATTTTTGACTGGAAAGGACTCTCATTACCCTCCTCAAATTCATACCCCAAATAAACACTTCCGTTCAACAGAACTGAAACCATATCTAAAACTCTAACTGCAAGGGAGCTTCGGAGATGTAACTTTTTTTTTTTTTCAGCTTTCATTGAGTTTATTGGTACATTTTAGGGATACAGTACAGTTACATTCATTGTTGGGATCTTGTACCTCTACATGACAAGTCTTGATTCTCATTTTTTCCCCTTACCTCTGCCCTCCCTTCACCCCCTCCTCCCCTCCCCAACTGCAAACACTTTATTTTCATCTTTTCATTCTCTCACATTTTTTTCTTTTCCCTTTTTACGCTTCCCCTACCCATCCCACCTTCCCTAACTTTTAACGTCCAGGCTCTGCTCTAAGGAGGCACGTGAAGAGAATGATCTGCAGTATTGGCTTTCCTCCCTCGAGGACTCCTAAGGGAAAAACCAACCGTCTGGAAACCTTGCAGCGGGAGTAATCAGAACCCAACGGCTGCCTTGGTGAGCCCAGGACACACCAGGAATCTCTTCTTGGCAAATGATCCAGAGCACAGAGAGGATCACGGAGCCGGTTGTCTTGTGAGTGAGGGAAACGATTCAGCCTCCGATTAGACATCACCTCCGGGAGAACTTCGAGGGCCCGGGGAAGAAGCTCAGCCGCAGCCTGTGTGCTTAGCGTGCACAAAGCCCTGGGTTCCATCCCCAGTGCACACAAAAGTGAACCTCAAATTGCGTTCCTTTTTATCTGTTTTTGATATCCAGAAATGTATATATTTTTCTGGTTCTTTTAATTAGTACATATTGGCATTACATAATGCTTCTGTTCCGTGAGGAGATGTGTACATAACACATCTTAATTCCTTTTTACCCCCTTTCCCTCCCCTCCCTCCTCCACCTCCTGATCCCGTTCACATTTGAGAAAGATGTAACTCTTTATTTCCTGTTTCTATTCCTTATTTTGCTCTTTACATTTTGGCTTTCTTCTGTAAAAGAGACCATGCAATATTTAAGCTCGTGTGTCTGATTTGTTTCACTTAACATGTTTACTTATAGTTTCTTGTATTTTTTAAGTTCTACAATTCATTTCAGAAGGAAGGGAGAAAAGGCTTCCTCGCTGTGTTCACGGTACCTGGTGGGAGCAGTGAGAGCGAATTACTTGCCACCCAAGGGGAATTCTTTCCACAGTTTCTGCATGGAACAAATAGCTTGTTCAAAGGGGAGCTTATATACGTTGTTTTTATTTTGGAATTTGGTTCTATATAATTAACTAAGTAAAAGCTAGCAGGCTGTGTGAATGCTAATTACTTACTCTTCATTTAAATAACAACAATTAAGACATTGTTCAAACTGTATGAGTTTGCATATGCAAATCATGTTTGTCTCAGCTACTCCAAGCTCACTGCTCACAGCTGCAAAGAAAAAGTACGGTTTATGAAACTTCCATCAAGCTTCACATAGAAATGCTCAGTTATGTCAAATTAATTAGCATTTGCAAATCAGGAAATTAGACTTTCATTTATGTATACCTTTAGCTCCTAGGATTGTACAATTGATCCCTAAGAGAACTTGTGAAGAATAGCCATTTCATGTTACACTAAATGATTACACATGTCAGCTGGGATGCACATATGAGCGTGAGTTTGGGAACAAGTGCAGTTCTGACCTTTAGATTAATCTCAGAGACCTTGGGGGAGACCGACACAGTTTATGTTGCCACAGGTTCTCCAGGGACTAAACTTGTGCTTTTCCTCTATACCTTGTCCTACTACCCCATGGCACTTTTAAATTGTGTGCTACTTTTCTACCCTGAAATCATCAAACTGCCTCCAGATATTAAAGCAGAGAAAAGTCACTGCTTAATCACAGCAGAAACAGAATGCAGGAGCTGTCTGCATTTCTCTCAACCCACAGAGCCAAAACCATTTGCTCTTTCTCCTTGCTCGTGAAGTTTGTTTTCAACATACAACAAGAAAATCTGACTTTGTCTCAGTTATGTGGTAGACTATTGAAGGTTTGTGTATTTTTAAAAAGAATATATCTGGGGCCTTAAAACTAAACTGTGCTTTTAAAAAAATCACTCCCTTTTTTCCAGCTACTTAATCTAGAAGCCAAACGTGCTGTAGAAGTAAACCTGAGAATTTCTGGAAAACCAATATGGATAAATTCATTAAGAAAACATCTAATTTTTCTCTCAATTATACAGATCTGTCTCTGGATCTCAAGCCTTGGGTGGCTGCATGGGACTTTTCCCTAGAGTTGTAAAATCAGCACTGGAGCTAAATATGTCACTGGATCTCCAATCAGCAGCTTCTTTTCCTTCTTCATTGCTGTTCTGTTTATTATTTATAATCTACCAGTAGGTCTTTCTATGCTTGTTACTAGGTAGGGATTTCTACCGAGAATTCTTTACAAAACACTTCCTTAATGATCATTTAAAGTACAGACATTCATCTTAACTTTTTTTTTGAGGACAGAAGTTATTGTGAATAACCACGATCTACTTCTCTTTTATATCTCAGGCAGATAATGTTATCAACTGGATAATTTCTCTGAAGAATCAAAGAACTGGCAGCATATACTGGTGGCGCATGCTAATCAGGAAATTTTTTCCAAGGATAAGGAGAGTTGATATAAATCGCACTTGACCAGACAGATATAAATATTTTATCAGTTCTCTGAAACCATTCAAACTCATTCAGATGGTTCACTTTCTTAAGTGGGTATCAACCAGCTCCTGCCTGAAAATATGACAGGGGTTTTACTATGGTTTGGATTTCAAATGGACCACGAAGGCCATGTGTTAAATGCCTGGTCGCACCAGCCTTGGGCACTGTTGGGATGGGGAGCGGAGAGGGGAGAAGTGAGCTCACTGGACGTGTGCCCTCGAAGGGAATATTGGAACTCTGGGCTTTTTGCTCCCTGGTCGCTACAAGGTGAGCAGTTTTTCCCTACCACTGATGTTCGGCCTTGCCACAAGCCCAAAGTGAAGAGGCCAAGCAACCCCGGACTGAAAGCTCTTCCCTGCCGGTTGATTGCCCCAGATATTTCATCACAGTGATGGAAAGCTGAGGCACAGGGCATCTGAGGCATGAGTAGCTTCAGTGGCATCTGTCCCCATAGCAACAATACCTTTCTCAGCCTGACTTCCTTCCCTGGTCCTATGAGGGCACCAGTGTTTCTATCAGAAAACGTACTGACTTCTAGGAGAAGCACCAGCTCAATCACTTACGTTTGATAACTTTCTTATAGGCACATACAAGAACTTTTTCCACCATTCTCTTTAATCATCTGCTTTGGAGATGGCAAATTGGCTAGCTTCATACCCACACTCTGATTAACGAGTCCTATTCCCCCAGAGCACTGCATTGAGAAGAATTTTGAGATTATTTGTGAATGTGTGGGAAAGGAACATGTGTCAGACATCCTTTACTCCCCACCTCGCACCTTTTGCTCTGGCCATTGCTTAAGCCACCACCTGGGTGCCTGACAGCACCTCCTTGTAGGCCTCATTGTGTATCTTCTATTCTATCCAGGGTCGGCCCCTACCCCTGCTGTGAGGGATGTCTGTAAGGCCCGGCCTAGACATCCACTCTGTGGAAAGATCACTAAGGTAACCCTAGAACAAGGGTGTGGGAGTCAATGAATAAATATTACACTTCTTTGGCTCAGCCAGGCACTTTTAGGAACAAGTCATACAATTCCTAATATGATCCTCTCTGAGGTTGACTCCTGGTCCAAGGACCAGCTTAATATCACATCAGAGGACTGGCTTTCCCATTAATTTCCTTAAGAATTCTTATCTCAAGTTCTGTTTGGGGGGATCTGAGTTAATAAAATGGTCATGCTAAATTACTGGGGTTATCTATCAAGGCAGATTTTATGGGGAGTTGTTAAATGCTCATAAATGGATAAAGAAAATGAGGATTACAGATGGTCTTTGATTAGCCCTAGCATAAAAGGAACACACATTTGATAGAAACCATGTTCTGAATTTCAAGTTTTCCTGGCCTGTTGAAGTGCATTGTGATGCTCTCTCATGATGCTGGTCACTAGTAGCAAGACACAGCTCCCAGGCGGTCACGTGATCACGAGAGAGAACAACCAACATTCTATTCCATCTGCATTGATAAATTATGATATTTTGTTGGTTAAGTATATTAACTGCCCTTTTCACATTATAATATTTCCCACTTGCAGTGAATGTATTAGAACATAATGTCACTGTAAGTTAAGTCTCATCTATCTGTGCACAACAGTATGTGATGCAGACTTAGAAAAGAAAGGAGTTGCGCTATCTCTGAAAACATGGATGAACAGGCAAGACACTAGATGAAGTGACATTAGCCAGGCACAGAAAGACAAACACATATGTCTTGGTTACTTTTCTCTCATTGCTGAGACAACATACCCAACACCTAAAATTAAAGAAGAAAAAGTTTGTTTAGTTTATAGTTCACAGATGTTTCAGTCCATAGTTGGCTGACTCCAAGGCAGTGTGGCACGTGGCAGAGGGGTGTCTCAGGGGAGAATAGTTCACAGCATGCAGGAGACAGCAAAAGCCAGCAAACAAGGAACCTTGACGTGTCTTTCTGCCCCTTTTATTTTATCTAGACTACAGGGATTAGGGCAGTGCCAAACCAATCCATGCACTGGTTTAGTAATCACATGCCCTTAATCCCAGCATCACACACTCTAGATTCAGCCTCCCCTGAAAAAGCCCCAAGGCCATATGGCATGAGGCTTTGGGGGGACATCTAGACCCAAACCATAACCACATGATCTTGCTTATATATGGGCTATAAAAAAAGTCAAACTTATATAGGCAGAGAGTAGAATGGTAGGTCCCTGAGGCTGGTGAAGAGGTTAGGGAGATGCTAGGCACAAGATACAAAGTTTCAGCTAGACAGGAGGAATAATTTCAAGAAATCCATTGAGCAGTATGGTGACTACAGCTAATGATGTATTATGTTCTTGAAAATTGCTAAGGGAGATTTTAAGCGCTTTCCTCTCAAAAAATGACAAAAATGTGGAATGGTGGATATGTACCAGCTGATTTGGCTATTTCACAATGCACATCATGTTGTCTCCTACAGGTATATCCACTTACTATTCTTAACTTTAAAATATTTTAAAAGAAAACAGGGGAGACAAAAAGCAAGATCTGTAAGTTTGAGTCTGTAGACTCCAGCCTGGATACCAGTGGATTTTCCAGAACAAAGTCATGGAGATATTTGAAAGAAATCACTACCTCTACCTCTAAGACTTTAGAGGTGCTTCTCACATGTTTACGAAGCATTAAAGCTTAACTACCAAGTACATCAACATGCTACAATGATGAAATAATTCAGCGGGCAAGGGTGGAAAAGGAAAAAAGCTTTTAAAACCTCCATGGAGGATGTGTTCAGGTAACTGCCTCCTATTTTTCTCTTTTCACTTTGCATCTTTAATCCTGTAAACATGGTGTTCACTCAACATAGTCTTTGAACGCTGAGTAGAAGGTTGTCAGGAGCACAGTCTTGAAGACAAAGCTTCACCCAAGTGTGTACCGTCGTTTACTGCACATGTGATTTTGGCAAACTGTGTTGACTTTCTGGCTTTCAATTTCCTTTGCTGTAAAATGAGAGAAATACTACCAGTTTCATAGCCTACGGTAGGAACTATTTCCCAACTGGAAGTGGGGGTGTGATGGGGAGGGAGAGAGCTTGTCTGGCGCGTGTGAGTCAATCTCCAGCACTGGGACAGAAACTAATCATGCTTATAAAATTCTTCTAATTGATGACCAGTTAAAGGAAGTTTAGATACTGAAGTTTTATTTTCCACATCAGCAAAACATACTAAGAATTAACCACTGTGTGATTGCACATTAACTGATATAGAAGAAAGCTATAATTTCAGCAGTTGTGATAGGTTCTGTCCACAGAAATAATGTTGAATAGAATTTAAAGGTCTCCACTACATCTTTAAAGTTCTGTAAGGAGCATAAATTCTGACTTATTGCTCATTTATAGATGGCCTATTTCATTTTCATGGATTTGTTTCACTGTCTTCTGACTCAAAAAGAAAGTGGCAAGCAGATAGTTATATGTGTGTTTCACATGATTCTATTCAAATCACTTAAGATACCTGCTTTTAGCCTCACAATCATCATAAAAGTCTCTCAAATAATTCTGAAATTCATAGTAATCTTTGTTTTGATTTCTCATTCTGTTTGGACCTTAATTCTTCAAGAGTCACTGACTTCATCGCAATTACTCATTTTTCGATTGGGTCTTTTGGGGGATCTAATTTTTTAGTTTTTTACATACCCTAGATATTAGTCTTCTTTCTGAGTGGCTGGCAATTTTTCTGGTGCTTCCACTGTATTGGTTGTTTTCTTTGCTGGACAGAACCTTCTTGATTTGATATAACCGCATTTGTTGGTTCTTATTATTATTTGTTATGCAATCCAGGAAGTCTTTCCCTATACCTGTATCTTCAAGAGTTTTACCAGTTTTTTTTTTTTCCAACAGAGTCAGTATTTTTGTTTTTATACATAGGTCTGTGATCCATACTGAAGAAGTAGAAATGACCAAGAAATATAGGGGGGAAAATCAGCATCTTTGGCCATGAGAGAAATGTGCATCAAATTAACACTGAGATTTCATTACTCCAATAAAAACAGCCATTATCAAGAACTCAGAAGATAATAAATTTTGGCAAGGTTGTGGGGGGAAAGGAACTCTTCCACATTGTCTGTGGGAATGTAAACTAGCACAATCACTATAGAAATCAGTATAGAAATTCTTCAAAAAACTAAACAAATTTCATTTGACGCAGGTATATTATGCCTGAATATCTTTCAGAAAAAGTGAGGGTCATCATATTACGGTGATCTATGCATACTGATGTGTGTAGCAGCACAATTTACAATAGCTAAGTCAGTGAAGGGACCTGTGTGCCCATCGAGAGATAAAGGAATAAAGAAAATGCAGTATGTATGTATACACAGTGAAGATGTCTACACATCTCAATCACAAGAGGGATGAATTTGATCCATTTGTAGAAGAACGGGTGGATCTTTAGACCACAATAGTGAGTAGAGCTGAGAAAGTAGAAGAAAGGGAGACAGGAAGATCAAAAACCATCATGGTGTGATGTGCTTATGGATCAGTTCCCCCAAGCTGAATGCACTCGGTGTGTATTGCAAACACACTAATAATTTTTTTAAAAAAGAGTTAGGGACTTAAGCTTTTAATAATTATCATTGTGATTCAATTACATCAAATCAAGCATCACATTACTAAGAGGAAAATGAATGATAAACTCACGTGTATATATACTTTCTAAAATGAATTATTGAAAAAAAGCATTTTAAGTAGGATTTCTATAGGCAGACACAATACACTTGATTAAAATCCCAAAAACTAGCAAAAATTTCTAATACTCATTAATAAGCCTGTTGGTTTTGAGAGTGGTGTAGTGAGGTACCTATTGATCAAAAAGCTATGTGCAACTTGGAAAAGTACTCAAGAATGACATTAACAGATACTGTTTTTTACCTGTAGAAGAATAACAACAAAAAAACAAAAACAGATCAAAACGTAATAGCTTAAATTTCAAGAGCTGTTTGTACCTGAAGATGGGAAAGAAATCTACCACATTTATGCATAGATGACATACCTCCATTAGTTAGAAAGGAGACAAAGGCATGTTGCAAAATGTGATTTCAATCAGTAGCTTGAGGTGTCCACCAAAAATATTTTGACCTTACAGTGTCTCTTTTAAAGCACACTGTACAAGCAGATATTTTCCTCACAAAAGACAAAACCAGTCACTGTTCGAAACCAACGGGGTGAGGCTGAAAATATCAGCAACATCTGTGAATTTCCCCACCAACCCATCAGCAGGAACAGGGGGCAATCTAACAACCAAATAAGCAAAGCAAATGACTCTGCTGAGAGCCCCTTTGTTTGCAGTGGCCTATGGTGTGGATGCGATCACATTATTCAGGCTACCCCACTGAGGTTGCGGTTTTCTTCTCTCCAAATGTGCTTCCAACCATTATTGCTGCTTCTGTCATCACCCAGGTCTCCTGCGACCCATCTGCCTCTTCTCTTGAAGAACAAGAGGTCTCCCCATTTTCCAAACACTTAGGAACTTCCACGGTTTATCTTCACTCCTGCTGTTACTTCTCCCCCGTGACTTGTGCCTCTTTGTCCCCGTGGAGAAAGCCTGTTCGTTCTTCCAGACCCTGTTTGCAGCATTATGTACCTGAGAAGACATTGCAGAAACCCACCCTGTTTTTCAGAAGCACATAATAGTGTACAGTTAGTCCTTTACATTTTGTTATAGGATAATTTGTGTCCTCCGCTTCCTTTCCCCTCAAAATTCCCAAATTGAAGTCTTACTTCTGAGTCCCTCGGGATGGGATTGTATTTGGAGGTGGTGGGTCCTTGAAAGAGCTAACTAAGATTAAATTAGGTCACTGGGTGGACCCTAATCCAATATGACTATTGTTCTTATAAGAAAAGGAGATTAAGGCACAGACTTGGACAACGGTATGAGGACAAAGGGAGGAGACAGTCATCTGCAAGAAGAGGAGAGAGGTCCTCAGAAGAAACCAGCCCTGCTGACAGCCTCATCTTGGAAATCTAGTCTCCAGAGGGGAGAAAATCAGTTTCTATTATTTAAGCCAACAATAGACGCATTATACTTTGTTGTTCTCTGTTATGGCACCCAGGCTAAACTACACATAGTTCTCACTTCCACACTGGGATGAGTTCCCTTAGATCATGGACATATATTAGTCTCATAAAAGGTACTCACTAATTGCTGTTGAATTAATAAAGTGAGAGTTGAAGGAAGAAGAGGAAATGAATTTAAGAAGGTAGTGCAGGTGTTAAAAGCCGTTCTGTTCTAACAAGCCTCGTGGCATAATCTATGTGGTGTGTAGAATAGATGGGGGAGCACTTATTTCTACCCTCAGGTTTCCTTCCAAATCTGAGCAGTGTCACACTGGAGGCTTCCCTCTATGCCTTCCCTGCCTCACTCCAGAATGGCAGAACATTTATCCTGACCGCTGCATTTATGAAGAATGAAGTAGATGACTTTGCTAAGGTCCTCTTTCCCCTTGGGGGGGGGGCACTGGTTTGCAGCCTGTACAAGCTCTCTGGATATCTCTTGTCCAGACCCGGGACCACTGACACAAGTAGTAGACAGGTAAATTTCCCTGCTCTTGACTTTACTTACCAAGCTCATTTGCCTGTCATCTTTTGTTGAGTTTCTCCCTTCTACTATTGCTTCAAATATCCTTTAACTTCCCTGCAAATATAGGATCTTCAGCCGTCTGCTTCACCACCTCATTTATCACCACTTGGTACTATCTCTCTTCCATTCACATCCTCTCTTATTTCTTTGCTATTCTTAACTTTCTTGATTAAATTTCATTAAAAGCGCTTTCATGCATAGCCCTAACCCCACTTCCTCCTCTTTTGCTTTGTTGAACTTCTTCATCTGAACAACAAATCTTGACGTTATTTGGATTCAGGATATTTGAAGAAATATGGCACACAAGAGAAAAAGTAGAGCTGAGGATGATACCACGGTTCTGTTCTAAAGATTAGAAAAGAAATAGCTTGAAAGTTTCAATAATGAAGAAATCTAGGAGAACAAACAGGGGCCAGTAGTATCAGAAACTTTCTGAACAGGTCCCTTTGGGGTACCTATTTAGCATCTCAGTATGTAAACTATTTGATTATTAAAGTCTGAAGTTTAGGGGAGACCTGGCTTGGAGAAGTGATTGTTAGAGTCATCAAACTCTATGTGGATGGTATTAACAATATAAGACTAGATGGCATTACAAGGAATGGATAAAAGAAGAAAGGAGGGAAAGCAGGAAGGAAGGGAGTAAAGGTAGATGGGAGGGAAGGAAAAAATAAACAAATAAGTAGAAAAGAGAAGTGAACCGAGGACCTTTAGAGGTGGAAACCTTTGGTACCACAATACCTTAGGGCTGGAGAGTCATCAGAAGAGACTACAAAGCTAAGCAGTGGCCAGAAGAAAGCAGAGAAAACCCACCCTGTCCAGTGCTCTGAGAGTCAAGTGGCAAGAGACTTGAAGAATGAGAGAGTGATAGGCAAGGTCAAACTTGATGATACTTTGGGTTATTCCATGGTAACCAGTAATTCCCAAATCTCAGTGGCTCACATAGCCATGAGCTTATTTCTCTTTCATAATACAATACATATGTGTCTGCTCTGTGCTGCGAATTGGCTTAATTCCAAGATCCACGCTGACATGAAGGGCATGCCCTTCTCATAGCCAAGGGAAAAGATATCCAATGATGTGCTTGAACTTGTGCTTGAACTGAATTCTTGGTGTTATTCACCTCTTTTCATGTTTTTTCATTATACCCCTCTTAGTCCTGTGGCCAAAACTAACTTTAAAGGGATTTGAAAAGTATATAAACAAGTGCCCAGGAAAGGAAGACGTTTTTGGCACATGTGGTAGGACCTAATGATTACATGCACTGCGGGGGGTTGGTACTTCTACATAATATGTCTAGACTTTTTTTTCAGAAGACGAAGACTTCGATTAACAACAGTCTGCCCCTGTCTCAACAGCTTTATTATTTTTAATAATGACCTTTTAGCTATAATTTTTGGTCTACTGTTATGTGAAAATCCATTATTTTTTCCATGTTGGTTTTATGTATAAAATCCTTCCTAAGCTTTTAACATTATAATTTATTTAGAGATTTATTTTGATCCTCTCATACACAATTATCTTGTCTACATATAATAATAGAAATGTTTTCTCATCCAGCCCTTATACTTATCTCTTTCCTTGTCTCACTCTGATGGCCAAGACTCAAGTATAATGTTGCAATGCGGGGAAAACAAATATTTTTATATTTTTCCTGATATCACAGGAAAATTATTCAGTGCTTCACCATTAAGAATGATATATCTTGTTTTTTTATAATACTCTTTATCAGATTTAGGAAGTACTGTTCTACAATTAAACTAAGAGTTTTATCCAGATGGATGTGAAATTATATCAATTGTCTCTCTGCATCTCTTAAAATGAGGTAATTCTTCTCTTATACTAGATTATTGAGGGGACCTACATTACTTGATTTCTAATGTTAAAACAATCTTGGAATTTTTAGATAAGACTCATAAGTCATATTATAATGTTTAAATATAACTAGGAATTCTCTTGTTCGTAACTTGTATCTCAGTAAGACTGGACTGCAAATTTTAGCATGTCCTTTTCAAATCTGACAAATGAATGAAGCAAATGTGGCCTACATATGGAATGCTATATTATTCAGCCTTAAAAGATAAGGAAAATTTTCTACATGCAGCAACATGAATGAACCTGAAAAATGTTTTGCTAAATAAAATAAACCAGTCATGAGAGCTAAACACTCCATGATGCTGTTTGCCTGAGGTATCAAAAATAATCAAACACAGAAAAAGAGTAAAAAAGTGGCTGCCAGGGGCTGGGGGAAGGGAGTGGGGCCTTGCTTTTTAACAGATGCAAAGATGCAGTTATGAAGCTGAGTAGTTCTAGAGGTCTGTTTTACAGCTTTGTGCCTACAGTATTTACTGTGCATTTACGATTTTATTATAAGGAGCGATCTCATGTTGTGGTCTTAACACAACAAAAAAGAACACTTGCATTAGCCTCCTGAGTATGATTTTCCTTTAGTTCCTTCTATTTATTTAAGAATGAGATTTGCATTATTTCACCAATTTTATTATTTTTATCACTGTGTTAAAGAATAATTTGCCTACCATAGAATTCACACATTTTATTACACAAGTCAGTGATGTTTGCCAAATTCACACCATGTAACCCCTCCCCTCCTCAGTCAAGATGCTGAGTACTGCTGGGAGGAGCTGAGGAAAAGCTAGTCAAGGGATACAAAATTTCAGTTGGACAGGAGCGATCAATTCAAGATATCTATTGCTCATTATGGTGACTCTAGTTAATAACAATGCATTGTGTACTTGAAAATTGCTCAAAAAGTAGATTTAAATAGCCTCAGCACAAATAAATTATAAGTACATGAGATAATGCATGTTAATTAGCTTGATTTAGTCATTCCATTATGTACACATATTCAAAATATCATGCAGTACAACATAAATACACACAATATTTATTTGTGGATCAAAATAAATATATATATCTTCTTTAAAAAATATGTAGAAAACCTTCTTCTTACCAAAAAGGTCTCCAGCATCCCTATATATTGGTTTCCATCCCACTAGACTCCCACCCCAGAAAAGCACTACTTCTGTCACCATAAACTGGATTTACCTAATCTAGTGTCTCATGCACATGGAACTGTGCAGTGGACCCTCTTCTTCTGTGCCCAGCTCCTTGTACTCAGCATCATGTTAAAAAGGCTCTTCCCGGACCAGTCATTTACAGTAGGCAGCACCACAGCCATTCCCCAGGATTGTAGGTCTGCTGAGAAATCGATGTGCAGACCACATCCTGAAGGAGGTCTTGGGCTGATGCCCTAAACTAGAGCGTGCTGAGCATGCTGAGGAATAGAAAGAAAGGAGGCCTATGTGCCGCGCTGAGTGAGAAAGTCGTTTACTGCAGATCTAGGGAGTGGAGGCTGAGGCAGAGGGGTATGGAGAGGGGAGCCCCGGAGGGCTGGACCTATTCTCCAGAGTGGCAGGTCTGGCCCGTGCTTAAACTGGATCAGTCTGGCAGCTACGCAGAGAACAGACTGCAGTGGCTCAAGGGCAGAAGTGGGGACGACAGTTGGGGTCAGCCTTAGCACCATGCTGTGTTGGGAGAAATGCAGACTTTACGGCACCAGCTGTGCTTGCGTATAAACACGTTCACACGGATAAGATCTTGCTTGCTGCAGATAAGAGTCTGAGAGAAGCAGAAGGTCTTACTCCTGCTTTCTTGTTCTACGCGGGCTGCTGCTGATCCCTTGGTAACTGAGCCTGAGCATGAGCATCACTGGCTTCTCTGCCTCTTGATACGCGAAACAGCCTCACTCACTCTACTCTTATCTGATTGTGAAGCAGTCGGGCAAGGGAGGGAAATTAAACCACCTTGTGTTTGTGACACCATAGACACATTTTTCTCCTGCGGGCTGAGCAGATGGCTTCCTGAAGCAACGCATGAGTGTTTTTGTCCCAGTTAGGTACCCTATCTAGAATAGTTCCCGAGTTAAAATAATAGAAAATAGTCTGCATAAAATGTATTTCATATTCCATTTCAGAAAATGCTAAGGATGTTTTTGTTTGTGTTTTGAAATTCTTCCTGATGAACTATGAAATTCAGACGTGTGGTCGCATCAACAACTCAGGGCTCTACACGTATTTATTGAAGAAGTAACTAATCCTAGACAAAGAGTGAATTCGGTGGGACAGGGTGGAAGGAAGATTCGGTAGGTGAAATCACTTGTGAAGACAGTATGCTATGGGGCTGGAGATATAGCTCAGTGTTCCACCGCCAGACTCTCAAGCACAAGGACCTGAATTGGATCCCCGGTACCGGGGGAAAAAAAAAAAAAAGACAGAATGCTATGGGGGAAGAGCTATTTTCAGGGTCACTTTGCTTCGAGATGGGAACCAGTAAGACCGCGCTGAGAACCACGGGAAAGTGCGAGGTGTTACCTGGAAAGATGCTGCCTCTCTTTCTCCAAAATTTGAATTAAAAGGAGAAAGAGTAGCTGCCTGGAGACAAAGCAAAGGACTGAAAAAAAGAGTGTGGTACCAAGCCTTCAAAGCTATTCAATCACAACTCTATTACAATCGCAATACCAGAGACTTAAGGGCCTATTCTCCAACAGATTTTGCAAATTGTAGCAATTAACAACATTCTTCTCAAGAGAAAACTTTTCTCACATGGGTTTTTGTGATTAAAGCAGAAAGGAACTCCCCACAAACACTCTTTCTGAGCTATGCTTTTTCTATTCTCTAGTGGAAATTATAACCACAGGTTACCATGTTTTCTTTCCTGTGTTTGAAAACCACATCTGTTTTAGTGAAAACGTTAAGGTGAATAATGAAATGGAAGCCTTGAAAATACTAGATACCTGTCACTGGAAATGCAACTATCTTACTGGTTTTTTTGTGGCAATCAATTCTAGTAAGTTCATTGTGTAATTTTTACCTACTCAGGCATTCATATTTCATTATCCAGTGTTTTTCCAAGATGGGTTACAAATACTTGTCAGAGTTAGGTTATTTTGGAGCTTATGAATTTTCCCAATGGAAAGGAAAATTACCCAGTCCATCACTTTGTTTTGCAGCTGAAGAAACTGAGGCCTGGGAGACGATGTGACTTCTTAAATCCACACAGCTTGTAGGTAGTAGAGCCCCGACATGATCTAAATCTGGCATTCTGGGGCTTTGAAATCCATGAACTTTCCTCCACATACTACCTCTATTCTTAACAAAGCAGGGAGTGTCAGAAGAAGGAGGAAAGGCAGGATAGTATTAAGTATTTACTGAATTTTTCCTACCTGTTCTATTTAAACCGATTCTCACTCATAAGGTAGGCAAAGAGAAGCAAAGTGTTGCTCACAGAGGACCCCACTAGGTAATGTCATTTGTTTTGAGGATGTGTCTCTGTTGAAGGTGACGAAGAGAGTAATGGTGTTTCCTCTAGGCTGCATCAGAAATCAACAGAATTCACATTTCCTAGAAGCATAGTTTGAAAATTCCACCTCCATGTCTCTGACCTTCTCAGCAATACCACCCCTATCGCCAGGACCAGGATGTAAAATGACGGCCAAACCCACTCAGAGCACACACAGAGCTCAGCACTGCCCGGTACAGGCCAGAGATACAGGGGGCAGCCACGGCACGCTGGCCACTTTGAGCCTTTTCGTGATATTTCACTTCTGATTCTGTGCTCCTCTCAGCTCTGGAGTACACAGCCGGGTGCTGGGGAAGACTCTGGTGGCTGTTTCTTGAAAGATTCTTCTTTCTGAGTGTTGCTGCTTCCAAGGTCCAGTTTCACATGGGCGGTCAGTACCTCATGAAGACTTTACCACGGCCTGGTCACTTGTCCATCACAGAAGGCCCGGCTCAGAGCAGACTGCTCCAGTCACTCCAGAGACCAAGCTACCGATACTTTGATAAACAAAGGAAAATAATAATAATGACCCCCAAATGTAAAAAACAATAAAAAGCAAAATGATATTTATAGCCAGCAAGCTGAGAGAGGCCTATTTTTCTGCAATTTATCAATGCCTTCTGCTTCCTGAGCTAAACTGCACAAGAGAACTACTGTACAATTAAATAAAGGGAGTAATACTGAGCCACGCTGATACATCCATGTCATTCGATTCTTCTGAGTAACCCTACCCAGTACCAAGAGTAAAGCTTTTCTTTATCTCAAATTAAAATTTTCTTAAGACCCTCTTTTTACTTCCTTTATATTTCAAAGCAGTCAGTGGTGCCTCAGTTCATGAACTTAATTCTTTCCACCATTCTGGTTGCAAACTGAGTTGGACAAGAACCAAATTAAATTCCCCAATTAGGCCGACACCGACCCCAACCACTAAACTGGATTTTGTTCTCCTCCCATTCGATGCGAAACCAAAATCGCGAAGTTTGTGAATGATGCACAACTGTACTTGCAGCCCTATGCTCTCATAGCTGTGCTGCCTACAGAGGGTGATGTCGAGCAAGAGTTCACTGTTGCCATCTGTTCCCAACCCAGTGTTGCTGGATGCCACTTAGAAATTAGCACGCACAAGCTGCCTTTTTCCAAGTATGGATAAATTCTATTTTTTTTAAATCTTTGAGACATTTACCCGTGAGTTGTAAAGTAGAAATCAAACTTTGACCTCTATAGAACCACTTTATTATTGCTATTTCCTTTTTGCCGGGGGCAGGGGCACGACACCGGGGATCAAACTCGGATCTGCGGGAGAACCATTGAGCTAAATCTTTGGCCCTATTCCTATTTCCTTTGTATGAAGCACAAAGCTGCGAAACCAGAGGAGACACAGAAAAGACTAACACAGATCTGGGAGCACAGATTGGGTGTGGGGGAGAGTGGGGGAGGTCTAGAACGAACACTAGCCATGAGTGACCAAAATAATGAATGCCAATGAACGGAGACAATATTTCCTTCTCACTACTCCACTTACCAGACAAGAAAAGAGATTGAAGAAAATACCAATGACTTATTTAGGGTCACACTGTCATTAAGCTTGACTCGTTGGCCTTGTAAATAGCGGAGAAAGGAAGAACTAACACATTTGCCGCCTAACCTTCCCTCACTGAGCTGGATGAACTTCTCCTGGGAAACCAATCCTCTTTCTGACGCCACAGAAAGGGCTCTAGAAATACCAATGTTATAAATAATATTATAGTCCTTTTTCAAATAATATTTGTATTGGAAGTGACACATATAGGACAGTATGCAGACCACCACTGGACAGCTAAAGGAACTTCTAGGAAGCGAACACATCTGGGTAGGTATCCCTGACTCAAGCAGGGAAAGTCACCTTCATTATCCTAATGCCCTTCCCAGCACTCAGCTCCCCTAACGTATTAACTACTGCCCTCACTTTGCATAGCATAAATTAATTTTACAAGCTTTTGAATCTCTCCTACAGGAACCCATCCAGCATGTATTCTTTTGGACCTGCCTTCTATGGTTCAGTATTGTATTTGCAACATTAGTTCAGGCTGCAGTGTGCAGCAGTAGTTTGTAAATTTTCATAGCAACATGGTTCAGATGATTGAAATGCAACAATTTTATTATGTGCTCGAGTCATTCCGAGTTTGGGGTGGTGATGAACAGCCCTATGAACAATGCGTATGCTGTGCATGTCAGTTGGTGCACGTGCGCTTGTTTTTGTGACTTAGGTACTCATAAGATGCCTGATCCACTGGTTATCCTTAGGCTCAGCTTTAGAAATATGGTGAAACAGTTTTCCAAAGCTGTACTAATTTGCATGAGAATTCCACTTTCTCCACATCCCGTACTGTACATAATGGATCCACTGTGTCCAGGGAGTTACAAAGTAGAGCATGGAATTATTGGAATTTTCTCTCAGAGCTAAGAAAGAAAAGGAAGAATTTAAGTTCAGAACCATGGAAGAGATGTGGATTCTATCTAAATGCAATTGCAAGGAAAAGAAAAAGGCTAATTCTGCCTAAGAGGTTTGAGGAAATAAAAAAGAAGGGTGTTTTGTTTTGTTTTGTTTTGTTTCTCAACTCTTTTAGTGCTTTGCCATTCTATGGAGCATGGAAATGGCCATAAATCAAGAATTTAGCATTAAAGATTTTCAGTTCGTTTATTATTTGATCTCCTTGGTTTAGGCTGTTACTATTTTCCCAGGAAAAATGGAACCGTGGTAGCACAGTCCTAGTGGCTAGACATTGGTGTGCCTTGCTAAGCTTTATTCAGAAAGAGTTCTTAAGTTTTCAAGTTCACATAGCAGCATGTCACATGACTTCAAGGTCCTTGGGGAGCAGAATGGCCTCTGGCATGTTGCTTGGTGAGAAAGTGTCAGTGTGGTTAAAATTTAATCTCCATTTCTACAGCCCTCTCAAATTCACTTAATACCTGAACATACTTGCTTTGGTCTTGACCAAAATCCTCTTTTTTTCTAGTTACAAGCGCATGATCCAATTAGTAAATGAAAAGTCTGTGTTTTTCTTTTCGTTCTTCCACTGTGTAGTGAGAACTGCTTCAAATAAGTTTGTTTAAAAAAAATTAAAGTCATTCTATGGAGTTATAAGAGCAGATTTAAACAGTATTTATTGGGGAGGGTATAAATTTTGTCCTTCAGTAAAAAGCAAAGTAGAAAATCCTATCCAGAGAAACCAGAGCATTGTAATCATCTGCCTAAAAACATATTTACAATTTCAAGAAAAAATAAACAAATCAAGTAAAATCTAAACAAGTTTTAAGATGATGTTGTAGACTAAACAATATACTGTATGATGTAAACAATTTTTGCTTTAATCTCAATATGAGATCTAAGCCATGACTAGAATCAAATGCCAAAGTTCCAATAGTTATCTTTATATTTTGAGATCATCAGGGATTTGAAATTTCTTATATATTTCTTTCAAAATGTTTATGATGATATTCATTATTTTATTATACAACAAGTGAGTAAAGGTTTTTTTAAACAAAACAATTCTAAAAATCATGGGTAAGTAAATATATATATATATTTATATAATATATATTTTTATACTTGTCCAAAATGTTAACTGTCTTTGAGTTGGGGAAACTTGCTCTTTTCGTTCTTTTCTCATTTCTATGTGTGTGTATGTGTGAGTGAACATGTAACTGTTACCATAAGAAAAAGAATAAACATTATGTTTCAAAATATGTGTGTGGAAATGGTCCTCATTCGTAGCCTCCAGTTGGGGCCAGAATTCTCTAGACGAACAGCCCCTAAGCAACTGAAGCCTGCCTAGGTTTTGATCCTGGCTCTGCTGCTTACTCACTTTGTAATCGTGGATAAGTTATTTGCCCACTCTGAACTCCAGGGTTCTCATCTGTAAAGTGTGAATAACAACACCTGTGCTGAAGGATTGCTACAAGGGCTGAATAAGACCATATATGCAAAATACTTCAATATAAATACTCTATAAGGGGTAATTATTAATTTAAAGTACATTATTCTCTTTAGAAGCTTACAGGGTTCAAATTGCTTCAGCCTTCCCAGTGAAACTGCCAGAACACAGTACAAACACCCCTTATTATCTTTTAAACAAACAGTAGGAATAATGGAGGTTGTGAAGTAATACATGAAATTTGCAGCTAATGTAGAAAAAAATAAATATAACTTCTGATTTCAAATAACTTTGATCTTCAAGTCCTCATGTGATGTATAAAAGGATTAGTTCATCAGTTTTTCATTGTTGTTTTTTTTTTTTTTTTTTGAGACAGGGTCTCACTATGTAGTTGAGAATGACCTGGAACTCACTACGTAGCCCAGGCTGGTCTCGAACTCACAGCAATCCTCCTGCCTCAGCCTCCCGAGTTCTGGGATTACAGGCGTACGCCACCACACCTGGCAGTTTTTTGTTATTTTTAATGCAACATAAATGTAAAAATGTAAGCTATTGATATGATTGCTTAAATACTGCAAATTTTTCTTTAATTACCACAGTGCATTTTATTTGTGTGCTTAGCAAATGTGTGTGTGTTATCTTTATTATTTAATGAATAAAACAAAGATAAAATCTTCTGGTCTCTGCATGATAGGCTGAATCCCTAACATAGAGCTTTCCCTTGTCAGTTTGCTATCTCTGCTTAGTGACAGGCAGGGGGTGGGGGGAAGACAAAGAAAGAAGAGAAAATGATGAGGGAAAAGAAAATATCAGCTTGCATCTACTTAAAACATAGTGAGCCAAGAAGCAGTCCTGAGATTCGAGACCAAGATCAAACATTTTGAGATGCTTGTATTCAGGGAATAAACTGTGGCCACAAACACAACAATACCTAAGTTACCTACATGACAGGAAAATACGATCCATTTAGTCTCACGGTACCACTGTTGTGGCCACTGAGGAAAAAACATCCTTACATTTTTCTTCCACGAAACTTATGCTTTACAGTGAATGCTTGAGGTATGGTATAGTCAAGAAAACTGTACACAAGGAATAGAATGATGATTTCAGTGTCTTTCTGGTGCCACTGATGTATGATTTCTTTGAAATCATAGCTGTGTGTATATTAAATTACCAGTGAGGAACACTGGAAATAAATTGCAGTGCCTTCCCCGTCACTGACATTTATTCTCAGAATTTTGTGGAAGAAACTTGACTAAATCAGCTTATGTCATCCAACATACTATGTGTAAAGTTTAAAATCCTCCTCCGTGTATGTATGTGTGGGTGTGTGGTCTAATGACCAAGTGAAACCCTATATAGTGTATGCTAGAAAGTGTGGAGGGAGCAGAAGAGAGAGATGAGGGGCAAGTATACTTCTTGCCTTTTCAAGAAAGAAATTGAGGGATAAAGTGATTAAACTAGTGTGTTTTCACAAGAAGACTTTCAAATCCTATGGCACCTGTACTCTGTCAAAATTAGAAAATTGTAATAATCAAATTTACAAATATGATAGATTTATTCTAAGATATAGTAAGCTTTTCTGGGAAGGAATTCTCACAAAAAGTATGATTTCAGACTTTTGGGTGGCTTTTGCCCTGGTAGAAGAAAATAATTAGAAAGTGTTCTCTATAGATTATCGAATTCATATCTCTAGTTTCAGACAAAAATTTTATGAATATTTAAGCCATACTTACAGTTCCTGCTGTGTACTCCTAAGATCTGGAGCCAGAACAACCATGTCTGTGGATTCTGTAAAGCCCGGATTGGGCTAGGTATGGTGGCACCCACTGGTAATTCCAGCACCCTGGGAGACTGAGGCAAGAGGATCACAAGTTCAAGGCTCACCTGGGCAACTCAGCAATTTCATAAAAGCTTATTTCAAATTTTAAAAAATATATAAAGGAATGGGAATGCAGTTCAGTGAGAATGCCCCAGGTTCAATCCCCCTACAACAAAAGAAATAAAAATAAAAATAAAAAACTGGACTATTTGCTTTCATGTTGATTCTACCCTTAGAATTCAGAAACACACAGTTTTTGGGTTAACATGGCTATGTGAAAATGATATTGAAAAGTGAAAATATAGCCACTTACTATCTGGTTGATATATTTAGGTTACAATTACAGTCTCTTTGGCAGTGGTGATGTAAGACTCAGTGCCTATAGGATTGTGAAAGATCTAATAGTGTGTTTTTATAATTTCCCTACCTTAAGCATATAAAACAAAAGGAAAACTTTCATCTTTTTATAATTGATACACAGGAAAATATAATCTATTCCAATTGTTCTGCCTCATTAAGGAGTACAATTTGTTTCTTTTTCTATGGTTTGTGACCTAGTACAGTTTCCACATTGGCCTACTACACACGTGTGCATTCTTTGCTTTCAGTACATCTTCTTACCCAGGACATCTATAAATATACACAATTCTTTTACTCTTTCAGGAAACAGAGGATGATTTCAACTCTTGCCTTATTCCTGTATGATGCAAAAATCGTGAACTCAAGGATTAACTGAACGAGGCATAACCCATTTCCCAGAACTCATTTGCTAAGTGAGCTTGAGTCAACTTTAAGGCTCACCTGTCTTGTCTGTGAAGTGAAGAAGACATTACTTATCTCAAGGGATTGGTTACAACAATCAAATGAAATTCAGTACTTCAGCCTATGCTCTGACATGGGTAATACACAATAAACATTAGCAAATATTTATTCATCATCACAATGTGTCTGTTCAATGAAGAAATAATACCTACCTCCCCTAGTTTGTCTAAGAGTAAAAAGCAGTTTAAAATTATTAAGCATATCTGCCAAATATTTCAAATAATGAAACAATGACCATTTTCCTGTTTCACCTGAAATTAAGGTTTACGTTCACCTTCACTGTTTTCCTTCATGGTTTACAAGAGTTGATACCAATCTTACTATCAGCAGCAATAGAGGTTTACTTGCTCCCCAACAGGAAGGCGAATTTTTGCTTCTGGCTCTAAATCTCTCTTTCGATAGCAACAGTTTTCACTTGAAACTTTAACGTTGCATTGAAAAGGAAAAAACAACCACCTCCCTCTCCCTTGTCCAAGCAATGACTTTAAAATACTTCTTTTTGTGTTTGCCTCTGGCAGTTTACCCAAAGCTCCCAGAACAATTCTAACATTTTCTGAGCACCTTTGCACTAGACTTCGCATGTTACTTGGTAGATCACTGTCCTCCAGTCCCATGCTGATTCGTCAAGGAACTCACGCTGGTCACTTCAAGAGCGATCTCTGCCAGGCTTTGCAAGAAATGGACAGCCAGGGGGACAATTTCCTCTTAAAACAGTCCAAACTGTTTTCCTCCATGTGCTTATTTTCTGCAAAGACAGAGATGTCCTTGTTACCCGACACTGTACGCAAACTATTTCTCATACCCGACTTCCTCCCCAGATACCACCCTTCCACAAACTGGAGCTCAAACAAGAATATTTCCTCTGCACTTTCTATCCTAAATCCCTCACAGATGAACCCCACAGAAGGGTACAACAAGGCGGTTTCCCTGAAAGATAGAACACAATCACCAGCTAGGTCCAAAGGCAAAGCAATACGATGTCTCAGGCGCTCTTTCCAAATTCCAAGTTGGAGCAAAATGGGTTGCGATAACTCTAGCAACAAAACACATGAGACTCGCTCATGTCTTAGCTCTCAGGTGATCCACTGTATCCCAGGCAGGAATCAGGTATTTCCCAGCTGAAGTGAACTGAACAAAGCAGCTGCCCCGCATTCTGTACTCCACCCGGTTCCAGGAAACCTTAGGCAGACACTGAAGTAGGGGAAAGAAGTGCACAACTAAAAGTCGAGGTGTTTTTAATTCGACGAGTGGAACCTCATCACCCACATGTCACCCTCTCCCGGAAATGCCATTTCCTCTTCCAGGAAACAAAGGTGTGGAGAACTTCTGAGCAGCAGCCTTGGCCATAAAACAGTAAGAGAGTAACTGATAGGAAACAGAAAAACCTGGCAGTCTAGGAAAGAAGATAAGTCCAACAGGACGCTGGAGCCCAAAAGTCTATGGGTTCCCAATCAACCCAACATGTTGAATGTTTAGTTTCAAATGGAATGTTAAGCTAAAAACAATCTTTCTAAAACATATAATGAACATTGACTTAAGACCTCCAGCCTCCAGATCCATGGGATTTCAACAACAGAATAGTATGATAATAGGATAGTAGAGTAGCATGGGTCTTCAGAGGGTAGATGAACAAAAGTCCAAGAAGCAGAAGACCAAAAGCAAGTTTGTAAGAATGGAGGTATCATTCTACAGCACTTTCAGGTGGCCATTTCAGGATGCTTGAAGTTGAATCCTGATTCTAGTACTTCATCAGTTCTGAGATCTGGGACAAACTCCATAATCTTTCCAAACCACATTATTTTCATTTGTTAAATAAGGCTGATGAAGTTGATGATAATAATGATGATACTAACCTCATAAGACTTATGAGTATTAAATAAATAGTACATCAACAGTTTTGTCGCAATGCCTGCATATAGGTACTTCGTGTATGACCAACGTTAGCATCATTTGAAACTTTAAAACCACCAGCTGCCAAATAAATTAGCAGCATTCACCGTATTTTTCATCAGACCTCATCAAGGCTCTTAGGAAAGAGGACTTCCAGGCTGCTTCAGAAACTGCCCAGTACAATGGAAGAAGTGTGGACAATGGGAAGGGAAGGGCTTTGAAGGAGATGATTAAGGACCATGTGTCTTTTAGAGCAGTATTATTTAAATATTCACCATAGTTTTAAATCAGCCCTTGCATGAATTGTTTTCTGGAGCCCCTATACGTACTTCACTTTCTTCTCAAATTGTCAGCGGCAATGCCAGACATGGAAAATAAGGAGTTTGCTATCTCCTGGGCACAGAAGCAGTGGTCAGGAGAAAGCCTGCCACGGTGACGGTGATGACAGAGGTGGTGGCCATGGTGGTGGTGGTGGTCTCCCTCTGACCTTTGCAGGTGAGCCAGCGCCTTTGAACTCCTGGGTCAGACTCTGCCAAGAAATGCGGTCCCTATATCTCAAGATCCCCTCCTGTGTCATTCAGACATTAAGAAATGGGAGAGAGGGAGGATTGTAACGGGACATGTCTTTATCCTTAAAGAGCGTGTGTGGTGGCTTTGTGAGATGTACGTGAATAAGAGTCCAACACTTCTGAGCCTGTTTTTTCATCAGAAAATTAAGTTTAGACTGGCAGAATTTGGAGGTCCTCTGAGATGACATTGCATACCTTGACCACAAGCCCACTAATCCAAGGATTGGCTCTTTTGTACATTTTTAATCTCTTTTTAAAAAGAAGAAAGAAAAAAGGGGATAAAAGGATTACTGTTTCATTTCTCAGGATGTTCTGGCCTTAGTATTTATAGCAACAGAAACCTTAACCAGGTATATTTTGATTATTTAGTATCATCATTGTAAGGAAATCATTTTGAACAGTATTGATAACCAGACAGCTTTCTAACCTCAGTGAAAAATTAACTCTGAAAAATAAGAAAAACCACCCCCACTGTCCTCGATGTGATCATCACCAAGTAGTGTCAACAACAAGTCTCAGAGCCACAAGCACTGTGCAGCTTCTAGGACTAAAGTTTAAAACACTGTGACTTTAGAAAATGTGTATAAAATAGCAAAACGCAGATTATAGAAAATCAAAATAACTCAGTGTGAAATAGGAAGAAAAGGGCTAAAGGTGTAGGGGAAGTGGAAAGGTGGGGAGGAAAGAAGGGAAAAGAAAAAATGTGAGAAAATGAAAAAGTGGAGATAAAGTCTTGGTAAATAGGGGAGGGTGGAGGGGGTGAAGGGAGGGCAGGGGAACGAGTAAAATTGAGAACCAAGACCTGTCCTGTAAGGGTACAAGATCCCAAGGATGAATGTGACTGTGCTGTGTACCTAAAATGTACCAATGACCTCAGTGAGGGGGAAAAAAGAAAGAAAATCGAAATAACAGGTAAGACTCTAGAAACCATTATCCCCAGGACAGAATTGTGCCCAAGTCTTCTGAGGTAGGGATTTAAAACAAAACAACACAACACAAAAACTGTTTAGAAGTCCGTCAGAGAGTAAAAACGATTCGACCTGCAGTCTTATTCCCAGCCAATGGCCTGAACCTTCCCTCCCTCTGGAAGATCGCTTCAGCGCTCCGTCGGTGACGGGGGACACACGTGGCCCGCACCCCTCTTCCCGGCGCTCGGATGTGGCCCGGGCAGGGGCGCCCCGCTCCGCGCAGCCCG
>NW_022900922.1:1093823-1112881 GCF_012274545.1 Fukomys damarensis | reverse complement strand
GGCGCTGGCTCCAGAGCGAACTTCGGGGCTGCCCTGCGTTTCTCGCCCGCCAGCGGGGACCGGACTGGCGGAGGCCCAGGTGGGGCAGGGGGTGCGCACCTCTCCTTCCTTCCTTTGCTTCTCACCTGCGCTCATGGAGGCGGGAGGGAAGGGAAGAGGCGGAAAGTTGATGTGTCTGGGGGAAATGTAAGGAAAAGTGCTCTCCGGAGCTGGCAACCCGTCCCCAGAGAACGCCCCGTTTTCTGGGAGTTTGACCGTGCAGTGCACAGGGCTGCCCGTGTTCCCTCTTCTACACAAAACAGATTTCTTTGAAAGAATCGGGGTAGGATGAGGCAAGACTTTGATAGACTTAAGGGGAAAAAAAAAAAAAAGGTCTGGGTATTCAGTTCCGTAACCTTCAGTGAAATCGTTTTCAGGTTGGGGGCCACATATCAACAAAGTATGATTGTTAAATAGAATCTCTTCATTTTATTGGATTTTTCTAATAGCCACAATTATCAACCTAAAATGCCTTGAGATCTGCACCCTGGGAGGGAAGGGAGGCCAAAGGCTGCCCGAGCAGGGCAGGGGGATTCTGGCCATTTCTGCTAGGGGAGTGCTGCAGAGCTCTGCCGTCCTCTGGGTTGTCCTGCCACTGCGTGGGCTGGGCATGACGCTAATAAAAGAGTACTCGGCAGTGGCCAAAGCTGCAGCGGGGTGAGGTGGAAAGAACGGGCGCTCTGCTCTGCCAGGCAGAGGGGAAAATGGCCTTCTCGCCGGGTCTCTCAGTAGCCCTGCCCCTTGAGAGCGTGCGTCGAGCCCGTGGCATTACTCTGTGAATCATCTGCAAGATCTGAGGCATCTGCCCCGTGTGTTCTGTGAGCGCCACTTCCTTGTCCTTATCATTTGACAAAGGGAATCCTAAAGCCTCAGGTTGCTTTAGGCTGTGTGAAAAGAGCAAGAAATCTGGGGCTTCCACTCAGTTGGCCCTCGCTTTGTTTTCCTGGAAGCCACGACCCTCTCCGGGCTGGGGATGCTTGCTAGACTCGCTCTACTCATAAGGTCCTGGGGCTCTCACCCAACTCCATATCCCAACCTTGACAATCACCATCTTCATTTTCCGCCCTAACTTATCTCTGGTAACTTGTAAAATGGCAGGCTTACTGCAGACGCGTTATCTCCTTTAAAAACGCTGTGTCTAATGGGAAGAAGGGTGACATTTTCTAATTTGGTTGCAAATCACTGTTGAAGCTTATGCACAGCTGTTTAAAATCCCTCCGAGATGAGTGCCATTGTTTGACGCAGGTGTCTACCACAGAAAGCTCTCGTTAGTCCCTTTCTTTGACTGATTTTAATGCACATATATTTGAAGAAAAGGCGTAGAAAGATCTGAAACCTGCAAAGCTCCTGCAAGTAGGCAATTCAGTCTAAGGTTTTTGCTTCCTCCCTCCTCTCAGCCCTCTTTTCTCAGTTCAAATGCAGCCTGTTTGGCATCACCAGCTTTTGTTTCAAGTGTCCCTTGGTTGTCGTTGACACTTTAATAAACTCCCAGGGAAGAATCGTTTCCACTGTGTAGTGTTCATTTCCGCTACAGACCTGGGCTATGGTGGCTCAGGAGGGCAAGTGACTCTGGGGCAACGTCCCCTGTTCCGCTCCCTACACCAGCGCCTCCTCCTGAGGGTGGGTGCAGCTCCACAAGACAGCTCTGGGAACTTTGGTTTCTCTCTGAGTGTCACTTCTCTTTCAGGGATTCCAGGGATGCTGCTCATTTATTCTTAGAATACATGAGGCTCTTTTCAGAATCTCAAAGATCCTCCTTAGCATGAATGTGTATTTGTCTTGTTCCCAGCAGACTCTGGAGGTCCCCTGAAATAGCCAACCTGTCCTTGGTCATTTCTATAAGGATGAAGGTTCTTCACTGCATCCTGACGTTTCAGCAAAGACCAAATTCTTCCTTGTAATGAATTCCCCTTGGCCTGGGCCCAGGGCAATCCTCTGACTTCAGACACTCTGGAGTATACCTTGGCAGATGAACATTTCCTTCTAATGCACCACTCAATTAAAGTAAATTTGCCTACCTTTAAAATAAAAATTAGAGGTAGTACTTCCTGTTTGTAAGGCATTGAATTTTGTGTTTGCCTCTGAGAATATTTTCAATATGTCAGTCTGATGTGATGTTTGTTTATAAATTTGTATTTTACCTCAGGTGATTTCCTTTTTATAGGAATTCACTCTTTTAATTTAAAAATAATTTCCCTGAATCATTTACACTAATAAATCATTAGTGAAAAATCCCAATGACACAGATGCGTAATATGAGAAATATATATATATATTTGACCAAAATTAAGTCTGTAATTACAAGTACAGAGGTTAGTCTTTTGGTGACATAAAAAGCTGTTCCTATTCATCATTTTTTAAAAGTTTAAGCATTTCATTTGCAAGCAATGTGTATTCAGCTTAGTTTTTTCTACACCTGTTGTAGCTGTTGAGGCAGGAATTGTGGAAATTTATAGAAAACCATGACGCTGAGTCAGAAAGGTGATTTAAAAGGTGTTTTCTTGCAACAGTGGACTCATCTTTCCTTATTTTAACACACGAAACACACCAAGTAAAATACACATACACAGTCAAATATGTTTTCTCTGTCATCTAAACAGGCCCAGTGAGAATCAAAGGCTTCAGAAAATTAGAAATTACTCCATGTCTAGAACCGTACATCTCTGTTTCGGAATGAAATGAACAGAGACTTAAAGCTCCTCACTACAGGGTGCTGTTCTTTGATATTAACTTTTGAATAAAGCTGTTAATATTAGTGATAATAACACTTGGGATAAACAAAAGCAATGAAGTATGATTTATTAAGTCATTATTTTAGATTTAAGGACTAGGTATGCTCAGAATTTTATTTACATGGGCTAACATTACTGCCATAGTTAATCTTCCTAAAGCCTTTATAAGTTGAATATTATCATTTCTCATATGTTGAAAATGGGGTTCAAAAGGGTTGAGTCGCTATCCTAAGTTTTGGAACATGTAAGGGGTAGAGAGATTTGTCGTACCATCAAGTCCTTGTTATGAGCTATGATATCTGATAACCCAGTGATTAAGTTTTTGCACATAGCACAGACTGTACTGTCTTAGCCATTTCCAGTGTGTTCAGTGGCATGACGTGTACTTGCTTTCTTGTGCTGCCATCGTCCCCATCTAACCACGCTCTTTCTGTCTATAAAACTGAAACTCTACCCATGAACATCAACTCTTTATTTCCCTCCTTTTCCAGGCCCTGGCAACCACCTTGCTCCTTTCTGACTGTGAATTTGACTGAGGTACCACCTCATATGAGTGGACTCACACAGTATTTAAAGTCCCGTGGCAAGCTTATTTTACTTAGGGTGCATTCGTGATTCAGCATGCTTTCGAACATCTTCTTTAAAAGCTGAACAGTGCTCTAGTGGTGGACAGGACCACATCTTGCTTATCCATTCATCTGTCAGTGGTCTCATGGGTTGCTTCTACCTTTTGACCATTGTGAATGATGCCACTGGAAAGACGATGTACCTGTTTGAGATCCTACTCTGTTCCCTAAGGATACACACACACAGGCAGAATTGGGGGATAACATGGCAATTCCATGTTTAATTTCTTAAAGAATCACCATACTGCTTTCCGTGGTGGCTGGGCCATTTTCTATTCCCAGCAGTGGTGCACCAGTGTTCCTTTCACTACTCCACATCCTCACCAACCTTTGTTACTTTCTGTCTCTTTCGTTTCAGTCATCCTCATAGGTGTGAAGTAACAGCCAGTTAGCTTTGAAGCAGTTCATTTGATGTCCTTGTCAGGTGTGAGAAGCTGTTTGTTCCTTGCCTGTCTAAGGAAGTGGATGTCCAGCCCTATTCCCAGGACCCACCTCCCTCAACATTTACCTAACAAGCAAAAAGAAAAAAAAGAAGAAAGCTTTGGAATCAAGGAGCTCTGATTTCACTCTGATTTTGCCAGCTACCAAGCTGTGTGACCTGGGATAAATGTTTTACTGAGCCCTTTTTACTTTCTCTGAAATGGAAAGTGATGCCCACCACATAGCTTGGGAAGTGCAGGTGTGTGTCTAGTGCCCATCACATAAATAGTGGCGGCGTCTAACATTCACTCTCAAAGGACACCTCCTTCCCTGTCCACAGCTAAAGCCACCACGAAGGTTGTGATTTACGTAAGCCAAAAGCAGTATCTTCCCCAGGGTTGTGTGTGTTTCAACAAAATGGATGTTATAACCTGCAGGCTGAAGTTCCGTATTTCATTTGGAAATGCTAAAGATCATTTTTGCCATGACAATGGGACATTATACCACTTGTTGGCCTTTTTGCTTTTGTATCACAATGGGCAAAACTCAGAACCTCTCTATGACCAGACACATAATAAATAATGCTCAGACACCAGCCCTAGACCTCTCCTGTCTTGCCAATCTCTCTTCATTTTGCTCTGGCCATGTGTTCTTTTCCCTGTGTTATAGAATAGTTGAGTGGCCTGTAAGGAGGACTTCAGAAGCGTACAGACATGGATTCAAATCCAGGCTTCTTCCTTTGAAAGCACTTAAGCTTTCTGAGTTTCCCCAGTTTCTTTATCTGAAAAACAAGAATAACAAACTATCTAGAGCTGATTTTTGGGTTAAGCAAAAATAATCTCTGTAAAGCAACATACTTTGCAGCAGACATTACATAAAACTGAACTGTTAGATGCTTCTCACTCTGAAGACCTGATCTGTCCTTTATAATCTTACAGTAAAAGAAAAATATTTCTAAGACAAAAGACAAGGAGTGAAGAAATAACTCACTGCATTGGTCCACTGCATGCATTTCCTATATGAAATGTCTCTGATGGCAGCTACATCCCAGACCATTTTAATGAGTTAATTTAAAAGAAAAACTAAAACATTGTGTTGTAGGCTCAACTAGCAGTGTTTGGTTAGAACTGCATAGAGCAGACCCTTGGCTGTCTTAACCCTCTTTCCCATCCCCAGTCCTCCAAGTCACTCACACTGAGTGGGTGCTAAGAGCCTAGGAAGTCGTCAGCTGCCAAAATGGGGTGAGTTTCCAATACCAACCAACGACTTATGAGTTCGCGTAAAACCACTCTGTGTCTGGGTGCATGAGCTGCCAAGTCTTTCATGAAGATGAGCTCAACTGTTCTCTTGTTTGCAGTTTAAGGAGAAGTTTGTCTCAGATGTGGGCTCAGCATTTTTAAGGCGGCTTCAACATTTTCCGTTTCGGGCCCACTGAGATGCTCCAGCTGTGCACAAGCAGGGCGTCTTTCAGGCCACAAGTCTCAGTCCATTACTAATTTATTGTATGGTGATAAGCATTTGTTTAAAAATGAAATAGAGTAGAAAAGACTACAAAAAAATGTCATGTAAGAGTAATTATTTCATAAAATTTGATTTTGTTTGGTTAGGAACATAATATATATGTTTCTTACCTTACCTAAAAGCTTGAACATTACAGGCACAGGGTGTCTAGTTTTCTACACCATTCCTTTAAGTTACAGAATTACATAAGTTTAAGGCTAGAAGAAAGGAGAAGAGGGCTGGGGATTTAGCTCAGTGGTTCTGCCACCTGCCTTGCAAGCACAAGGACCCAAGTTCGATCCCCGGTAGGTACCCAAAAAAAGAAGAAGAAAGGAGGAGAAATGAAAAACTAAATGGCATTTGCTGAGTGTGCACAGAACCCTGTGTGTTAGATGAATTGCTCAAGGTTTATAAAGTTTCTAGACAGTAAGAGACTTGATCAAGGACCACACAAATTACTAGCATCAAACTCTGATTTTTTTTTCAGGGTTCAGTGTTTGACATTGTCATGCTATGTAATCTAGGCTGGCCTTGAACGTACTGTGTATCTAAATCTGGCTTCAAACTTGTGGCAATCCTCCTGCCTCAGTATACCAGATGTTGAGATTACCAGTATGTGCTGCCATGCCAGGCTCTGATCTCTTCGATCATCATTAATCATTAATATTTTTTTTTATACTCCATCAGTTGTGTTCCCAAAGTTTGGTTGTTTGGGGAAGACATTTTCTCAGGGAAAGGGGGTTATAACTGTGTCTCTCATTTGTTAGGAAGAACATAAACCTTGGAATAGACCCCATAAGCTTCATAAAAAACTGGGCCAACTGAGAAGAAATCATATTCATTATTCAGACCAGAGATCTTTCAGTGTGAAGTTGGCAAAGATGAAATGTGGCTCCCCACCCCCCACTGAAGCTTTCCCTGCTGTGGGGAAGACACAGTTGGCATTGTCCTGGGATGTGATGGGCTCACTGTTCACTCCAGCTGCCCACTCTTCCTAGCTGAGGAGGTATGGGAAGAAAATCGTACGGCTCTGCGAATTCACAACGTCACACACTGCGCTTGGCTCTCTGACCTCCCCTCCTGTCAGGCTTTCCCTGGTCACCTTGCTGCCTCCTGCGGCAGCCACTCCAGCTTCTGCCTCCAACATCCCACTCATCTCCAGCAGGTGGCCTTGCTTTCTGCTCCACCGAGAAGAAGGTTTTCCAGATGAGAACTCCCGTCACCCTGTGAGCACGAGACCATACACCTACCTCTATCTGGATCCACCTTCTCAAACAAGAAAACTGTTCCAATGTTCACTTCCACTGGTCCCTGGAGCTCACTTCTTCCTCATTCTTGGGAGCCTCATGAATTTGGGAGCCTCCTTCCTTTCCTTCCTTTCCCCTCATTACTGACCCTGTTCTTAGTATTAAACATGTTTATACTCCTTCCTTCTGTGAACAGAGATCATCCTTCTGTGCCTTCTCTGACCGCCTTCCTTCTTTCTCTCCTCTTTGCAGTGAAATTCCTTGGGTTGTTCGCTGTGCTTACTGCCTCTGTTTCTGCACACCCTGTTTCCTGGCCCATAGACACTTGGCTTCACCTCCACTGCCCCTTGGACACCGTCACCCTCACATGCTTCATTGTTGTCTACTGCTCTCTACGCCTGCCCTACTGCACTTTCTGTATGGGTGCATTCCGCTGAGTCCTTCTGTACTAGCTTCCTTTGATTCTCCTATCTGCTCTCCCATTTTCCTTTCTCCTCTCCTTTGCCACCTCGTCCTGTCTTTCCATCAACCTGAAAGGGAGATGTTGCTCAGATTTCTCATTCCGTGACCTACATTATCCCTCATGGGCCCCAAAAGCTATCTCCCTGTGGACCTCAACCCAGTCATTATCCACCCAAACTTTCCCTGCTACTCTCCTTGGGCAGTCTGTGGGTGCGCCTAACATCACACTGCCCAAGCCAAATACACCACCTTCCCTTTCCTCTCTCTGCCCACTTCCCCTTTTTGCTCTTTTGTGAAACAGGCTCTGCTGCACACTTGACATCTGGGACCTCTTCTTGGACTCCTTTTCTTCACCTCCATTGTTCAATCAAACAAATTTCTGCTAGTTCTTCCTAAATAGATCCTGCCCCTCCACCTTTTCCCAGCCCCAGTGTCTAGTCTTTTTACGAGGTAGCACCATTTCCCTGCAGATTACTGCTTGGACCTCCTCACTAATCTCCATTACTCTGAATGGTTCCCTTTGCTACAGCTGGAAGGGCCCTTCCAGAACCCAGACTTGAGTGTGCCACTCCCAGGCTCTCCATTTTCCTATGACTACCCAGTGCTGTCTTAGGACGAAGCTCAGACTTCTCCATATGAATTAGAAGGTGCTAATCCTTTCTTCTCCAGCCTCTTTACCCCGCATATCACATCTTCCAAGTATGGTCTTAGTAGCTTCCTCAAATATTCTGTGGCCTTGCCTTGCCTCCTGGACCACCCTACCCAACCTCTGAACCTCTCTTTCCCTTGGATAAATCCTAGATGTCGCAGCCCCCCACCCAGGCATCTTTTCCTAAAGGATTTTCCTGAGCCTACAAATCAGGATTTGGTTTCCTTCCATGTGCTCTGAAAACCCCTGTCAGACCACCTGTATAATGAGCTTAGTGTAGCGTATGAACCATTGTAACTGGTCAGCAAGCATTAGCCGCAGTAGCCCTCAGAACAGATGTGCCCCTAATGTTTCTTTACCGTTAGACTTCTCCAGTGAGCGGTATACAGCGTGAGGGTAGAATCCAGCCTCTCTTGTTCTGTGTTGCATCCTTAGATCTGATATCATGGCTATCATAAGAGGTGTCAATACTAGTAGAAGAAATAAATAAGCCAGAAAATTTAGAATCTGTATCGTCGAAAGGATGTGTTCTGTATTAGAAGAAAGGAATCACAATCTGATTTAAATATGTGCACAAGTAGAATCCTAATTACCCTACCAAATTTTGCCTGTGAGCCTCTGTAATTATCTACATAAATTTTAGTAGAAATCAGAGCTGAAGGTGATGAGAAATATTTATGGCCTAAATGACCTCACTACTTTCAGTCTGTGTGAACTTTTACATTTAAAAATTCTGGGAAGTAACGTACTACATCAAATGGACCCTGTTTCTGTCAGGGTATCTTGTGTTTTTCTTCCTCTGCAATTTTCTTGGCATCTCATTATATCGATCAGTATTATGCCAATCATAAAAGGAAAAAGTTTAAGCTAAGTGAAATAAAAGGTTATATTAAAGTATTCACAATTTGCTACAGGCAGAAGGTTGAGGTAATAAGTACATGTAAGATGTAGATGTGTTAAGAACCCCAGAGTTATTTTACAAAAGGGGAAAGACTAAAGAATGAAATAGGGAAATACTTTTTAACTAAATGATAAAAATTAAAATTTTTCAAAACAAAATCATTGTTTTAAAATTCATTAAAGCAGCTAGGAGTAAGAAAGGTCAAAAGTAAAATACTAAATTCAACATTCAGGATGACAGAAGTATGCCAAAGATACAGCAAGTAAAAAAAGTCTCAAAAAGGCATTCACTAAAAGGTAGGTAATCTAAAGCATGAAACTAAAGAAAAAAGTCTTCTAAAGAGGATTACAAACAAATCCTAGAATAATAAAATTAAGTGGGCAATAGTACAGGTTTCTAACAAGTGCTAATCCTAAGCTAACACAGTGTTAAAATCAGTGTTTAGGTGCTAGTTCACAGCACTAAAGGTCACGGTAGCCTCTCTGGGATGTCAGAGGCAAAGTTCCCAAAGGGAACGCACTATGACTCCACTGTGCCATTTTCCTCCCGGGGAGTGCTCCGCGGGGTCATGGAAGGGCAAGCGTGAGAGCTGTGTTCCCCTCGCCTTCCGAGTGAAGGCGACACTTCTCGCTGGGTGAGACTTCTCTACTCTGGCCCCGGATGACATCAGCATCTGAAATATCCTGCTTTCTTTCTGGAAACAGGAAAGCACTCTGTGTTCCCTTGAACGCAACATACCTTCCCCACTTTACCCAGGAAGTGCCCTTTTCAAACAACCCTACTTGCTCCTACATAGTCCGCAGTTCTTTCTCAAGTATCCTTATGTGTTGCACCTTTCCCTCATGAGTTACTTGCACTATATTTACTCTCCCTCTTCTGTTTCTGATGCCCCCAGGGACTTGCAGCTACTGTCCGGCTCATTGCTAGAGCTCAATAATATTTTAATTCAACTATTGTCTCCTATGTAGGCTTGTCTAGGAGCACACATGAAGTCTCCTGTTCCTTTTTTTCTCTTTTAACTGTTGACACAGAGTTCAGACTGCAGTTTCTTTGAGGAAGACCATAGAGTCTCACGGAGCCAGGGGATATACTTTATTTCCCTCCAGACTCCATTATGACGTGTTCTAAGTATTACATTGTTAGGACCTAGTCATTAGTATTAACAACACTAAGCACTCCAGTGTTGGTCCATAGCCTCAAAATGAGGTTTAGGAAGTTTGCCTGAAAAACAGTTGGGGGCAGCAAATTCATGGCAACCTTTGGTGTATTGACTTATGTTTACCCGGTGCCTGCTCAGGCACATGGTGTTTTCTTCTCTGCCAAATTCTTTCTACCTTATTACTCTCCACCCTTGCACTAATGTAGGGGACATTCCATAGTTGGCACACAAGGTTATCGTAAACCCAAATTTGATGGTGCTTTATGGGAGATGAAAGTGAAGAGAAACTATTGACTCTTGTATCATTTATCTGCCTTGACCCTACTCATCTCTCAAAGCCAATCAACAGCGAAGGTCTATAGAAAAATCACAGAAGTGGGCTGGGGATTTAGCTCAGTGGTTCCACCACCTGCCTTGCAAGCACAAGGACCCGAGTTTGATCCCCAGTACAAAAAATAAATAAATAAATAAATAAATGTGTTCATAGAAAAATCACAGAAGTGAGAGTTAAAGGACAAAGTTCCAATTGAATCCAACTTGGCCACAATGACTGTAGAATGAATGAACTGGATAAGAGTCTCTAAGATTCCTCCAGATCCTAATACTTTATAGCCATTTTGGGCATCCGTTTGAAGTCCACACATTCCTGTCAGACCACAACCTAGAATGGTAGAGAAATGGATAAATTTGCACAACGCTGGACTGTGGTTAATCTGTCTCACTGTAACTATCAGTAAATGTATACACTGTAGAACATATCCATTAGTGGGACATGTAACCCTTCACCAATAAACCGAAGCTTGAAAGTTACTTGATTCCAACTAGTTTTGATTTGGGAAAGTAAAATTTAATACCCTCACAGGAAAATCAGCAAGGCATTGTTCTTCCCAGTGATAGTAACACAAGGAATATTATAATAACTAAGTTTCTCCAAAAGGACACTTTGATTCTTTCAATAGACTTTGTTTCTGCAAAAATGGGATGAATAATAGACAAGTGGAATGTTTTTTAAGCAATAGGAACACTTCTAATTCTTCTGCATTAACCACTTAGGAAGAAAAATAAATGAGAGCCATGTTTTTTCAGACATTCTTGGGCAATGCAGAGGGGTAATATTAGCAGTAGTCATAAATAGCTGCATCAAAAGAACTTGAATTACTCTTCTGTACAATGGAGTTACTCCTCGGCAACTTTATTAAAAATCTTTTGATGTTGATGCAGATAATTCAGTGAGAAATAACTGAATTCCAGGTTCTGAAGTGGAGGCAGCTGAAATACCCACCAAAGGCACAGCACATTTTCCTCTAACCTTCCTCCCTCCATTGCAGTGAGAACAAGGATTTTACTACTGAGATGCTTTCCTACTTCCTGGGTGTTGAGATTTTTAATATTTGTGGTACACTTGACTTCTGTGGCCAAAAGTGTTTAAGGAGCGTGAAAGCATCCGAGCAAGAGAAAAAGCCTTTTTTTAAAACTAATTAAAATGAAATAAATACAACATATGTCACAAAAAAGGCTAATATTGATAAGTATAAATCAGTATATCATTTAATTAATGAAGCAAAAGTCATTCATTAGTAGTTTCTCATACTTGGAGCTGGCAGAGAAATATAAACATAGAGCATCATACCTGAATTTTATTACTTTAATTCTAATGAAAGACAAAAGGCAAACCCCTTCTCTTTTGGAAAACAGATGAAGTCAGAACAGAGAGAATATATGTTTATGGAAATATATAAAATCAATTTTCTCCAGGAAAAATAGTGTAGATATCTTCTTGTAAAAAAAATCTCTACCTCTGGGTCTAAATCTTAGGATAGCGAGAAATCGCACTATTTATTCAAGTACTGTTCTATCTCAAGGAACTTGATCGTACAGCTAAGAAGAATAAAGAGTCATCAGACATTCTTCTACAGGTTCAAAAAGTGAAACATACCTTTGTTTAGGTATTTGTCTTAAGACCACTGGGAGGAAAATTCAATACGAATTCCAGAGGATTTTAGTCCGTGCGCCATGCACATTTTCTTAGTCTTTTGCAAGATAGAATCAGAGGATTGCATTTTCTAAGAACCCCTGTTTATAATGCTTAAGTCCTAATCACTTAAGTGTGACACAGGCTACACTTGGGATTTAGAATCTAGTAACTAAGAATGAGGTACAAGCTGATACAAATTGATTGTAGACCAATGTTAGTTCCCTGAAAGTGTCCAGGTGCAGTTTGTTACTTTTCGAAGTGGATTTATTTGACCTGGATCATTGCTTTTTGGTGTTAATATGAGACCAACTATGCATTTTAATGGATTAAAACAACAATTGTTTGACTTGTTAATGATTCTTAGAGTCAGGAATTCCAGCCAGTCTGGCTTGGTGGTACTGTTTGTGGCGGTCAGAGATGAGGTTACACACATCAGTCAATACCCGGGGTGGAAGAGGACCTCATTCGTTTTCTGACATCACAGTTTTACTTTCACAGGACCTTCCTAAAACAAAAGTCTGACCACCACTCTTCACCTTAAACTCTTTGCTTATTCCACGTCCGCTACGAGTGAGAATCCAGGCCACATGCAAGGCTTGCTGGTTGGCCCCTTCCGGAGCTCTCCTGCCCTGCCCTATGCATATTCCCAAGGTCTTGGCTGCTGGAGCGTTTGGTCGGTTTCCAGGTGCTCGCTCATCAGCACGGCCCCTTACAGGACACAGACCTAGAAAGCACTTCCTCCCAGGTACCAGCACGTTGCTAACCTCTCAGAAGTCACCTGCTCCGCAAAGGCTTCCCACGAGCTGTGCAGCCTGCCCCACCACCTGGCACCAAGTGCCCTGGTGTCCTACATGCGTGACAGCAATAGCCTCCCTCCGTCTGTCCCTGCTGTGCTGTGGACTCCAGAGAGCAAACTCTGTGTCTCAGTCTCCAGCCCAGCCCTTGTCTTCAGCAGTCCCACACATCGCAAATGCTCAGTGTCAGTTGAGAATAGGTAATGACAGGGTGGCAGGTGCGGGGGAAAGACCGGAAAACCCCAAATAAGGAGAAGGAAGGTGTGATGGAGAAGAGAGCTAGGACCTTGGCAGATGAACCCAAACATGGACTCGGGAGGGCAGAGTGGTGAATGAGAATGCTCTAGACAGTGCAAGACACAAAAGAAGGATAGAGAATAAACAACACCCAATCCAATGGAAGAGAAACCAAGATCTGTGTCGTGGTCAAGTGTTAAGAGAGAAGAAGCAGAGGGAAGATAGGGTGGCCTTGCACCTGGGAGTCCGTGGGCAGCCTCAGGGACACAGGAGGGGCACCAAGCACAGCATCCCCGACCTAGAGTCAAAACGTGAGGCACCCGGAATCCAAACAGCAGAGTTGCCCCTCCAGACACACAGGTGGGCTCTCAGAGCCCAGGAGACGGGAGGAGCTGGCCAAAGTGAAGGTGTTGCTTCTGAGAAGAGCTGGGTGGTGCTCACTCCGAAACCCCGAGCCATCAGCTAGTGTGCTCGGCTGAGTATCTTTACTCCCAGGCCACGCTGATTGAGTAACTGTAAAGTGAAATCGCGTGTTCTTGGCTCTAGTAGGCAAGGTTCAGGGGACATTTTCTTTAAAGTGGAGTGAGGAGGCAGCTGAGAGCCACCAAAGAAGATCTACATTGAAAGAACCCTTAGCTTTCTCTTGGGAAAAAAAATTCTAAAGGAAATAATCAGTGTGAGAAATCACTTTTCTACTGCATATTTGAAGAAAGCACAGTTGTCTTTCTGGCTCTGAATATACAATAATTGTAGCTAACATACACTGAGCCTTTTCTTGCTCCCAGCTGCTGTTTTAATCACTTCGCTCCTGTTGGCCATCCAGTCCTCATAACTACCCTTGAGGTTGGTTCTATGCTTATCCCATTTCACAGGCAAGGAAACTGTGATTAAGTATCATGTGCAAAGTCACAGAGCTGGAATTTGTGTTCTTATTATTCAACTTGGCTAAGCCTGAATTTGGCAATGTATTGCATCTACTGATTCACTTCTAAAAATACTACCTGACACTGGTATTAATTCTAAGAAGTGAGTTTTGAGATTTCCTTTCCCCTTACATCTCAGTTACTGTGTGCAGTATACTACCTTGGTTAGTTGCTATTTATTACGCATTTTAGTGACTGAAGAAGCATTTCCTCTGGTTCAGCTTCCCCAACAAGTCAGGGGCTCTGCTTAGACAACTAAATTTCTGGATTCTTTTCCAGCATTTTCCACTGGGCTTAAGCATTGGAAGATACTTGTAAATATTCAGAGAGATTGGAAATGCACAGAATCCTAAAGTTTTTGTCTACTAGGCAAAATGTGGGAGGGAAAGAGGAGACTGTCATTTTTTTTCCTTTCCACTGTATCCAAATACCAGATTCATTGCTCTATGAATGTCTTTTGTACCCAACTGTATTTCCAACCTATAATTTTGTAGTTAAAAATATATGTATGTAATATATGTGAAGTACACCTGAAAAATATATTTTAGAATTCTAATCCATTCTTCTGGTATTTAATTCATCTTAGTTCTGAAACTGTCATTACTCCTTCCTTGAACTTCTCTCCCTTTCTTCTTTGATTTACTATTTCATGTCTTTCATGTTATACGTACTTGATAGTACACTAAATATATTAAAAGTGGCAGATTCGGGGTAGGGGTATAGCTCAGTGGTAAAGTGTGTGCTGAACACATGCAAAGCCGTGGGTTCAATCCCCAGTAATCCCCCCATCACACACACACACACACACACACACACACACACACACACGCTGATTGACTGCTGTAACTTGAAAAGAGCTGTTAAGAAGTTTGCTCAATTAAAAGTCGAGTGAAAAACGCAGCCAGATTAGCATTTTTGAATAATAGCTTTGAAGTTTGAACTTGAACATTATGGAGTTGTTCTGGAAATTAGAGAATATATTCCGCTAGACTATGAGGCATACTTAAATTATTTTAAGGCATATCTGATGTAACTTTCAAATTTGCTATTTACTCAATGTGGTCTCATACACAAAAGTCGCTAATAAGTTCATAACAAGTTTCAGATCCTTTCTATGCCTCTTGTTTATTATTTAACAGGTTTCTGAAGCACTAGATTTTAAAGTTTTCAAAAGATACCCTTAATCAAAAACTTATTTTGTCAGCGGGCGTGGTGGCGCATGCCTGTAATCCCAGCACTTAGGAGACTAAAACAGGAGGATCGCTGTGAGTTTGAGGCCAGCCTGGGCTACACAGTGAGTTCCAGGGCAGTCTGAACTACATAGTAAGACCCTCTCCCCAAAAAAATTATTTTGTCAATAAAAAACCTAATTTTTATAATCTGAAGAAATCTATACTCCACCTTTTTGTTCCAAAATAAAACTAAAAGTATAATGGATTTTTCATATTTGCATAAATAGAAAATTTTCAGAGGCTGAGCAGTCAAATATAAACATTAGTCCTGAAAATGGATAAATAGAATCAGAATAACCACCAAGGTTCGGAACATCCATGATGTGCTGTCTCTGGAACAGGAGCAAAATATCCACATTTAGTATGGTTTTCCATTTTTACTTTATGCTCATATGCTTTATATGTGCATATGACACCTGTCCACCTTTTCAGGGGTTTTAGAGGACTTAAAAATTCAGTCATAGAGGAAGAGAAGAAGCTATGAAAATCATAGAAGAGAAAAAATTTTTGCCCTGAAGTCAACTTCCTTATAAATCAAAGGAAAGGTCTTTGGAACACTGCACCCCGCCTGATTTCAAGTATTCCAAGAAGTTTTCACTACACGTTATTTCAATACCTGAAATGCTGCCAAGGAGGATTTTAAGGGGCACAGATCCTCTTAAAAATGCAAGTGCTTCTGAGATTTCCTTCCAACATTAGAGCGGCTTAATCAGTAACAAAGAGAAAGTGAGGATTGTTAAAAGGAAGGAAAAAGCTGATCTTATTCATCCAACAAACTAATGAAATAGCAAACATGTCAGGCATTGTTCTGGATGTTGGGAATACAGGAGAGAGGAGAAGAGTACCAGGTATAACCATCATGAAGCTTACCTTCTTTTGGAGCAAAAAGACACTAGCAGTGTACATGGCCCATGGGTAAGGTAGTGCTAGGTAATGACAGGTGCTATGAAATACAACAAAGGAAGGTGAAAATGCTCCAGAGAACTCATGGCTCTGCTTTTAGATCACTAATTATTGTCTTTTATGAAGAATGAGGAAGAGAAGACTATCTTTTAGGTGCTCATTGCCATAAAATCTGGTAATAAAATAAGGAGGGTGCAGGTGAATCATTAGGTGATATGAAAAAAGCTTGTTCTTCCTCTGTGGGACCCAAATACTACAGAAGTTACCTCTTCTCCTCTCCCACTCAAGCAGAGCTAGGAAAAGCGTGCCTTTTTTTTTTTTTTTCCCAGTACTGAGCATCAAACCCAAGGCTTTCATAGTGAGCTACTTCCCCAGTCCAATTTCTTATTTTCTATTTTGAGACAGGATCTCATTAAGTCATTAAAGTGCACAGGCTGGACTTGAACTTGCAATCTACCTGCCTCAGCCTCCCAGCATGGACCGCCACACTGGCACATGACTGTTTCACCACTGTGTTTCTTTGCTTGTAGTTGGTTCATGATCCATTAATGTTTGCTCCTGAGTGAATATAACTATAAGGAATCTGGCTACTATATTTCTTATTAATAATGAGTTTATTATAATAATAATAAATTTGTCTTTAAACTTTTCTTGCTGAAATTTTGGCACGAAGTAAATGAGCAGAATGAACTGCAAGGCCTGGCTAATTCGTTCCCACTCATGCAGTCCAAGCCAAAAAGCTTTCCTTTCCTGTCCTCTTCTGAAGGGAAATGTGTCACTGTGTACAGTCATCTACCCAGTGCTCTGAACACTCCAGTGGGAAAGGAAGGAGCCTTATTAACTTCTACTGAGTTTCTGTGGCCCCTTTTTCTTATGCTCTAAGGATAAAATCATCTCTGAGAATTTCTTCCAAATCCTCATACAGATCTAAAATAGTAAAATACAGTATCAACTTCAACTTTAAAATTCTATTCCTTCTCCTATGCGAAGGTGACCACTCTGTCACAAGGGTAAGAAAAATAGCCCATAGATGACAGTATTCCAGCAGGCAGTGATTCCCTCAGTACGTGATGCCCCAGGGTGCTGTGAGGGCCACATGCAGCTTCCTAGACCAAAGCCGTGTTGCAGACCTTCCTACTACAGCCATAATGTTTGCTTGCTAAATCACCAGCTGAAGTTATTTACCCAGTCTTTCATCTCAGTTTTCTGGTTGTATTTTATCTAAGTCATCTTTGCTTTAGTTGAGCCAAGGCTGTGGTTTTACAAATTAAATCAGATGTGGGTTTCTGCATATATCTCTTCTGTGTTTTTACTAAGCCCTTTTTTAAATATTGTATATGTTTTCATCTTTCCAGTTATGTGAAAGATTTGTTTTGCTTAAAGTTCTTTATACAAATTCAAGACAATTTAGGACACAGTAGCATCTTTAAATTAACATCTACTTAAAATATATCTTTAGCCACACTGACTCCATTTTGTGTCTTGAATAATGAAGAGATCAGGTGGCTCACAAGTCTAGACTTTACACTCCAGGTGAAGGCGATCTGTTTTGTGCTTCTCACCACGGAAGCAAGTTTGAATAAAGTCAACTCATGAGGCTAATGCAGAGGAGAAGCAGACAGAATGATAAGGCAAATGGGTGGATCCTAACTAAAGAATCATCTACTGAATTATTTTCAGTAATCTAGAGAAGACCTCTGAAGATCTCAAGCTAAAAAACAGAACAGTAGTGGCTGAATACAAAAGAAATAATCAAGTCAAACCAATAGGCCTTGTTGCACAAATGGAGGAGCATAAGGAGACAGGAGGAGTGATAGCTGAAAAGAAGGATATAAACTCAAGACTCGGGTACATTCCATAAAAAAATCAGCGCCAACAGAGTTCACTGAAAAGTGACAGAAGAAATGGAAGGACAGCAACCGAGGAGGAGAGAGAATGGCTGTGTGTAATATTGAGGAAGAAGAGCGAGAAGGAAGCCAGTAGATGTGGAAATTAGCAAGTCATCAGTGCCCTTTGAGAGAGCAAGTTTCGCAACGATGGGCAGGAGAAGCCAAATGGCAGAGGGTAGAGAGGAGTGAGTGAGGAAATAAAGATGGCCCAGGAAGATCGGTGGTAAAGGAAGGGAGGAGAGGCCACATCTGCTGGGGAAGCAATGTCAGGAGTCGTTAGAGAGTGGAAAACATGACTGTGCTTGTAAGTAGGGACGAGAGAGGCTAAAACCACAAGAAGGGCAAGAGATGAAAGGAAAAGAATAATTCTGAGAGTGTGGACTGGGGAGGAGCAGCTGCACAGAACACACGGGGAAGAATACGTAGCAACCAAAAGAAGCTGGACCAGAGACGAGGAAGTTGAGCAAAGTTACATCTTGTGGCTTTCATTTTCTGTTTGAGAAGCTCATCTACCTGGAGTGGAGAAGGCAGAGTTAGGATTTTGGAGGCAAATAACTGGAACAGCTTGCTTGGGAAATAGGAAAAGATACAGGACAGAAATTAAGTAAAAATAAAGATTTGGCAAACTCACAATACATGGAATGCTCGTATTAAGTATTCATTTTTCAAATTGTGGTAAAAATGTACATAACAAAATCCATCATTTTAAGCACTTTTAGGTGTACAATTCAGTGTCTTTACTCAGATTCATGATGTTGCACACTGTCTCCGCCACTTCAGCAGCCCCAAAAGACAATGCCCTTCTCAACTTAGAGGGGACATTTACTGTGCTCACAGCTGGCAGTCAGCTGCCTCTGCAGTTACTTGCCGGGGTGGTCAGGAAGCGGTGAGAGAAGAGACGACAGCGGAGTGACTTCTGCTCTTCCAAGTCCTGACTCGAGTGGTCCACCTCGCAGCAGCACAGTCAGCTATGGATTCATCAATGTGTTCATCTATTGGTGACCGCAGTGCCCTCATGATCCATTACCCTCCCGACACAGGAGTCTTGGGGGATCCCAGATCTAAACCATAGCATGTGCGTGTCACAATCATCTATTTCCAGAGCTTTTCATCATCCCAAAAAGGATTTCTGTACCCATTAAGGAATAATTCCCCATCACCCCACACTTTTTCTCTCTCTCTGATTAACCTATTGTACCTCAAATCCATGTGAATATGACCCTTCTATTATTTGCTGCTTTTTTTCCTCATTGAGTCCGTTGGTACATTTTAGGTATACAGTACAGTTATATTCATCATTGGGATCTTGTACCTTTACATGATGCATCTTGGTTCTTATTTTTCCCTGTACCCCTGCCCTCCCTCCACCC